>NW_024070185.1:41580426-41884369 GCF_014754425.2 Oryx dammah | reverse complement strand
TAGTTAGCTAAGAATGGAAGTAATGTGTGTGTGTGTGTGTGTGTGTGAGTGTGAGTTTCCCCTCTAACCTGTCGTTTCTCTGTGGACAGAGCCCCGCTGTGGGTGACCAAGACCCTATGTTCTAATTTCAAGCCTGCCACTCGTCAGTGGGCACACACATCCGTTTAGGATTTTGTGAGTTCGGCATCAGAATATCGTGCATACAGGTGTGTGCCCCAGGTGACATAATAAATCATGACTATTTTGGGTCATTCTGCATCATGGAGACATCAGAATTCAGAAAACAGCTTGTTTAGTCATTTTGGCTCATATCCAAGAGTCAGTCGTACCCACCCCATGAGGCAGTTCCCCAGTGGGGATGCCAGGAAGTCTTGGCACGTAGGAGATCATATATTGCTTTGCTGGAGAACTGAAATTTCCGCACCTCATCAACGTGCGGAAATCCAGGAGTCATAGGTGACTTCTCTTGTGACTCTTGAACCCCACAGAGGGCTGGGATGAATCTCTGGTCTCAACTGTACATGTGGTCTTCTATCCATTAACTTGTGGGAGGACCACATCTTAACCTGACCCTCGTATTCATTTCTGCTGCAGTGGAGGTGGCAGGGGTGGGGAATAATGCTCAGTAAGAGTAAATGCTTGTTGTGCCAGACGCAGAGCTGTGGTTTTACGTGTACTATTGCATTTTAGTCTCTGTGCGTAATTGTATACGTGGATATTTGAACCCATATTTGTCCAACTCCCATAACCTCTGCTTTTCCCATGATTGGCAATTCCCTTTCATTCTCAATTTATGGAATTGTGCCCCCCCCCCCTTTTGACTATCTAGAATTCTCTGAGAAGTTTGAATGCCCATTGACTTATGCAAGTGGGTCTTGGTTGGGTACGTCTTTAGGAATTTTATATTTTAACGGCTTTTGGGGGGGCGGTTAATGACTTGTAAGGTGCCCAAGTAATGGAGAGCATCTGTTGACTTCAGTAATAAATTTCAAGCTTGTTTAGAATTCTGCTTATGTGTTAAATTTTAGTTTCTCCAGTGAGCCTTTTTTTTTTTTCCTGCATCTTAGATGATTCATATCTTTCTGGAGAATCATTTAGAGTTGTTTTTTCTTTTAAACAAGTGGTCTTCATAAAGAGGAGGGCAGATGGATGTGAATACGCCCTCTGAAGCATCTGGACCAGACAGGGGAGTTCTGTTTGATGTTTGTTACAGAAGTGGCACCACCAAATACTAACAACTGTTTTATTCTGATCTTAACATCATGTTTAAAACATCCCTTTCTCTTTTCTTCTTTCCAACTCAGTATCACTGTACCGACTGGCAGAGACAGGAGAAGTAGATGTCCACACCCACAGACCCTGGCGCGATGCCCCACCCGGGGCCTTCGCCAGGGCCGGGACCCTCTCCTGGACCCATTCTTGGGCCCAGTCCAGGACCCGGACCATCCCCCGGTTCCGTCCACAGTATGATGGGGCCAAGTCCTGGGCCTCCTAGTGTCTCACACCCTATGCCGTCGATGGGGTCTGCAGACTTCCCTCAGGAAGGCATGCATCCGATGCACAAGGTGAGTTACTTCCCCTTCCCAGTCTTGTCTTCTGAGTCATGGATGGCTAATAATCTCTGATAACCAACCCCCGCCCCCTCTTTTTTCCTACTATGGTTAACGAGAGAATCAGCTAGGTTTTTTTCTTATCTTGTACCTTACCTGGTGGCTCAGAGATTAAAGCGTCTGCCTGCAATGCGGGAGACCTGGGTTCGATTCCTAGGTCAGGAAGATCCCCTGGAGAAAGAAATGGCAACCCACTCCAGTATTCTTGCCCGAGGAATCCCACAGACAGAGGAGCCTGGTGGGTTACAGTCCACGGTGTCGCAAAGAGTCAGACACAACTGAGCGACTTCACTTTCACCTTATTAAAAACATACATTCTTAGGCTCTTTTATGGTTACAGATATTACACCAGTCAGGAAGATTTGATCTTGGCTTTTAAAAAAGTGTTAGCTATAATATGCAGCTTTGACAGATTCTGTGGATTGGGGGTTGCAGGTATTTTGACTTGGTGAAGAAGTAGGAGTTAAGTCTTACTTTTTTTCCCCAACTACGTCTGTTAAGTAACTTATACCATCTATGAGTAACATACTGAAAATTATCCTTCCCTGAAAAGATCCCATAGGTCCCAAAGAGGAAAAGGGAAAGTGAGTCTTTTCCTAAAGAATATTTTCAAAAAAGCCTTGATAGAAATAAAATAGTTTCTAGGGAATCCTTGAAAATGCACTTTGCTGTCTGCCTGTGAAGTGGCTTTATTCTGGTTTTGGAAGAGGGCTCTGATTTTGTGGAGCCCAGGCCCAGTTGTTATTAAGGTTATAATAATCTGCCATTTGTGAGATTCAGGTTGTTGCTGTGGGGATGATCATAACAGTATGACTTTGGTATTATGGCTTTGTAGGAGATGTGAAACAGAGAGAATGGCCTTTTGAGAAAGCAAACAAAATCTGTGACAATTTGCGTTGAAGGGTAGGAGTAGCCACTGTATGTTACCTGAAGGTTAGGCCTGATGAGATATATGGCCGTTTTACCTCTTTTTTGGATGATATTACAGGTAGATAAGGTAGTGAGGATGCTTCTTGGTGTTAAATAGGTGAATTGTGGAAGATACTGGTTTGAGACAGAAAGGTTACTGCAAAACAGTACAAGTCTTTAATTGATAGAACTGGAGGTCAATTTTAAAGTAAGGCATTGCAGCCCAGGAAAGAAAGATCCATTTTTCACAAATTTTTGTTATTTGATGGTTTTCAAATAAAAAAAATTAATATATGCTTATTTTGAAAAGTAAAACCATATTGATCTAAATAAAATAAGTGGTTCACCCCAGGTAACAGCTTATTGTACATCTTTTCCTTAAATTGACTAAGACTGTATGATGTGTTTTGAAATTAGTTAATTAATTTTAATTGGAAAATAATTACAATATTGTGATGGTTTTTGCCAAACATCAGCATGAGTCAGCTACAGGTATATATGTGTATCCCCCCATCTGGAACCCCCCCTTCTGCCTCCCTCCCCTCCCTATCCCTCTGGGTTGTCCCAGAGCACTGGTTTTGGGTGTCCTGCACCAAACTTTCACTGGTCATCTATTTTATATATGGTAATGTACACATTTTAACGGCGTTCTCTCAAATCATCCCATCCTTGCCTTCTCTCGCTGAGTCCAAATGTCTGTTTTTACGTCTGTGCCTCCTTTGCTGCTCTGCACATAAGATTGTCGGTACCGTCTTTCTAGATTCCATATGTATGTGTTAATATGCAGTATTTGTCTTTTTCTTTCTGACTTACTTGACTCTGTATAATAGGCTCCAGTTTCATCCACCTTATTAGAACTGACTCAAATGCGTTTCTTTTTGTAAAAAATATGGAACGAGTTTGTGTGCCATGCTAATCTTTGTCTCATTCCAATTCTAGTATATGTGCTGCCGAAGTGAGCACTGTATATATGCTTTTTGCACCTAACTTTCCTCCAGCTTCAACAAAAATACCATCTAAGCATAGATTTGCATACTCAGGTGATATATTTAAATTTTTTTTTCTTTTACCGTAATCGAATCATATCATCATTGTTAATTACTTTGAGACTTCTTTTTCATTTAACTATATCATGGATAGCCCTATAATATCTCCAATATCTCGCCCGGCTTTTTTGATTTCTTTTAAATACAGGTTTTTAGCTTGTCAGGTATGTACATAAATGCTTATTTTACATATCATATTTATTAGGAGACACACTGAATATATAGACATAGCAAAGTCATTACATTGTCTTGTGTTCATATTGTATTAATTGGGGGATTATATTATAGACTGGATCTGTCAATTGCAAACCTTGGTACAGGTAGGTGAAATAATTTGGGGAGGGTTTAAGGATGCTTTCACCTTCAAAATGAAAGATAAGATTTGAAGGAAATATTTAGCTCACCTTTATTATTATTGAAGCATTGAAAAGTTAACCATATTCATAAGTGTTAGGTCATTGTTATGTTCCGAATTGTTTTTATTTATAATTATATCTTCTGATCCCTTCTGTTTTGTTCTCTAGCATCTTTGTCACGTTTCCTCCTTATTCTCTACCCCCATCGATGCTCTTTTTTTGGTTTGTCTTCATTCTGCAAGTTCTGCATTTTCTCATCCTGCTTTTCTTCGGCCCGCAGACCCTCAGATAATTCCCTGGGTGAGGACATGGTGACGTGCCTGGAGTTCACACCTGCTGACCAGATGCTTCACTTTCTGAAAATCTTTTTATAGGCAGCTTTATTCCTTGTCTTTTCTCCTCCGTCTCCCTCTGAGCTTCAGCTTTTTGCTTTTCAACATTGCTGGAAATAAATAAACAAGTGGCCTAAATACATCTGCTGCGTTGCTTTGATTTCCTCTCTATTATTACTATTTAACAGACTCAGAGACACTCTTTATACCAAATTCTTCCCATTTTTCTTCTGAACATCCTCTTTATGGTAAATTTCTCCTCTTTTCAAGTGCGTGCTTTTGACTCTGCAGAAATTAACTTTCCTTTCTCCAAAACTGCAAACACTCATACTTTCTTGCTCAAAGTCATTTGGTTTCTATAAACTCCTGGAAATATTCCTTTCAGGCTGTTTTGAAAATTGCTATTCCAGTTTGGGGAGGAATAGACTTTTCCTTTCTCAAACACATGCTCTGTTGCCCAATTCTGGATTGGGTTAGTGTCCATTCAGTGGCTGTTTCTTGGGTGTCTGTTGTGTACAAGGCCTCAAGCCCTCTTTCCTGCCCCTGTGTTCTTCTTTGCCAAGCTCTGCCTTTCACCTTTTTCTTCCTTCCTCCGTCTGTAGTACGGCTTCAGCTACTTCAGCCTCTTTCCCTTTTGGTGCTTACCCCCATTCACTGCTCTACCCTGTCTGTTTTTCTTTTCCCAACTGCCATGGAACTTTCTGGTTTCAACTTTTAAACTTTCCATAGGTTCCTTCCCCTCTGATGAAAAAAAATTACCCAAAAAATAGATCATCACAGACATTTCAAAGAGTCTTTCTTCTTCCATTCTGACTTTGGACTCACTTCAACATACAGCAGGTTTCAGGACTTACTTAAAAGGGTGTAGAAGAATAGCTTATATTTGTCTGCCTTGTCAACAGGACTTCACTTTTATTTGCAGGTTTTGACATAACCAAAAACCTTTCAACTGTTTAAAGCCTTAACTTTTGACTTAACAGGTAGCTTTGCTGATCCTATTGGTGTAGTCTTTTTTATTTATTTTTTTGTCCCCCATCTATGAAATCTATGTAGTATATAGTAATATATGTAATATAAATGTAAAAATATATGGCTAGCATGTGGATAATAGATGATTGGGCCGCAATTTTGAAGACTTTATAGGATGGGTTCTTAAAGCACCGGATAGAAATATTGTGCCTTAAAGAGTTGCCTAACTGATGTCCTATAAATGTTTCAGCCCATGGATGGTATGCACGACAAGGGGGTTGAAGACATCCATTGTGGATCCATGAAAGGCACTGCTATGCGACCACCTCACCCAGGAATGGGCCCTCCTCAGAGTCCGATGGATCAGCACAGCCAAGGTTTGTGTTTGCTACATACCTGCTTTGGGCTCCATATCATAGTCTTTCATCTTTCCTATTGTTATTTTAATTATGACTTGCAAAGAACAGAACTTGTCTAAGGATGGGGTCTGGCAGGTTTCTTTTCCCTGTAGAAATCTCCCCTTACCCCCCACCCAACACAACTTTATGTTTGATATGGGCAGTTTTCTTTACAAAATCCTAGTAGTTTGACTGGCCAGCATGTGTCCAAGCACTCTGCAAAGTGCACTGCGTACTTTATGCAGAATCTTTGCCCTGATCTTGTAAGATACATTATATCACTCCAATTTTGTAGGTGGAGAAGCTAAAGCTCAGAAAATCTACTTTGCTTCCGTAAGTTAGCATATCCAGGAAGTGACAGGTCCAAAAGGAGGACCCAGGTCTGCCTCCCAACAACAGCATGGATGGGTGATAGCAGGATGAGCCCCCCGTGTCCCTCGAAATGTACACTCCTCCTTCCTAAGGTGACTTTTTCTGGCAGTGGAATAACCTGTCATCACTGGGGAATGGTTATCTTAGTCTCTTAGGGCTCCCATAGCAAATTGCCACAAGCCAGTTGGCTTAAAACAATAGAAACGTATTCTCTCAAAGTTCTAGAGGCCAGAAGTCCGAAAGCAGGATATTAGCAGGGCTGTGGCCGCTCTGAAGTCTTTAGGGAAGAATCCTTCTTGCCTCTTCCTAGCTTGTGGTGGTTGCCAGCACTATTTTGACATTCCTTGGCTGGTAGATCTGTCATTCCAGTCTCTGTCTTGGTCTCCACATGACATTTAACCTGCATGTCTGTTTGTGTGTCCAGACTTCGCTCTTTCTATAAGGACACCAGTCACTGGATCAGAGTCTACCTTGATCCAGTATGACCTCATCTTAACTCAATTACGTCTGCAAAGATCCTGTTTCCAAATAGGGTCACAGGCACAGGCACTAGGGGCTATGTCTCCAGTATAGCTTCATAGAGGACAGGGTTCCACTCCACAGGGTTCCACTCCACAGCTGCACCCACAGTAGTGGCCAAATCAAAATATGGCAGCTTTGTCCTCTCCTGGGTGCTTTTCCCTCTCATTGTTGAGGGCATATTGAAGATAGTGGAAAGTATATCCAAAGATATAATGTAACCTCTTTTCAGAATCACTATAGGGGCATTTCAGTAACTCATGGAGGCATAGGAGTACATCTTCACTAATATTCCAGCAGGTTTTTGAAGATCCTAGACTCTGATCTGAAATTTGATGGTAGGCAGATGTAAGTGTGACAAATGACTCGTAAAATCTTGACCATGTTAGAAAAGCAGACTGAATAATTGGGACTTGTTCAGGCACAGAAGAAAAAACTTGAGCCATTCAGGGGTAAGAATGAATTAAGACAATACTTTCAGGTTTATCATTTAAATTCTGAAGAGCCAGGTGCCTTCACAGAGCTAATGTAGATCTCATTTTTAATACCTAGGAGGTGTAGATGAGTTATATTCAGTGATTCTCAAAGCCAGATGCTGGCTCTGTCTGCTCCTGGCTTTGCAGTACTTCTAATAGTGGGGCCCTGGGACAACGCCAAAGGAAAACACTTGAAATGCATGAATCATAAGTGAGGCTTTTTACTTTTATGTATCTTAAAATTTCTTTCATTGCTTGGTTCCTTTCTTGGACTTCTAGAATGATGATATTTCTTGGAATTTCCAACACTTGGCACAATGTTTAGCACATAACTGGATATTTAGTAGATTTTTTTCAATTAGGAAGAGAAGTGAACTTTATGTATTAAAAAAACACTTTTAAATAAATCTTAATTTTTATATAATTTCGATAAGTTATAATTACTTGAAATGCAGAAGTCTGCATTAAAGTAAATGGAATTGGAATTAGAATGTAATATTTTTCTCTAGAAGAGTAAAGTGCCTTGTAAGCTGGGGAATTCATTATTTAAAATATGCTTTTGAATAAGGTAGTATTGGTATAATGCAGTCTTATTCTATATAATGAGCTAAAAAGAATTTAGACTCCATAATAGCATATATCTTTAAAAACTCCATTGTAGGAAGCCGTTTATAAACACACAGGTCTAGAGAGGTGTAGTATTGATCAGAAAACTGCCTGCTTTAACTACCTAGCAACCTATTAGGTTATTTTAAGGTACTGGTTGAGAAGCAAAACCATTTCCTTCAATAAATACTAAATTGTGTACCTTATGGTCCTGATGATAACATTGTTTATTTTTAGTCCACTGGATAGAGAAAGCCTTCAAAGAAAAGTATATAATATTTAATGTTTTTTTGTGTGTGTGTCTAAAGAGAAAACTCATATAAAATTGGCATTTGAAAACTCAAGTTTATTAAAAGGAGAGAGGCTGATTGCCTCTCTCTGCAAAAAGATGAAACTGGGGAAATAATGCCCTTGAAGCTGAGGGAAGGAAAACTGCCATTTTTTGACGACTTTTAAATGAGCAAATTAAACCAGATTTCAAAAAGAGCAGATTCTGCATCAACACTGTCATCCCACAGACAAAGGTATATTTACTCTCAGGCAATTTCTTCACCATTTTCTCAACCAAAGATAATTATGCAAAAATGTTATTTTGTTTTATCGTTTAGATTTTTTTCTGATTTTTCCTGAAGTTTTATGGAATGCTAGTCATGTCAAAAAATAAAAAGAAATAGATATTTTTCTGATTTTTCCTGAAGTTTTATGGAATGCTAGTCATGTCAAAAAATAAAAAGAAATCTCTCTCTCTTTAACTGAAACACTGTCACATTTTTAATGTCATACTGTGATAGAATGATTCTATTAGCATCTCCTGTAAATTCTAGGAAATAGTTTTTCCCACCCCCTAGTTTTTTTCTTACGACATTTGAGGGAAGATTTTGCTGTATTGATTAATTCTGGAAAATGATTTTTATTTCACTCAGTTTCTTTCTTAGCAAATTTGAGGCAAAATGAATTATTGTGCTTGGTACAACTAAGTGTCTCATCTTTATAATTTTGCCATGCCGGGAGACATAGCTGAAAAGAGCGATTTGATGCACAGTGTCACACAGTTACATTCAGATTGGATTGTCTAATGTTTTGGTCAGTTGTATCAGGCATCGTGTGATTTATCATGGGTAAGCTATAATTGGTGACGACCTTAGGAAAGACGATAGTCCAGAAGGCAGGAGACGTGACCCATTTTAACATCTGGTTGTATCCCTTCTCCCATGAAATGTCAGTAGCTGTAGTAGGAAGTTTTTCCTCCAGTGATAGATGCAAAGTTGGCAGAAAGGTGTTAGGGAGGTACTTTCATAATGAACAAACTACCATTTTGCCACCAGCATTACAATTTGGAGGTGAATTTTAACCTCGTTAAGAAGGAAAACCGTTAATGATGAAGTTAAGTGTATGTTACTGATACTCTTTAAAAACGTTTATTGTTATAAATAACATCCTGGGATTTAAATTTCTGCTCATCTTGCAGATGAGCAGGCTGATTGCAGGGGCATTTTCTTAGGCTAACTTCTATGATCAACTAGAACCCTAATGCCTGCATGATTTTTGTGCTCGATTATAGAGTAGGGATTTTGGGAATGAGAGTGAGCAGCTTTTCCATTTCTCTTCAGGGCAGGATTACTCAGAATGGAGTTCTACATCTCACCAATTGATAGAACAAAACCTACTCTTGTCTTAGGGGATCAGGCTAAATTTGTTTCCTTCTCCAAATGGCAATTTGAGATAAAAGGAACTGTATCCTTTATTTTCTCTAGTCTTTCAAATGATGATGTTGAGTCCCCAGGCAGCGTGGGTCAGATATTCGTGAGCCTCTGTAATTCCACATAGATACAGAGAGCAGCTTCAACTCAAACTTGATTAAGTGTTGAAACACACGGCAGATGCCTATGTGATGACCTTTAAAATAATTGTGATGCAGATGGATTTATTAATGGCAAAGACCTTTAATTTAATATTTTACATTGTGTCTTAGAATGCCTTTGAGTTGATGAGTTAGCCCTCAATTTGAATGGAAGACAATGCTTTGAGGTACAGCAAACCACTCTGTCCTCTCCTTCCTCTTGGATCTCCCTTCAGCAATGTGCTGTCGTGTATTTTTCTAGGGATTCTTTGGCCAGACTCCATAGTTCATCTCTTGAAATAAGTTTCTTGAAAATTTTATTGCATTTTGACTTTTCTTTCTTAAGTATTCTTAAGTTTTCCATTTAAGTCTCTTTATCACCCAAACAGATTACTCTCATTTTTATATTATATTGTAAATGGTTCTGGGCTTCCCAGGTGGCCTTAGTGGTAAAGAACCCATCTGCCAGTGCAGCAGACGTAAGAAGTATAGATTTGATCCCTGGGTTGGGAAGATCCGCTGGAGGAGGACCTGGCAACCATCTCCAGTATTCTTGCCTGGGGAATCCCATGGACGGAGGAGCCTGACGGGCTACAGTCCACGGGGTCACAAAGAGTTGGACACACCTGAAGAGACTTAGCTTGCAGCACATAAATGCTTCTAGAAGATTTTGGAAGCTTTCAAGCCTTTAACTTATTTTTATGTTAATACAACAAAATTAATATTAGACCATGGAAAGAACATATGCCTTGGAATCAGGTGAATCTTGGTTACCAAGATCTAATTGTGTGACATGGTGTAACGTGCTTACTCTCCTCATTTTAAAAAATGAGGCGACAGCACGTATCTTCCGGGAGTGTTGTGAGAACTATAGAAAAAAATGTATGCACACACACACACACACACATACACACACAAACGGCAAAGTCTCTGGGGACTAATGATCCCTAGAGTCATAACCAGCAACCAGTGATGGAATATAAATACCCCAGCTCCTTCCCTGGGATAATAGGGAGGCATACTTTATCCCTATGCATCTTTGTGCATGAGATTAATCTTCAGGCATGCACTACAGCAACTGACTTAACCATACACTCCTTGTTGGCTTCCTTCCCTTCCTTATTTTACCTTTCCACACTCCTGTCAGTGTCCCTGCACCTTTCAGATAAATCAGCTGCACTCAGTCTTTCCATCAGGCTCTGATTCCAGGGTAAACTCAGCTAAAATAGCATGTTCAGTGCCTTGCTTAGTGCCTACAACCATGGAGGCCCTCAATAATGCAAATTATTCATAAAGTGCATAATAATAAACCAAATAATATCCCCATAAGAGAGTCCTCATTCTGCACTGCAATACAGCAGAGAGCTTCAGGTTCTGGTTTCTAGGTTGGAGCTCCTTTTAATGTATAATACTCTCCCCTGTGCCCTTCCTCTAGGTGTACAACAGCCACTACTAGGACGTGTCACCATCTAGGACACATGAAAGTGAAAGTGAAAGTCTCTCAGTCGTGTCTGACTCTTTTCGACCCCATGGACTATACAGTCCATGAAATTCTTCAGGCCAGAATACTGGAGTGGGTAGCCTTTCCGTTCTCCAGGGGATCTTCCCAACCCAGGTCTCCCGTATTACAGGCGGATTCTTTACCAGCTGAGACACAAGGGAAGCCCAAGAATACTGGAGTGGGTAGCCTATCCCTTCTCTAGCAGATCTTCCTGACCTAGCAATTGAACCAGGGTCTCCCACTTTGCAGGCAGATTCTTTACCAGCTGACCTATCAGGGAAGCCTCTAGGACATATCGGGCTATCCACTACTTGAAATGTGACTAGTCCCATTGGAGATGTACAGTAATTTAATATGGAAACAAAAATGTAAAATCTCTAATAATTTTTATTCTTTGAAATGATAATATTAGGGGTATGTTGGTTTAAATTATATATTATTACAATTTTGTCTCTTTCTTTGAATTTTATATGTATATCTATATTTGATATACATAAATTTTAAATTATATATAATCCCATTAAGTTACATATGCTTTAAATTTCTATCAGTCAATGCTGTTGTGGAAAATCGTCAGGATCTCCAGGAATGTTTCTCTTTCAGGGTCATGGGGGGCAGCCTGTGACCTCTCCCTTTGTGTTTTATTCCAGGTTACATGTCGCCGCACCCGTCTCCGCTGGGAGCCCCAGAGCACGTGTCCAGCCCTATATCAGGAGGCGGCCCGACCCCACCACAGATGCCATCGAGCCAACCAGGACCCCTCATCCCAGGCGACCCTCAGGCGATGAACCAACCCAACAGGGGTCCCTCTCCTTTCAGTCCAGTCCAGCTGCATCAGCTCCGAGCCCAGATTTTAGCTTACAAGATGCTGGCCCGGGGCCAGCCCCTTCCCGAAACACTGCAGCTTGCAGTCCAGGGGAAAAGGACGTTGCCTGGCATGCAGCAACAGCCGCCGCCACAGCCCCAACCCCAGCCTCAGCCGCAGCAGCCACAGCCGCAGCAGCAGGCCCTTGTTAACTACAACAGACCATCTGGTAGGTTAATATGCAACCCAGTGAATAATGCGAGGGTCTAGCTCAGAGAAGGACGGCTAAGCACACAGAAGCGCTGGGCTGCTGTCAGCCCAAGGCCATCTTCTGCCGCACTTTGCTGGCTCCCTTGTCTGCTTTGCTTTGTTGGCCAGGATTCTTGGTCTCCTCGGCCGTGGGTCCTAGAGGGGTGCTTCTTAAACCTTTGGAGACTCTGGTGCGAGCTGTGACTCTAAGCAAAAAGCACAGTCCCCTGTGATTTTGCATTCCCTTTCAAGGGCTTCAAGGTTTATGGGAAGCCCATCCACCCCACCCCCTGCCAGGTTAGGAACCCCTGCACCTGGTGTGTTCCATTGCCAGCAGAAATGTCTCGAATCTCGTCTCCTTGAGCTATTTTGTGTCTGTTGACTTATTTATTTCTATCCTTTTGGTTGTGAAAATACGTTTGAGGAGGCTTGCAAGAAAGCATACCCATGGTAAAGAAATTATCAAGTAGAAAATTCAGAAACAGAGGGAAGTAGAAATCAAAGTTGGGAGATCAGCCATGGGGGTGGGGGCCCAGGAGCTCTTGTGAAGGCTGCATCTGCACTTCCAAGGTGACTGGAGCTGCATGGTGGTCAGGAAAGGGATAGCGTCAGGTGCCTGGTCCTCGCCACTCAGAAGCAAGTTGCTGACCAGTTAGGTTCTCAGAGGACATAGAATCTTTTCTAGCGTGAGAGTATAAAGTAACTTTCCCAGGCGGGATTATTTTTTTAATTGTTAATATTGTAAGGAATACTGCATGATAGAGGCATCAGTCGCTTTTGTTCATAATAGAGTAACAGAATCCACATGGCCTATTTCCTCTGGACCCCAGCATCAGAGCTGAGGCTGACATTCGGTAAGGAGCTGAGATGTGATAGTCTTTGGTAATGAGCTGGTGGTCTGCTTGATCCCACTGAGAGAATTCAGAGCTCCAAGAAGCTGTAGGGTGATCTTCCACGAATGTTGTTTTCTCTGGGAAGATTTTTGTTAGCCACTCGATCAGCACAAAGTTTATGGTTCTGTTCTACTAGAGCTTTGGATTCCAGAGAATTTGAATCTCAGGAAATTTGAATTCCAGAGTGCCTCCTTGTCACTGACGCCCTTTCCTGTGAGTGAATCCCTCTCATTTGGGTCAGCCCTGACATCTGATCATTGCTACTGGTTTGGGATTATTGGTCTTCTTCTTAGGTTTTGGGACTTAGACATTGGGAAAGAGTTCAGATGATTTTTTTTTTTTTTATTACTATTGTTCTTCCTTGGAGAAGGAAATGGCAACCCACTCCAGTACTCTTGCCTGGAGAATCCCATGGACGGAGGAGCCTGGTGGGCTACAGTCTACGCGGTCGCAAAGAGTCGGACACTACTGAGCGACTTCACTTCACTTCACTTCACTTCTGAGTTTGTAGATGTTTCTTTCCTGGTAGAGGAAACCCTGAGTTGCCTACTGAAAGGGTAAACTCATCTTGTTAATTGTAGATGGAGCCTTAGGAATGGTTTTCTAAAGAGCATGAAAGTACCGTGTCATCTCCAGACTTCTGTGTGTGGGCTGCAATGCTCTGGTAGGTGGAGGGTCCCATGGGACCAAACATTAGTGACTGTAAAGGTTGTACAGGAAACCTGCACATTAGATGGTAGTTTGAACACTCAGTGTGTCTAGCAGCTTTAAAATTGCAAAAACTCTAGTTCTTAGGAATGCTGCCAGAGAGAATCAAAAGTGTCTGTTTGTGTATATGTGTAGTTTGTACCTCCTGAGGGCCTGCTAGCAAACCTTGTGCTCCACGCCCAGTAATAAGCACGTGCACGTGGGACACATCTGGAGCATGGAGACTCAGGATTCAATGCCAGGGCCTCATGTTCTGCCCCACCCTGGCACCCTCATGACCAGAAGGCTCACAAGCGAAAGGCTCTGTCCCAAGGTCTGTGCTCCAAGTGCAGGCATTGCATGCCTGTGGGTAGGACAGAAAAGGATCTCAGCTCCTTACCGAGAGCCTTTCATTCATATTCTAGACACAATGTCAACAACATTGGTGACTCTGATATCCCGTGTCTCAGTATACAAGGAGCATTATTAACTAAAGGAGTTCCCAGTAGAGGCTTAGTGGTCACAGTCGGGTAGTTGGTAGCTCAAGAAGAGGAGCAAAGTCTATGCCTCCTGAAAGCCCACTGTGGGACCTTGTCATACAGGCATACTTCCTCGAGCACTGCAGCTTGTCCTAGGGTAGTCCCTCATCACGGACCTCAGTGAGGTTTGTTATTTTTAACAATGACCTAGTCACAGCAGGAAAAGATTCCAGGGTATTATTTAAGAAGGCAGAAAGCTAAATGATTTATTTCATCTAAAGTCACAAGAATGAGACCAGATGATGAAGTAAAACTTTGAGGATAGAGTTTCAGTTACCTGGATACTTGTACACAGCAAATCCTCCATGTCCTAACCAACACAATGCTGGGTGCGTTTTCTGAATCATTTCCGGAAGAGAAGGCTCCATTTTATTATTATTTTTTTCCTTTACCTGTTGTCTACATCTTCCCTCGCCAGACTCCTGGCATTATGGGGGAAGCTTGTTTCATTACTCACTGTTTGTGTCTTTTGTATTTCCAGCCGTCAGGCTTCGTTCGAAATGATATTACTCGGGCTGATATGCCAGAGTAGGCAGAGACTGTGGGCAAAGGAGAAAAGAAGACACTTTCCTCAAGTAAAGCAGACCCCTTCCTGTCACCAGGAGGGAGGTTACATTTCTGATCTTGTCCCCCAAATCTCAGATTTCATAGGAAAATGATTACCTTCCTTGAAAATGTCTTTTTGTTTTTTTTGTTTTTGGCAATGATATCTTGGACAAGTTCAAGTAAGGCCAAAAGAAGTTTTTCTTTATTTAAGAGAATATTACTTTTATTCATTGTTTATCCCTCTCCTTTTTAAAAAAAATAATAAAGCAGCATAATTGCTTATAAATACCTCTGTCAATATTCCAGGAAAAGAAAAAATCAATTTAAATATGTCTACTTTTCCTGGTGGTAGCTGTGATTTTTCTTTCGTCCCATTTGCTAGTGTCACTCATGTGCGAAAGAAAGCTTTTTTAGCTGGGGTGATCTGCCTCAAACCCACTCCAAAGTTAGAATTTACCAAAAGCAATACCTCCAGAGCCACCACCCGAGAACTGCAGTTTGACCAGAGGAAGTGAGCTCTGAACAGACGAGTGACTCTAATCCTTGCCTGCTGTGGGCTCCTCTCAAATCGAATCCATCGTTTTTCTTTTAATTCTGATTCATTTTTCTTTTTGGAGATCAAAGCAAATTTCAAAACAGGAACTGAAAAGGTTTTGGGTTTTTTTTTTGCGGTGGGCAGGGAAGCCTTCATGGTAGAAAGCAACAGTTTTATTGCTGATTTTTTTCAGTGCTTGTCACTTTCCTGCTTGCCCTTCTCATTTTTTTTTTCCTTTTGTCATCTAAAATTTCTTAGTATGCTTCGTTTAAGCCTCATTATTACATTTATCTTTTCAACCTCTGGAATCCATTTTAGTCCTTGTCTAATGCACAGATAGTTATTTGCATAAACATCCTTCTGTACCAGAAGATAAAGTGGGAATTCTGTACAGAAATTCTGTACATGTGAGACTTAGGTAATTTAAGAAGTTTATTTACCTGTTTCTTAGATTCAGACATCTAGTAAAGACTCCTTCCCTCCCTTAGCTGCAATGGGACGACACCCCTCAAGAGTGTCAGGGCGTATATCTACCTTGACTTCTAAAGTGAGGACTGACAAGAAGACACATATTTTGTACCTCAGACAATTCAGCCTAAATTGTTTATACTGGCGAGAGAGTAGGAGATAAGCTAAAGAACGTAATTTGTTTTCGATCTAAAGATATCAAGATGTGAGTTCTTATCATTCTGCAGACCACAAGTGTGCTGGTTGTCAAGAGGTACTTTCTGTTGATACAGAAGAAACTCATTCAGGCAACTCAGTGCCTAAAAGACAAGCAGAACACCTCATGGTTAGGTAGGTGTGTTCTGGGCGTGTCTAATGGCAGGCTGCTGCGTTCAGTCCCCTAGCCTCTGTAAGGAGAATTTTTTGAATAATGTGTTGGTTAGAGGAGAAAATAGACCCAGGCAGTAAATGAACTTGCAGTGTTTAGTTAGAAAGGAGTCTGCCTGTAAGTGACTCCAATGGGGAATTAGCAGGAAGCACAGGGCAGGTTGACTTATCTGAGTATCTGTGCTGAATTGTATTAAACGGTGGAAACATTTTCAAGTTTGCTCTTGAGGAGCGTACTTTCAAAGCTTCTAGCTAATACAGTACCAAATTTCCTTGAAAACCTTTCTTTTGCTGTAGATTTTTTCTGAAAAGCTGAGTGATTAAATTGGGCTTCTTTGCTTTGGTGTCCTTGGTGGCAATAAAAATGACCAGAGCTGAGGGCTGAGCGTGCAGCAGCCACGCTGTCTCATTGAATCCTCCCTTCCCCCTTGCAGGGGTGAGGCAGTTATTATCTCCATTCTACTGATGAGGAGATTGAGGCACCAGGGGTTAAGAAACTTGCTCAGGCTCCCACAACTGATTGGTATGACTTACCCGTTCTTTTAGAAAGACACAGGGTGCTTTAGACGTACCTATTTCAGTTCACAGCAAGCTGGAATACTTTTTAGATTGGAGATTTGAATATTTAAGTCTACGTTTGGGTCTCTCTCTACCTACGTCTTAACTTTTTTAAGGGTCCTTCAACCAGATAAGAATGTCTCTGTATTTACGGATTAAAGAAGCCTAGCTGTGTATGTATCAGATCTAGTTTGAAGTCACAGGCTGAAAATGACTAGATTTGGAACCAGAGATATCAGACATGCTCTGGATACCTCCCTTTGATTGTGTGTTTTTAAAAACAGTGACTTGAATATACCTCGAGGAGTCGGCATGACTCTGCACAGGTATTTACAAGCCATCATGCTAAAGAAGAAAGCATCCAGAGTAAGTGAAATATGTGCACTTTTGCACTATTATGGCTTTTATTGATAACTTATTCAAATTTTGAAAGGAGGAAAAGCACTCTGAAAACTGAACTTAGGGTAATTAGTATGATGTTCGGAGAAGGCAATGGCACCCCACTCCAGTTCTCTTGCCTGGGAAATCCCATGGACGGAAGAGCCTGGTAGGCTGCAGTCCATGGGGTCTCGAAGAGTCGGATACGACTGAGCGACTTCACTTTCACTTTTCACTTTCATGCACTGGAGAAAGAAATGGCAACCCACTCCATTATTCTTGCCTGGAGAATCCCAGGGACGGGAGCCTGGTGGGCCGCCGTCTATGGGGTTGCACAGAGTCAGACACGACTGATGTGACTTAGCAGCAACAGCAGTAAGATGTTATCAATAGGACACAGATTTTCTTTTTATTAAAGGTGGTGGTTTTTTAGAGGGCTTCAATGTATTACATTAATTAGTTAGTATGCTTATTATACCAAGTCTTCAAATAGATTTAACTCTACCAGTTTCTTGAGCTTGTTAGGGAAATTCATAGAATCACACTATTAAAGTAACTGTTAGAAATCTCTATCTCCTCTCTTTTGGCTCAAAGCAACTCAGATTTTTTAAAAAATCTCCCCTGTTTTAAAGACCCTGAGGGAAAAAATAATCAAAAGTGTTCCTCCATAACTTATTCCAATGGTTAACAACCCTGAGAGTTAATGTTTATAAACCAGTTTCTTCCATATGAATGGAAGGAACTCGAAATCTGAAATATTGTGAAAAGGTTTGCATTATGTAAAAGACCTCCCGTTCAGAAAAAGAATCAGAATGTACTTAGCTGAGAAGGATCTCTTTACTATGATAGTACATCTATAGTGCCTAAAACAAAAAAAAAAAAAACAAGAAGTGCATTTTTCCCTCCAGAACTTGTCATCAATCCTAGAACAGGGCTACAGATTACCTCAGGAAGTCTCATCCAGCCCTAAGTCTCTGGGAAAGTTTTACCTAATTTCAGAAGGAGGGGAATGAAAGAATACCACCACTACGCACACTCATGCTCACAGACACACACATACTTAGTTTCCCAGCAGTTTGTTCTAATTCTTCCCATTCCTCTTGTCAGAATGTTTGCTATCCTTGGGTTGTCATTTAAGCCCACTTCTCTCTGGTGTTTGCTGAAAATTGAAATGTGTCTAATTTTTCATAATGTATGTCTTTGTATGGTACATTAATAAGTCACTCTGAAGTATAGAAATGATTATTTTTGTTACCATTTAATAATTTTAATATTTCTCAGAACAGATACAGAAAATACTTGGAAGAATGCCTATTTGAGGTTTTAACATCTGCTTGCTGAGATTTTTTTTTAATTTACTAAACTCCTCTGGTAGCATCACTAATTTTATTTATAACTTTGAAATAAGTAAAAATTCATCGGAAGGAGAGATGGAACACTTCTTATTTTAGTTAAAACTCCTAAAGTTTAATGTGGGAAATTGCTTTAAATTAATTAAGTACATTTTAATAAACTTAATGATTACATAGCCCTTTATTCTGATAAGATGAGAAAAATGCTCTCTTGAATCTTAATCTTTGCTAGGTTTTCTTAGGTGGAATGAGTAGATTCTTTATTTCCCCTGCACTGAATGTTTTTAGAAATATTTTCTAATATGTAATAAGAAATTTAAGTTCCCTAGATGTACTGATAAAGCCTGAAATATAGTTTATAGGTCATTAGGGGAAAATGCATGCTTATTTCAGTTCACATCAGAGTACTGGCGGGCTGCTGCCTGTATTATGTAAAGCATAGGTTCTACAGCTGGACCGTTCCAGATTGGGCAGGAGGGGGTTTGTGGTGTAGTCCGCAGAATGTGATTTTGGGACCACACCCAGATTGCATCTGACCGCTGAGTGACTCCCTTGCTTTTTCAGAACCGCAAATGCACCTGTAATTATTTTTAAAAACCCACTGCAGCCCTCCACTAAAAACTCTCTATTCCTTAATCAGTTTATTACCTAAGAGTCATTTTAGGACCATTTCCCTTTGGGATAGATGCCAAATTCTTTTTTTCTTTTTCCTTTCTTTTAACCCTTTCCTCCTTTCTCTTCTGGTTTTCCTCATCTTCCTCCCTTCCCTCCTGTTTTCTTCTCTTGAGACCTTCCATTGTCCCCATCCCCAGACCCTCCCCCGCCCCGGAATGGGGGGTTGTCGGCGGGCAGGCAGGGTGTGGGCACAGGGCACCTTCCGTCCCGTCCCCAGCTGCCCATGTTGCTATTGTCTCGCAGGCCCAGGGCCAGAGCTGAGCGGCCCGAGCCCCCCGCAGAAGCTGCCGGTGCCCACGCCCAGCGGCCGGCCCTCACCTGCGCCCCCCGCCGCAGCGCCACCGCCCGCGGCTGCCGTGCCCGGACCCTCCGTACCGCAGCCAGCCCCGGGGCAGCCCTCGCCCATCCTGCAGCTGCAGCAGAAGCAGAGCCGGATCAGCCCAGTTCAGAAACCGCAAGGCCTGGACCCCGTGGAGATTCTGCAGGAGCGGGAGTACAGGTAATGCACGTGCCCCGCGGGTAAGATGCTGTGTGCTTGCAAGTACCACCCAGCCCGGAGGGCCTGGTGTCTCCTGGTGTGATGGTCATTCTTTGTGGGACCAGGGAGAGGCCTAAGGAAAACTGCAGAGGCCAAGACTCAGGCTTGAGAGTGATTTTCCAACAAAGGCTCCGAGAAGAGTTTCTTTGCCACTGGAGCCTGGGGAAGGGACCCTCCTGGGCTTCTGGGCCTGATTTTCACTCTCGCAGTCAGAAAACTTTTATCTACTCCGATGACACGCCAAGATCAAAAGCTCAGCCCAGAGTTCTTAAAGATACAAGAAAGTGGTCAGCCCACACTCAGACTGTGCAGTATTTTGTTCTAGTCTGTCAGTGTGTCCTTGAATGTTGACTGTGAGTGGCTCATATGTTGATTGTGTCTGCTGGCTTGACATCTCCTGATACTAAAGGCCATCCTTCAGAAGGTGTATATAAGGAAATAATATATTCTTTGATTCAGTTCATGCACTTGTTGGGCAATGGCTTGGTCTCACTTTTGGGGTAGGCCCCATTTAAATGTCTTCGTATGTGGTCCTTATTTTTACTCTTACTCCAGAAGCTTCATTTGGCACATTTATCTGAATCAGGGATGACAAACCTTTTCTCTAAAGGCCTTAGAGCCACTGTCAGAACTACTCAACTCTACCATTACGGCGTGAACACAGCCAGGCAATAATGGGCTGGCTGTGTTCCTGTGAAATTTTATTTATGAGAACAAGCTACGGACAGGGTTTGGCCCACAGACTGTAGTTCAGTTCAGTTCATTCGCTCAGTTGTGTCTGACTCTACAACCCCATGAATCACAGCACGCTAGGCCTCCCTGTCCTTTACCATCTCCCGGAGTTCACTCAAACTCATGTCCATCGAGTCAGTGATGCCATCCAGCCATCTCATCCTCTGTCGTCCCCTTCTCCTCCTGCCCTTAATCTTTCCCAGCATCAGAGTCTTTTCCAATGAGTCAACTCTTCGCATGAGGTGGCCAAAGTACTGGAGTTTCAGCTTTAGCATCAGTCCTTCCAATGAACACCCAGGACTGATCTCCTTTAGAATGGACTGGTTGGATCTCCTTGCAGTCCAAGGGACTCTCAAGAGTCTTCTCCAACACCACAGTTCAAAAGCATCAGTTGTTCAGTGCTCAGCTTTCTTCACGGTCCAACTCTCACATCCATACATGACTACTGGAAAAACCATAGCCTTGACTAGACAGACCATTGTTGGCAAAGTAATGTCTCTACTTTTGAATATGCTATCTAGGTTGGTCATAACTTTCCTTCCAAGGAGTAAGTGTCTTTTAATTTCATGGCTGCAGTCACCATCTGCAGTGATTTTGGAGCCCCCCCCAAAAAAGTCTGACACTGTTTCCACTGTTTCCCCATCTATTTCCCATGAAGTGATGGGACCAGATGCCATGATCTTCGTTTTCTGAATGTTGAGCTTTACGCCAACTTTTTCACTCTCCTCTTTCACTTTCATCAAGAGGCTTTTTAGTTCCTCTTCACTTTGTGCCAAAAGGGTGGTATCATCTGCATATCTGAGGTTATTGATATTTCTCCCGCAATCTTGATTCCAGCTTGTGCTTCTTCCAGCCCAGCATTTCTCATGATGTACTCTACATACAAGTTAAATAAGCAGGGTGACAGTATACAGCCTTGACGTACTCCTTTTCCTATTTGGAACCAGTCTGTCGTTCCATGTCCAGTTCTTTTTTTTTTTTTTTCCATGTCCAGTTCTATCTGTTGCTTCCTGACCTGCATATAGGTTTCTCAAGAGGCAGGTCAGGTGGTCTGGTATTCCCATCTCTTTCAGAATTTTCCACAGTTTATTGTGATCCACACAGTCAAAGGCTTTGGCATAGTCAATAAACCAGAAATAGATGTTTTTCTGGCACTCTCTTGCTTTTACATGATCCAGTAGTTAGTAGATCCTAAATGGTTAATTTCAGTAAAAAAAAAAAAAAAAAAAAAGAGTCCAGGAAGAGCTGAGTCAAAATAAAATGAAGCTAAGATCATGGATTTGCGTGTACATGTGTGTGAAAGTCACTTAGTCATATCCGGCTCTTTGCAACCACATGGACTATAAAGTTCATGGAGTTCTCCAGGCCAGAATCCTAGAGTAGGTAAGCCTTTCCCTTCTCCAGGGGATCTTCCCAACCCAGGGATCAAACCCAGGTCTTCTGCATTGCCGGCGGATTCTTTACCAACTGAGCCACCAGGGAAGCCTTGTTTTCAAGAGTTAGCCAAAAAGTGTTCTCTGCCACTGAGTGTCTGTGTTGCCTTCCTCAAGGTACATCTGTTTTCTGTGACTCAGTTTCCCCTTATGTTAAAAGAAGGTATTATGCAATATCATCTTTTATAGGGAGAAGATAAAATTATACAAAGACTTTCAATACATATTAGCTATTATTATTATTGCCCAAGTGTGATTTAACTTAAGACATTGAGGGGTTAAACATTATAGAGAATGTTAGGAAATAATGTCTGTGCTTTCATGTTATGTTGCTTTAGTTCTATCCGACTCTTTGCAACCCTGTGGACGGACTGTAGTCTGCCAGGGTCTTCTGTCCATGGGCATTCTCCAGGCAAGAATATTGGAGTGGGTTGCCATGCCTGCCCCCAGGGGATCTTCCTGACCCAGGCATCTAACAAGAGTCTCTTACATCTCCAGCATTGGCAGGCGGGTTCTGTACCGCTGGTGCCACCTGGAAGCCCAAACTAATGTCTTTTGTTGTTCAGTCACTCATGTCCTGCTCTTCGAGACCTCATGGACTGCAGCACCCCAGGCTTCCCTGTCCTTCACCATCTCCTGGAGCTGGCTCAAACTCACGTCCATTGAGTCGGTGATGCCATCCAGCCATCTCTCTCGTCTCCTTCTCCTGCCTTCAGTCTTTCCCCACATCAGGGTCTTTCCTAATGAGTAGGCTCTTCGAATCAAGTGCCCAAAGTATTGGGAGCTTCAGCTTCAGCATCAGTCCTCCTAATGAATATTCAAGATTGACTGGTTTGATCTCCTTGCAGTCCAAGGGACTCTCAAGAGTCTTCTCCAATACCACAGTTCAAAAGCATCAATTCTTTGGCATTCAGCCTTCTTTATGGTCCAGCTCTCACATCCATACATGACTACTGGCAAAACCATGACTTTGACTAGATGGACCTTTGTTGGCAAAGTAATGTCTCTGCTGTTTAATATGCTGTCTAGATTCGCCATAGCTTTTCTTCCAAGGAGCAAGCGTCTTTTAATTTTGTGGCTGCAGTCACCATCTGCAGTGATTTTGGAGCCCAGGAAAAAAATAATGTCTAGGATCCCTTTAAAAACATTACCTTACTCTTTATTGTAAAACACATGACTACTTATCTATTATTATATTAAAATACTAATTTATCAGCTTTGAGAGTTACTCTGAAAGAGATCACAGTAACTTGCCATTAAATGTGTATAGCTTTTTGGATGAAGAGTATAACTTTATTCTCACTGCTATTATTAATCCTCAATTAAGAGCTTTTATATTGCTGTTTCCAGCTTTTCATGTATCCCTAGAGAGCTAGATACTCATCATCAATTGATATTTCAGTGTTGATAGGCAGATTCTGTTGGGTGAATAATTTCTGTGTGGTATAAAAGTCAAATATCAGCACTGTATACTCATTTGGGGCAGAAAAAATATTCATATTCAGTCCTTTCTTTATATTGCTATTGAATAAGAAAGCCAAAAGCCATTTTAAAAGACAATAAATGGGATAGAGGGGTATTGTTTAAAATTCTGACTTCCTAAGTGCTAACATTTTTTCCCTACCTTGACCGTACAGAGCTACCAGTCCCTTTGTTGAGTCACATGCAGCCCATATAACACAGACACTGTACCTAGAAACACACCTGGTTTTTTTTTTTCCTTCAGTTCAGTTCAGTTGCTCAGTCGTGTCCAACTCTTTGTGACCCCACGGACTGCAGCATGCCAGGCTTCCCTGTCCATCACCAACTCCTGGAGCTTGCTGAAACTCATGTCCATTGCCTCTGTGATGCCATCCAACCATCTCATCCTCTGTCGTCCCCTTCTCCTCCTGCCTTCACTTTTCCCCAGCATCAGGGTCTTTTCCAGTGAGTCAGTTCTTCACATCAGGTGGCCAAAGTATTGGAGCTTCAGCTTCAGCATCAGTCCTTCAGTGAATATTCAGGACTGATTTCCTTCAGGATTGACTAGTTTGATCTTGCTGTCCAAAAGACTCTCAAGAATCTTCTCCAACACCACAGTTCAAAAGCATTAATTCCTCATATTTTTTTCCTTCTTCAGCCTATATTATGGGGGATGTGTGTGTGTGTGCTTACTGAGTCCTAAATTTTCTTTGTCATTTTTACCAGAACTGTATTTGCAGGGTTTTCTTGTAACAAGCTCATTTTAACACTTTTCTGGGAAATGATCTTAATGGATAGTCTCCCAAAGTACACGGTATTAATTATTACTGTTTAGCCTATTCTAGTATGTGGAAAAGTTTTGTCCTCCATACCTGTGTCAAGTTAAAAACATGTGCCCATCAGTATCTTCTGAATTATAAGCATTGCAGAAGGTGGTGGAATGGCTAATTGTCATGTTATTATTACTTGATAACATGTCTCCTCTTCTGTTAAGCTGCCTGGCTTTTGAAGTGACCGATCTGGCAATCCTGGGTTCAAAAAGCTGGTGGGTGTTTTGGCCTGAAATCTCCCATGGCTGTCTTGAGAAGCTTAGGCTTATACTGGCAGAGTTTTGCAGGGGTATCTTTTATCTTCTTTAGTTACAGAGCAAGAGCTGACTTCTGCCTATATGAAGATAAATTATCCAATTGCAGAAATTAGTTAAATGTTTTCCTTAAAAAGGGTTAGATTAAGTCCCTTAGGCCCTTGTAAAAGACAGCTAAAACCCCCCTTCCCCCCTCTTTGAGAGAATGGCTTACTTACTACCCTTTAGCACTGATAGGAAGAGTCCAGTGTAACTCTCTCTTCTGATTGAGGATTTGAGCAAGGTCTTTTTTTTTTTTTTAAGTCTCTTTTATAATTTTATAAACTTGGTTTGAGCAAAAATCATTTGTTAGAAATTCTTTAACCAGAAGTTCATTTCTTTGTTGTAATATCACTTACCTTGTCTATGAAAAATGAAAGAAAATTGTCAGAATCTTAACTTCTTTTTTTTTTTTTTACTTTTAAGTCACTTGGCTGCTTTTCCTGTTCATCATGAAATCAGAATTTTGACAAAATTAACTTTGCTTTTTCAGTAATAGCACACGTAAGTTTCTGTGTGTGAACACTCTGCCTCAGATCTATATAAGCTCTTCAGTTAAAAATTCTTTGTTCTCATTTAAATTGGATCCTTTCTTTTAGACCATCTTTTCCTTATGATGGAACTTGATTGCTTTTCTCTGTAGTGTGAGTGCCTTTTTTTTTTTTGGTGTTTTGGCATACTTTCTTTGCCCCCATCAATATACTTTACTTCCGTTCTTCCACCTAGAGTTAGAGGATTGATCAAAAGTGCTCCAGGAATTATAATGTTAGCATGTAAATTCTACAAGTGTTACATGAGAAAGAAATATATTTCCCACTGAAAGGGATTTCTTTGAGAAGAGTATCTTTGAATGATGTGAGCCCTCTCTGGTATCAAGTCAGAATTTGGTATGAAAACAGCATACTAGCCCCCTGGCTTCGGGAAGCCAGCCTAGTGTTTTTTGTACTGCCCTGGCCTCCATTACAACCCTGAAAATTCCTTCTCAAAAATTACCAAGAGCCCGCTTCATCAGCAGAGTTACCAAAAGTCAGTCTCCTTCTCTCTTTCTTTTAAAAAGTGTCACTCAGCTCCTGGAAGGAACAAAATGTACCCGTGTCATTTTCTGTTCAAATAACTCTCCTACAGGAATCATAAACTTCTCCTCTGGACCTGAACAAATATCTGTCGCCTTTAATGGAACTCTTTTTCTTGCCAGAACAGTAACCCCTCTTGATTTACTGTTCAATCTGTATGAAAAACCTGAGTGACCTAATTCTGCTTCAATTTTCTGTACCTGTGAGGACACTAAATGAGTCTCCTGCAGTTATGCAGTATTACATCTGTTGTTGTTTCGGGAAGTTTAGAATCCTGAATCTCTTTATCAGACTACCTGCTGAATCCCATTGATGGGAAGATGAAATTGTCTGGAGAGGAGCATTATTTAAAATGAAGATTTCTATTAACAGCCACCACCACACAAAGATAAAATTCTCTCTGTAAAAGAAGCCCCTCCTGTCCCTTTGCTACTTCCTGTCCCCATGTGCTGAATTGGATGCATATAATTTTACGTCGGAATGTACCTTTCCTCTTCTCCTGTAGTTTGCACTCTGTACTTCTTGCCTCGCTTCCATAAAAGAAAGAGTCTTTTGTCCTGGAGGATCTGAGATTCACTGACAAATAACTACTAGGTCCTTTGGAGAAGGCCATCATTTCAGGGGCTTCCCTTCCCAGCTCCCCACTGACTCCCACTTCCAGGTGACCCCATGCCCCACCTACCCCACTCCCCACCTTCTTACCTCCCTGCTTCTCCTCTCCACTCTCCAGCTTCCACCCTCCTGGTCCAGTGTGATTTAATCTCTACACAGTCAGGCCAGTTCTCCTAAGATTATTTATTTAGCCCCAGTTCCACAGTCGTTTAGACGATTAAGGAAAAAGCACCCATTCCTCTAATACAGCACCTGACCCACTTTGTCAAGGAGAGTAAAACACAAAGCCAAGGGATAGTTTGAATTCTGGGTTATTCAGATGAAAAAAGACTGCAATAAATATAGAACCAAAGAAGTAGAATAACCATACTGTTGGCCTTTATCTCACCCCGCTACAGTATTTAAATTTCCCTTAGTATGGCCTTAACTCTACACAGGTAGAATTGTTTCAGTTTCCTTTTTTCCCTTTTAAATTATATGAAAAAACTCTAATAAATTTTTCTCTTAATATCTTAATTGTTAAGATGCATCACCTGTTGCTGTATTTGGGAATTTGGGGCCATGTGCATGTTTAAGAAATTGAATTGGATAAAGGAAGTAGATGTTTGTTTCATATATCATACAGAGAAATCCCCATGAGTATCCATAGTAAAAGGAATGTGGGAGAAGGTTGGGAGAGTTTGAAAAATTTGATCAAGAGTAAATTGATGAATGTTTATTGTTATTGTTTGAACCTAATAATGTTTTTAGTCTGTTGCATGGTAAAACCTTTACAAGTACTATTGTTTATGTTGGTATGCATTGTTGAAATAACATGATAACAATGATGATACTAGTAGTAACATGTGATGATAATAAACCATTCAGTAAATCAGAATAACACATATATACCAAATAAAAGAGGAATCTATCAAGGTTATTTTCATGAAAGTGTTCATTGTCCAGTCATGTCAGACTCTTTGTAACCTGTGGACTGAAGCCCACAAGGCTGGCTCCTCTGTCCATGGAGTTCTCCAGGCAAAAATACTGGAGTGAGTAGCCATTCCCTTCTCCACGGGATCTTCTAGACCCAAGGATCGAACCTGGGTTTGCTGCATTGCAGGCAGATTCTTTACTGTCTGAGCAACCAAGTGAGGTCAGTAAAAAAATGACCCATTTCCTTTATCATTATTTTTAAAGTTTTGAGAAACGTATTTTTTTTCTCTGTCAAAGCAAACAGCTCTAATTTTTGTTTAAAAAAAAAAAAAAACCCTTATTTTGATACTTGGGCTTCCCAGGTGGCACTAGAAGCCACCTTCCAATGCAGGAGATGCAGGTTCCATCCCTGGGTTGGGAAGATCCCCTGGAGGAGGGCATGACAGCCCCACTCCAGTGTTCCTGCCTGGAGAATCCCCATGGGCAGAGGAGCCTGGTGGGCCACAGTCCATATGGTTGCACAGAGTTGGACATGACTGAAGTGACTTAGCACACACACACACACACACATACATGCATGCATTCTGATACTTGGGCTATATGAACTATTAAGATATTTTACAGTGTCCAAGTCACAGAAGGTTTTCTTTTTCATATCAATATATGGCATCATAAAGGTTGATAAAACCATGAAACTAATTTTAAACAGAATGTTTAGTTATCAACTTTTATAGCTGAGTTCCATGAGAGTTTGCAGTAGAAAGTGTACTTTGATTATCTGTGGTGGTGTTGCAGGGGTGCTGGTATAAAGCCAGTGAGGATTTTCATCTTGGCTCTCTCCTTTACTGGCTCTGTGAAGTCCAGATGTTTCTTAGTATCTCTGAACTTCAGTTTTCTCAATAACATAGTGCTGTTATAGACTTACCTTGTAGATGTATATGTGTGTGTGTGGGAGACAGAGAGAAAATTAAATTGTGCTTTAAATACACCTGCAATGCAGGAGACTCCGGTTTGATTCCTAGGTTGGGAAGATCTGCTGGAGAAGGGATAGGTCACTCCAGTATTCTTGTGTTTCCCTTGTGGCTCAGCTGGTAAAGAATCTGCCTGCAGTGCAGGAGACCTGGGTTGGGAAAATCCCCTGAAGAACAGAAAGGCTACGCAATCTAGTATTCTGGCCTGGAGAATTCCAAGGACTGTATAGTCCATGGGGTCACAAAGAGTCAGACACAACTGAGTGACTTTCATTTTCACTTTAAATGCACCTTAGTGCAGTTACTGTTAGTTTAGTTTAACTTACTACCATTTGCTGTTCTTTCTTTGTCAAAATCTATTCCAAGACAGTTTTGCCTCCAAATTTGAGGGAAGGTGATTAAAGGAGATCCAACCAGTCCATCCTAAAGGAGATCAGTCCTGGGTATTCATTGGAAGGACTGATGCTAAAACTGAAACTCTAATACTTTGGCCACCTCATGCGAAGAGTTGACTCACTGGAAAAGACCCTGATGCTGGGAGGGACTAGGGGCAGGAGGAGAAGGGGACGACAGAGGATGAGATGGCTGGATGGCATCACTGACTCGATGGACATGAGTTTGAATGAACTCTGGGAGATGGTGAAGGACAGGGAGGCCTGGCGTGCTGTGATTCATGGGGTTGCAGAGTCGGACATGACTGAGCGACTGAACTGAACTGTACTGATTCTAAAAATAGATTTAAATAGCAGATCATTATTTGTAAGCATAGGACCCAGGTGAACTCTAAAACCAGTTTCTGTGACTTATGCTAACAGTATCGCAAATAAATTAAGTGGGATGTCTTTTCTGTTCTGCCTCTATTATGAGGAAGTACCTACAGTTCTGTTTTTGTGTGTGTGTGTGTTTTTTTTTTAATGATGGCTGGACTGAGATTGCCTGATGGTCCTTTTCTAGAAACTCTTAGTTTTCACATGCTGTTTACTATTTACTGCCGCCCCAAACCAGATTTTTTTTTTTTTTTTAATGTCTGATTTGCCTTTTCTTGTCTTTTCTCAAGCAAGCATTGCTCACAGAGGAAATGGTTGTGGTTGGCAAGGCTCTTTCTTTCTTTCTGAAAGTTTTGGGTTGGCTGATTTCTGTGGCCTCAGCACCCAAAACTGTTCTAGTTTACTCAGCGTTAATACCTGTCATCATCAGCATCTTGGAAGGGAGGGCCAGTGGCCCCACTGCCTTAGGACAGAACTAGAAGTCAGAAAGAGAACTCTGTTGTCTCAGCTCTGCGCTCTGGCTGGGAGCAAGTCAGATTTTTCCTGGCTGTCACTTTCTCTCTCTCTTCAGAGGGAGCCATGGGACTTTGACTTTGCTCCTACATGTGCCCCAAGCCTTCCTTCCTGGCTGTTACAGACAGGTTGTGAAGAAGGCCAAAAGTGTTAAGTAATATAGCACCTGTGTGCATTAGTGCAAAGGGAGCCTTTCTCTGCTTAACATCAGATAATCTATTTGGGTGTCAGAAATTTGCCATCAGTATCTGCAAAGGTGTTCTGCCATGAACGTAAACCTGAGACTGTTGTCTCTCAGTTAAGACCAGGCTGTAACATTTATTTTCCCCTCCCCCTCCCCCATTTTATCGTCTCCTTTAGACTTCAGGCTCGCATAGCCCATAGGATACAGGAGCTGGAAAATCTGCCTGGCTCTTTGCCACCAGACTTACGAACCAAAGCAACCGTGGAACTGAAAGCACTTCGGTTACTCAATTTCCAACGTCAGGTAATAACTTTCCCCCAGCACATCTGAGGTACAGGAAGTGAATGTAATTGTTCCAGAGTGTGAACTGTGCGTTTCCTTAAGTCTGTTCAATATTGTTAAAAAGGTATAAATTTAGTGAAAGAGTGTATCTTTCCGACCAGCAGCACAGAACTGAAAAGTAATGAAGATGAACTGCTTATTATTCTATTTTTCTCTTCTGTACATCAGAGACATTTTTTTCTCTCCCATATTATGGTTTCCAAAGTCTGACTTATGGCATTTTGTTACTGTAGATGAAACCTTGAGAACAGATGAAGCAGCTCATGTTTGTCTTTATGATTTCAAAGGAAAACAGGAAGGTGATAGATCAGAGCTTCTTTGTAAAGAGAAATATAAAACCCTTAGCTCTGACTATGCAAATTATTTTAACAAATATGAAAGGCCCTTAACTAAATTAGTAGCTCATTGTTTATACAAATACATAAAACTATGTTTTGTAACTGCAGATTATTCATCAACACCTACTTTTGCAGCATCTGATCACGTCAGACCCCAGCACTGACTCATCAGTGATTTTGTAGTTACTGCTCTTGCTATGGTCTTAGTAGTCACTGATTAATAAAGGCAAGCATAGCGATCTATTTTACAATTGCTAAATCTGTAGGAGACTAGGGGGATGAAGTGGAGCTAACGTTCACTTTGGCAAGTTTTGCCTTGGTCCCCTAATTGTCACACAGCCTCATTTAGCCAAACGGGAAAAGAAATGCTTCCTGGCCAGTCAGATGGGCTTGTTTGGGGAAGGACTCCGGCATGCAAAATGAATTATTAACGAGTGAAAGTAGTTTGGAAGGATTGAATTGCATGACTTGATCTGTTGGAGGATGTGAATAAAATTCCACGGCCAACCCTCTTGCTGTTATCATGTGAACTTGGAAATATGTTTGCCTTGTTGGTTATAATATCACAAGAGGGCATCATGGTGGCTGGCAGCTACTTGGCTGTAGGTATGTGAGTAGATCAGAGCTTGATTAAAAAAACAAAAACCGTGCATTCCATTTGTTTGTTTCTTGTAGGTAACTTTATAAGCCATTTAATACAATTTTATTAAGTGACTATCAATCAACTATAATTTCAGGAATAAGATTACATTCAAATTAGCTTTGCTATGCTGGATTCTGATTGGTTTCTGATTTTTGCTTCATTTTATTGAAAAACCCTGTTATCTGTGAAGTTTTCCAATGATATTAACTGTAATGGATGCTGATTTCAGATTCAATCAAATTATTATTTCAATGCATGTTTCCAGCCCTCACTTTCTACCACCATATAACATGTGATATGAATGAGGTGTTATATTTATGAAAATCTGAAAGAAGTCCATGATATAGTAAAAATAAATAAATAAATACCTTTCAAAGATCATTGTTAGGAGTGAGAGGAAGCCAAAACTAATATTTCCCATTTTTATGTGAGACAGTGAATTACCATTGTTCGGTATCTACAGCTACTTCATATGAACAGGAAGGGGTTCTATTCTTTTTGCCCAGCGTCACCAACGTTAATCTTTAAACACAAAGAGAATGTTAGCATGGCACTTAAAATGAAGTAAAAATTTTTTTTAAAGCCTATTGACTAATTAATATCATTAAAATAATTAGAATGAATCGATTTGTTTAAAAACCAAGACATTCTCTACTTATTTACTGTAGACAGTGCTGTACTTGGCTTCTTATCTGAAATTTTTGGAAAGGAAACTTTGAGCATCTCTGAACATACCCTATACCCTTGGCGTGATGTAGGCCCTGTGTTTATAGAAGGCCAGCTGTGATGGAGAAACTCGGGGAGTTCCTTTCGGCTCCACCACACGGAGGGCAGGGGGACAGGGGTCTGGCCTCCGTCAGGGGAGATGTTCTAACCGCTCCCCTCCCGACAGCTGCGGCAGGAGGTGGTGGCCTGCATGCGACGGGACACGACCCTGGAGACGGCCCTCAACTCCAAAGCGTACAAGCGGAGCAAGCGCCAGACCCTGAGGGAAGCCCGCATGACGGAGAAGCTGGAGAAGCAGCAGAAGATCGAGCAGGAGCGGAAGCGAAGGCAGAAGCACCAGGTACGGGGCCCCACCACGCGACGGGGCCGAGTCAGAGCCCCTGAGAGATGGACCCCTGTGGGCGGTGGGGACATCACAGAGAGGATCCCGGGTGGTCCGACCACACCGTCTCATAGATTAGAAAACAGGGCCAGCAGAGAGGTGACCTCCCCGAGGACACGGGAACAGTCAGTAAGGATGACGGGGAGGGCAGTGCTCCAAATTCCAGTCAAGTGCCACAGTCGTAACCCCATGGGATGCTGCTGAGGAGGTGGGTGCAGGAAGGTTTCCTAGGACACAATCCTAGGGGAGAGGGAGCTCGCAAAGAAGAGGGCAAGCATTTATTTTTATAACAAATATAAATATAGTATCCTGGGCTTTTCAAGGGCCCAGTTGGAGGTTTCACAAGGGTAGATATTTTAAAACATTCCTTTCCAGAGATTTGGAAATATTTTGATGTAGGATTTGATTCTCGTGTCATAATCCTATAAATTTTGTTTTTCTGAGCTTAATTTAGTGCCTTGCTTGGTTTTGTTTTGTGAAGTATTGGACTTTAGTTTAAATAAGGTTATGTGTTTCCCCTTCTTTAAGAACTGGATACAAATGATGTGTGGCCATATAAAACTCATTTTGGGTGACGATTCTAAGGTATTTAAGTGAGAGCACTACTTTCATAATGTGATTCAACTGTTTGTCCTCTCAGTATAATACCTGTTTCCCTGGGGTTTATTCGAGAGTGATTTGCTTTAAATTTCATCATCACCATCTTGTAGGTCCCTCTCAATCTCAATCTTTCCCTCATGAAATCTTTCCGTTTTCATGTGGCCATACCCTCAGGACCTGGGAGGCTTCTTTTCTACAGGCTGGCACTGAAACAAACTTGGAGAGGTCACCTCTCCCACTACCCCATAGCCCACACCTCAGCTGTGGAGACACACCAGCACGCCCATCCCAAATAGGTTCTAGTCCCCCATTGCTGTTCAGGACACACTGTGAGTTTTCTTGGACTGGGTGCAAACTTTCACTGGGAACTGGATATTCAGCCTTCTCTTCTCCCTGCTGTGGATCCTTTAGGAATACCTGAACAGTATTTTGCAACATGCAAAAGACTTTAAGGAGTATCATCGGTCTGTGGCTGGCAAGATCCAGAAGCTTTCCAAAGCAGTGGCCACCTGGCACGCCAACACCGAAAGGGAGCAGAAGAAAGAGACGGAGCGCATTGAGAAGGAGAGAATGAGGAGGCTGATGGTAAGGACCCTGCCTACGGGAATTCAGGAAAATGCTTTGCTCACAGCCATCTGCACTGAGAATGTTAAACATGCCGTGGTAGAAGGAGAAAGTAAAAGCTGTTTATCAAGTGTACTAATCCATTCCTTTGAACTTCACAGGGATAAGGTAAAAATACCTCTTTTCCCTAGACAACACAATGCCAGTAGTCAAGGGCTACCACTGATGAGTACAATGTTTCCATGTCCTAGGGTGGCACTGGCACTGCCAGTCAGATGGTAGCTTCTCACGTGAAGATAGGCTCTCTATTTTTTAGGAGTTTTGATAACCAGACCTGGAAGGATGGAAGTGGCAGTTCTTTTTAAGGTAGTGCCTCCTTTCTCTTATTCTCTCCTTTTCTCCCATTGCCAAAAGTAGAAAGCCCAGGATATTTCACTGTGATTTCTGCCAAATCTTTAAGATGATCACCCTACCATACAATTATTCCTTGGTATCCACAGATTGGTCCCAGGACCCCACCAGATACCAAAATCCGTGATGCTCAAGTCTCTTATATGAAATGGCATAGGACAGTGAGCCTTCCGCATCCAGATGCAGAAACCACAGATATGGAGGGCCTAAATTAAATTGTTTCATGGAATAGAAAAAGACGAAAACTCCTAAAATCGTCTTCTAAAGCAAGTATAATATCAATACTAAAGCACTGTGAAAAATTCCAGTGAGAAGAAAAAGACTAACATTAATGAAAAAATCTTGAATGATATATTAGCAAAGAAAATACAGCATGGTATTTAAAAAGTGGTTTAAAAAATAGTGCTTCTTTGAGACTAATGACACAAGCTGTTTTGAATGAATATCTCATTAAGTTGTGTCTTGGAATCTAGGAAGATTTTTTTTTTTGAAGTCTCTGATGCTTATGCTGCCTATCTTTTTTTTTTTAATGGTGGAAATGTTTCTTTAACAGTTTAAAAAGTGATTTTTCAGTTAATTTTGAAATACTGCTTTTTTGTTACAGCCGTGTTATTGTGGAATGCAATTCATGGATCATTCCATTTCTACCGTTACTTTTTAATGGATATATAAACACAGAAGGAATTGGTTTATATCATAGGCCTACATATTTGCTTTTATTGGCCACTTATTTTTGGAATCAAATCTCAGACAGCACCATGGATTTTAGAAAAGTGTGTGTGATGTATATTGATAGGAGGCCTGCATATTCTTCGTGGGATGTAATGCCTGAGTATTGGATGAAGATAAAATCATTAGCGTCAACCTGTAATTACATCCCTGAAAAATTCCAAGTGACACTGTCTTCCTGGCTGGTATTACAGTTTGCATTTTTTGGTCATTAATTTTTCTTTGGATTTCAGAGAGTAAACAACATATTTTAAAATGCTCTGTGTCCAGGTACTGCTAAATCTTATCATCTTCTCCTGCCTCCCGCTCCTGTTTTGGATGGGAGGGGGCTGTCTCAGAGATTGCTAACTAGCTGGGGAGACCATTTTATAGTCATCTGAGCAGTAAGCAATCAAATTTGTCTGATTCAACTGAAGTGAGACTATATTAGAACTTCAGTAACAGATTGGTTTGACACTAATGATTAGGCATTTGCAAATCATTAATTTTTGCAATTAAATGATGGAATATACAGATAACAGAGAAACTGAAGTTTTTTTTTTTTATCACTCTTTCTTCAAGTGAGATCAACCATAACCAAAAGCAATTAGAGTTATAATAGCATTCGAGGTTCATGTTCATCCACGGGGCAGACAGCAGCCAGGAGGAGTGATCAAGCTGCTGTCGCTCCGGCAAGTGCTGGAGGGACACCCTTGGACTGAAAAACCCAAGCTCCTCTATAATGGAGCTGCCTTCTAAAGATTTTGCTGTGTGTTCCTTTTATCCTGCATCACGTGAAGAAAATATTTTGGAGATGTCCTTTTATTGGGATGTATAAAAAAGATTTCTCTTGAAACAACCCAGAGTCCATCAGAGTTTTTATTCCATTTAACCTCATAATGTTGCTTAATGGAAAGTACTGTGTCTGTTTTATGGCTCAGCACTCTCAGGCTTCAGGTGCTAAATGACTTGTCTCCAGTCACCTGGGCACACCATGCAGTGCTGATCTGGGACCAAAATCCCCACAACTTGACCTTTGCTATCAACCGCAGTGTCTGTCATGCTTTGAAGTATCAGAAATTATTTGTTCAAAACCTATTCAGTTCTTCGCCTCTGGAAGTACTTATGGAAATACTTACGAATGAAAAGCTATTATGGAATTTGCTTCAGGACCATTCAGTTCGGAATTACAGGGCAGAGGTAGGGGAAGGGCAGCAGTGAAACGAGTCATCACGTCATCACGAGTTAATTGTGTTGGTTGCTGTTGGTTATATGAGTGAGTTTACTACTTTCTCTGCTTTTGATTATGTTTGACAGTTTCCAATACAAAGTTAAGGGTAAGTTTCAGATGGTGAATCATCAAATTGTAACACTGTTTGTGCAGTTTAAACAAAGAAGAATGGAAAGTTGGCTCGAAGTGCTTGATCATACCACACAAATTGTGTAGTTATATGTGTTGATCTGGCCCTGAACCCCCGTTCTTGGGATGTAGTCATCAGTCCCCACCAAGGTTCGAGGACTCGGGAGGCTGGAATCATTCAGTTTGCTGCACACACCACCAAAGTTCAGACCGACGGGAAGGATGTGTGGGAAAAGGTGTTGTCCGCAAACTTTTATTATGTTCTCATCACACTCTTCTTTCCTTAATAGGCTGAAGACGAAGAGGGCTATAGAAAACTGATCGATCAAAAGAAAGACAGGCGTTTAGCATACCTCTTGCAGCAGACTGATGAGTATGTGGCCAACCTCACTAACCTGGTTTGGGAGCACAAGCAAGCCCAGGCGGCCAAAGAGAAGAAGAAGAGGAGGAGGAAGAAGAAGGTGAGTATGCTGATGCCTGTGGCTGAGCTGGGGATGTGTGTTTGGGGACCAGTTTTAGGCCTGTCTTGCCCTGTAATGAGTACTCCTTAACTACCCTAATGGAAGACTTCGATGATTTTACTGTAAACACTGCTGACATAAATGGGTTGATGAGGTGTATTAGACAACATATTGGAGATGCACAGAATGTATATTCAATTCCTATTTCCACTGTTTGACACAATATTAAAAAACTAAGTACACACAGTCGATAGGAAAGGGAAAAATGTGGCCCAAAGAAGAGTTTACTCAAGTGCAATGCGTAGGCAGGGGACTGCTGAGTTAAGAAACTGGAATGAAAAATGAAAACCAAAATGCCTTGTTCAGATTGAAAGGAGCCAGAGGAAGATGTAAGAGAGAGCTTTGAGATACTTTTAGTAACATATTTCAGCCTGTTTGGACAGACAGCTATTGCCAAGATTGTTCATTCAGTTCAGCTGTCCTAGTGTTACAGTAAGGTAAATGTGCAGGTCAGAGTTTTAGGTCATTACAGGAAACAATAGTCTTATGTAAAATAATCTGAATTATCATGAGAAGTGAGGGTAAGATTTACAATCTCTGTTCTGCAGATCGTATATCTCACTTCAAGGGTAACCTGCTTCCCTGTGTAGACCTGTGAATATATTAGATCCTCTTTGAAGCTTAGGTAGTCTGGTAATATAGTTCTTGGTGGCTATTCTATTTTCATGGTCAGTCCTGATTGGTCTGAGTACAGACATGAACAGGAAGGCTTTAAAATTGTGAAGATTGAGGACTGGTAGTATTTAATCATTTTTTTTCTCTGCACGGAATAATGGAACAAAATGTTTTTCGAAAAATAATTAATTTCATGGCTCCTGACTTCTCATACCTGTTTTATAATTAAGGAGGAGGAATAAATGATTGAGAAGGTGCCTTCTGCACCTGATTTCTTTGGTATAAGATAGCTCCCCTTATTGTGAAGGTGAACGAGGGATGAGTCAGGGTTTGCATTTCGACATTTCCTTGGTGAGAAATACCAAATTTTCTTGTCAAGGTCGCATTACAGACTTTTCAAAATTCCAGCTCCCAATTTCTAACTTAAAGTTGACACATGGCAAACAGATACAATTCTGTAATATTCTGTAGGTGTGTGCTAAGTCACTTCAGTCGTGTTCGACTCCTTGCAACCCTATGGACTGTAGCCCACCAGGCTCCTCTGTCCATGGGATTCTCCAGGCAAGAATACTGGAATGGGTTGCCCTGCCCTCCTCCAGGGGATCTTCCCAACCCAGGGATGGAACCAGCGTCTCTATGTCTCCTGCAATTGGCAGGCAGGTTCTTTACCACTAGCATTACCTGGGAAGCCTGTATTCCATAGGTGGACCCATGAAATAGCAGTTTTAGTTTTTCCTAATCCTGAAGTTTATCCTGTGGAGTCTGTAACAAAAAGGTCACTGTTAGTGTTTTTAACATCGCAGTTCATATTCTATGTTTGTTCGTGATTAAAAGCTAATGACTCAAATTTGAGCTTCTGGCTTTTAGTGAATGGATTGTTGCCATAGTATTGAGGGCTTCCCAGGTGGCTCAGTTGTAAAGAATCCTCCTGCCAATGCAGAAGATGTGGATTCAGTTCCTGGGTTGGGAAGATCCCCTGGAGAAGGAAATGGCAACCCACTCAAATATTCTTGCCTGGGAAATCCCATGGACAGAGGAGCCTGGTGAGCTACAGTCCATGGGGTTGCAGAAGAGTTGGACACGACTTAGCGACTAAATAGCAAACAGTCACAGTATTAGATTGCTGTATCATCATAGGCAAAGAAAGAACATAATTGAGTAGTAATGATTATGCTTTTGTTTCTGTGTTAATCTTTACAGAGCAGGAACCTGTTGGTATTTTTCATGGTGTTTGCAGCTCTGCATCGTCTATGGATTGACTCTCTACTTCTGAACTCTTGCTTTCAGATTTGCTAATAGCACTTATTTTTTCTATTCCATGCAGTTGCTCAGCAAATATTAACTGAACTCTTACTGTGATCTAGGCAGCGTGCTAGATTCTAAGGGAGAGAGTACAGAGGTGAGGAAAATTTCTCCTGCCCTCCTAATTAAACCAAAGAAGGAGACAGACAGACATTAATCAAACTATGCACCTCAATATATAAGTGTAAACTGTAACAAATGCTGTGAAGGAAGGCAGGAAGCCAGACTACGACCTGATTTCTTGGCAAACGAGTCATAGGTACCCCAGGTGACTCCGGGTTACCTGGCGTCTCTCTCCGAGCATCTTCCGTTGATGAGCTCACGTGATGAAATGTGCAGAATTGTTACTTTATTATCAGCCCTTCCCCTCTTGCCTGGCATGCTGTCAGGATGCCTCGCATCTGAGCACTCCCTGCCCTCAGCAGGACCAAGGAGATCAGGCTCAGTTTCCTTCCGGGCCATCTTGTTGGGAGACACTGGATAAAGGACAGCAAGACACTGGGCTCCTTTCTAGTCCTTTCTGAAAACTGTCTCACAGGGTCTTAAGACTTAGTTCAAAGTGAGTCACCCAATTTCAGATGTACCTTCATTCAAGTGCAAAGAAAATGGATGCTTTCAAAAGCTGATTATTTGACACTTTGGATTATCTGGAGTTCCTCTCCCCTCCATTAGAGTGAATGATTGAGAGTTGTTTGTTCAGCTTCTCTGTTGGGGAGGGAGGCTGCATGGGGATGTTTAATTCTATGCTATCCCTTTCAGCATTTCCCGTAGAAGTAATATCACACTGCACCTATCTGCAGGGTTATTTTTTCCCCCTTATTAAGTAAGGCATCCCTAAATCTTTGTTTTGAAAATAGCTTCTTTACCCAGTGAACTAATAGCACTGAACTACTGGCAACACTTGTAGGATAAGATACAGGTCATTCCAAGAACTATGCCATCAAAGATGAGTATGATGGACCTTGTAATTTAATTGGAAAGGGGCAACTTTGTTACTTTTTGTCATTTTTTTAAGAATTACCCCAGTGTAAAGGAGAAGGCCTCTTTCTTTCTTGGAGAGTTGATTCTGGTTACTTGGTATTAGTGAATAATAAAGTGGGTTTTCTTTAACCTCACATGACCTTGTTTAATTTTTCTCTTCTCATCAATAGAGCCACTTCTATGAAGTATACATTTATAAGTCATTCTGAAACTTATCTCTCTCAACCTGCCTTCCATTAATGCTCTTGAAGTGGAAGACAAAGAAGTAAGCTCTGTGTATCTACTTGAATGTTAGAGGAGGAATCATTTTTCAAGTATTGAAATAATTAATTCTGTGACACCAGCTTCTGCAATGGGACAGCATGAACACAGTGTTAATGTGTGCCTACCGTGCCCTTGGAGGTCTACTTCCTCTGCCGTGAGAGTTCTCGCCTCTCTGCTGGAGGGACCCAAGGTTGAAATGGGGTGTGTACAAATAGGAGTGAACATGCTCACTTATGACTTGGATCACTATCAAAATCACATTAATCACTGTCTTTTAAATTCATAACTGCATCAGAAAGCATAGAATACTAATTATTCTTGTTCCCTTGTAGGATATTTCATTAAGAGATCTATAACCCAACTCTTTAGTGTCTTAATCTGTTAGAAGGTGATAGGAACAGTACCTACAGCCTGCATTCGTTGTAAGGATTACATAGATTATATGCATGCATGCGCACTCAATTGTGTCTGACTCTGCGACTCCATAGACTGTAGCCCGCTAGGCTCCTCTGTCCAAGGAATTTTCCAGGCAAGAATATTGGAGTGGGTTGCTATCTATTTCCTCCTCCAAGGGATCTTCCCAGCCCAGGGATGAGACCTGAGTCTCCCGCTTCTCTTGCACTGGCTTACAGATTCTTTACTACTGAGCCACCTGGGAAGCCTGAGTTTGTCTAAAGCACTTTAAATGTTCCCAGGGACATAGTAAGCTAAGTCACTTCAGTCGTGTCCGACTCTGTGTGAGCCCATAGACAGCAGCCCACCAGGCTCCCCCATCCCTGGGATTCTCCAGGCAAGAACACTGGAGTGGGTCGCCATTTCCTTCTCCAGGGACATAGTAAGTGCTCAGTAAACACTGGTTATCTTATCAAGAAGTTCTGTAGTTAAATGCAGGATAGTGGGTGTCCAAATATGGTTATAGGTTTCTCTGAAATCTTCTTTTTCCACTTATTGCATATTCTCTGTGATGTTGAGACAATAAATGGCCACCATTTTTTTCTAGGTGAAGCTCAGTTAGCTATTACTAAGTTGGGTGTCTTTTGGGACGATGACAGGCCCCTTGGCTGTTGTGGCCTGCAGTGGGAAATTAGGATGTCTTATTTTGGGCAGACTCTGTTTCCCTTACCTCCCCAGCTCCTACAAAGAGAATTTCCTAATTATTTGGCCTGTGCTCTCCGATGGTTCCTGGTAATAATGAGGCATTTCTTATATAGATTTAAGGTATGTTTTTCCTTGGGCTGTGGTCAGGAGCCCCATGCCAGCCCCCTGCCCCTGAATCTACTGCTAGGTCTGGTCACTTCAGAGGTTCAGCTTCCCCAGCTGCTGACTTCAGGCCAAAATTAAAGTATTTAATCCCTCTTCCCAAATCTTTCACTGGGGTGTACACCAACACAACTATACCCTTGGTGTTTATTGTGACATTTCTTGGAAACTCATGATACTAATGGGAACATACTCAGAGAATCCATGGGGGAGCACTGTGCCAAGTCTCTTTTTCATTGTGGCCTTTGGTTTTCTTTCCCTCTCATCAAACAGTATTATATACACTGTTATATGTGAATCTCAGATCTGTGATGTTTTGAAGGGGGAACCTTTCTGACACTAGTGTATTGATCAATATAGAGATGAAAAATATGTTTTTCTTTCAGATATCAAACAATTGAAAAATCTCTTGGTATAATGATGAAAACAGCATCAGAGGAAAAGCTATAATATTATTGAGACATTTTATGTTCAATTTATTCTCCAGTCCTTCTCAGTTCTTTTATCTCTTTTCCCCAGAGACTATTAGTTTATTGCAGTTTTCCTCCACAAGGAGATTTCTGTAGGTGAAAGAAATATTCTAAGGCAATTTTGGGCATTTGAGTATAGTGACTGTTGTAAAGGTAGGTGAATGCAATGACACAATTTATTAGATTTATTTGATAAGTTTAGTGTCAAAATGGGTGAAACCAGAAGTTTGGATCAAAGTCTTGCTCAACTGGATTGACCAGTTACTTGAGTCAAAATGTTGGAGCTGGTTTTCCTTGCAAGGCACCACCTAAGTCATGTGCAATTGCTTGTTAACTTGATATTCTTGGGTATTTTTTATTGCCTGTTCACCTGTCTTAATGCTCACAGGTCCTCTTAAGTGACAGTAAAAAATAACCAAGTGGTTCCTGACGATCTCAGGTTTCCCTCAGAGCAGAATGAGTCTTGAAGACGCCAGCACATTTGAATGATATTTCGGTATATTGTAACAACACCTGCTGGGGGATAAACTGTGTTCACTGTATAATATAGTTTGTAAGATATTTGATATAAAACTGTTTCTTTACAAAGCGAGGCTATTTGTGGCATGTGTTGTGGTAATCTGCATAAAATACCCATTGAAGCCCATTTTCTTTTCTTTGAATATTTATTCGCTTATTTAGCCAGACTGGGGTCTTAGTTGCGGCTTGTGGGATCCTTAGTTGCGGCATGTGGGATCTAGTTCCCTGACCCGGGATCAAACCCATGCCCCCTGCATTGGGCACACCAAGTCTTAGCCACTGGACCATCAGGGAAACCCGAAGCCCATTTTCTTGGGTTCAGCTTCCTCAGGGTTTTCATGTTTGGGGTTTCCTTTCTCTCCTTACCTTGTCACTGATTATGTTATACAGCCTAGGAAGATGGGTACCTGAGTACAAAGCTTTGTTCACGCACATTCCTAAAGAGAGTGTTTGAATTCACATTGGCCTTGGAAATGGGGAAGCCCAACTGTCTTTCATACGTTCCACCCTCCACCCATGAGGGTTAGTTATCAACTTTTTGCAGGTCGGAAGAAGCCAGTACAAAGTTCCTTTAGCCCTGAAGAGTAGCTGAACTGAAGTAGGTTTTGTTTTTGTTTTAATCAGTGGAGATAAGCTGAGGCGTCATGCATTTAGTCACGTGCTGCAGACTCTCTGATACAGAACTTCCTCAGGCAGCCACATCAGAGTGTTTCACCAGGGGCTCGGAGTCTGTCCAGAGTTAGCTCCAGTGGTAGCAGCAGTCACAGTCTGTTTGGAGTTGACCATGAACAAAAGAAAAAAAAGGAATTTTTTTTTTTTGAGGGGAGGGGAGTAGAGGGTTCAGCACTAGTCTGATGTGAGAATGTGGATTTATGAAAGTATACCCACCAGAGATTCTCCCCAAACTGAAGAAATTCAAAGCATGGTGGGAGAACTTGACATCTCCTGCCATAGAGCAGACTGCCATCTGGCTTCCACCTTGTATAATAGCGCAGCCGAACTGGGCACACACGGGAAGTATCAGAGAGTGCCAGTTCAGTGAGGGAACTGTGTGCGCGTTCTTAGCTTTTTTATGACTTGCAAACATATTGGCACCTAATTACAATGGTGGTAATTCATTGAGTGTATGCTAAGTGGAAAGCTTTAGTTCTTGGTGTTTTCATTCATTCCTTCATTTACTATATTTATTTAGTGTCCTGAGTGCCAGGACCCCTTGTAAGGTATGGAAATGCATGTGTGAACAAAACAGAAATCCCTGACTTTGTAATCTTAGGAAGCTATTTTCAGACAGTGCTGTGTCTTATATAGACATAAATAACCCTCACACTATCATTGATTCTTTTACATTGTGAAAAATGACACTTGCAATGTATATTACATGTAACCTTGGATTATTTGTATTAACATGGTGATCCAGTCCTGCAGCAGTACCCAGTGAGGTGGGAACTGCTACTTTCTCAGAGGAGGGAACCAAGATTCAAGAGATTTGCTCAAGATCACATGGCTAAGTACTCGTGCACTTAGTGACAGAGCTGGGATTCAAACGCAGTTCATCTAATTCCAGGACCAAGTTTCCTAAGCCTAATATTACCTTGCCTCTCAGATTTGATACTAGATGGAAATTTAAAAATTAAAAAAAAAAAATAAAATAAAAATTAGAGGATCTTAAGTAATAGAAAGTCCTGCTGATGAGGCAGTTTTTAGATAACACTCTATCTGGTTGATAGCATATTCATAGAAGAGTGTTCTTCATAATAGTTTTGACTCTTTTATTTATGATCCTTCAGACTTTTTAATGTGCTATTCATTGAAACGGTGATCCATTTCCACTAGCTAGATACTGGAAATTGGCTTATTCATTGTCTCATTTGATATTCTTTGTTTGCCAAATTTGTAGCTAATTTCTGATTTGTATGGAGAGAATGGTGGGATTAATTGACTTTCTGCAATTAATTGAAAAAGTCGCCTGAATATAGTGCCTGAGAAATCCAAAAATGGACTTTTCAGGGGAGCGGTAACAAGGATGGTTCCTTTTCTGGACTTTCTGCCATTGTTCTCTGAATCCATAGCCCAGACATAGGGCCCAGTGCTTTCCCATGATGGTCATTCCTTTTGAGCTTGGAAATATTCTCACTTTGGGGTTGCAGAAATAGAAAAATCAAATTTTAGGGAAATCATAACCAAAGGGAGCATTTCATTTGGTAGAAGAGCTGCATTTTTTATGTGTTGTGCTTTGGCATACATGTATATGTGTATGTTTTATAAGAAAATTATAAAAGAAATTTCAGACATTTATGGGAACTGCCCTTCTTCAGTACAGACAATGACTGGGTTTTCAACCCTAGACATTTTCTGTAAAAGCTGTTTTGTCAAGAGACAATTGAGTTATTTTCACAGGAAGCAAAAAATGTATTACACAATCAATGCCTTAAGTAAACAAAGTGGAGTTAATATTGATTCTGTATCATTATGTATATTTTTAATTAACTAAAGGGCCCAGGGGAGGAAAGCTCATTTTCTTAAATGTCTAGATAAAGGAAATGACTGAAGTTGGTTTTTTTTCTCCTCATTGCACTACACAGAATAACTTTAAAATAAGGATTCTGTGAAGGTGGTGTTAAAGATTTCACTTGTCAAAGAGGCTGTTATAAATGTAAGAAATTTCAGACTATGTTGTGTTTATTGCAGATGAGGCTCTATCAGGTATGTACAAAATGTGACATAATCCTAGCTTTTCATTTAAGCTGTCTTTGAGGCACATAGAGGTTAATGGGCTAAGATACTGGAATATTTAAGAAATGGAGGATGACAGAATTTTCCATGAGACCACAGAATCTGCATCAAATTTCCCCATATACCCACTGAGGAAATGCTATTATGAAAGCCAATTAGGTAGAATGAAAAGCATTCAGAGAATGCACAGGGTTTTGAATGATTTTGTATTTTTTATAACCCAAGAGTGATTCAGAGTTCATTCTTGAGGGGACATTTTTTTAGAAAACTTGCTAAGGGAATGAGCAAGTTGAACTGATTCAGGATGTGTCTTCCTAGTGCCAAATACAACCACATTTCAGATTGTGACTTCGGTCCTAATGCTGCCACATCTTAAGCTCTTTGCATCCTAGAAGACACAGTCCACCCCTCTCTAATGGGCCAACCCTGAGTCACATCTAGCTTCAGTCACTCCCTGCAAGTTGCCAATAAAATACACACTCTGTCCCAGAGAGTGAAGAGAAACACACATAAAAGGCATTAATTCTTAAGCTCTGTTGGATGGTGACAAGTAGTCATGAAATGCTGTTATGTGCCACTGAGTTGCCACGAGGTCCTTCCTGCACCCACCTTCTGGGATCATACCTAACATTTGACATTGTTTTGCAGAAGGCTGAAGAGAATGCAGAAGGAGGAGAGTCTGCTCTGGGACCAGATGGAGAGGTAAGGGATTTTGTACCCATTTTTACTGTGCTCTGCTGAATGATGCCCTGCTATTCTCTGTGTATACTAATTGTATTTTTCACTCCGCTATTCATTTTTTAAGCAAAAAGAGTAGTCCATTAGCATAGTAGACAATTAAAATAGCATAAAAGGAATACACTAAACAGTAATCTTCCATCTCAGACTGCCAATCAACTGATATTAAGTTTCTTGTATACCATTCCAGAAATTTTCTGTGCACATATAAGCATGTGTTTATGAATATACAGAATGTGGAAAAATCTTAAGTGATTCTATAATTACATTTTCCCTGTCAATGATGCAGAAGCATAAAATATGACCCAGTTTCTTTCATTTACTTTGAAATTTCATAACTCCATAAGCCAAACAATTTATGTATTTGGTAGCCTATTTTTTAAAAATTTTCTGTAACCTTACCCTATAGCTTCTATTCATAGATTCATCAGTATATTTATAAATTTTATTTCTGTTATTTCTGATATTCTCCTGCATCACCAGAATACAGTGATTGATTTATTGGATTTTTTTTTTTCTCTGAAAACTCAGAGTTCTATGCCAGTGATTCACACGAGCAGGTGTACCCCAGAGTGGGATGGGAAGGGTATTTGTTTCAAACTGCCTTCTCCTCTCACAGATTCTGACAAATCTGCCTGGAAGATTGGGGTGGGTGGAGGGTTGCCTCTTTCCTTTCCAGAATTACCGTTCACATGAGTCATATTATGAATGTGAACAGCCCAGTGGCAGGTAAAAGGTTGAAACCACTATTCTATGCAGAAACCTCTTGAACAATAAATGTTACTTAACCACTATAATTCATCACAAGGAAAGAAAAGATTGGGATAAATGTCTAATGTGTGAGAAACACTCAGTGGGCTATTATAGGGGAAGAATATTGTATATTAGGGCACTTAGGAACAACTCTAATTTGTAAAAGCCCAGCCTTACCAAAGCTTGCCTCACATGGGTCTGTAATTAACAAGCACACAGGGAGAGATTTTAAGGTGTTAGTGTGGTAGCTCTCTTATATTATCCCCTGGGAAAATTAGCTCATACACCTTTTTTTTTTTTTAAATCATAGCACATGATATGTTCTGTTTGCTATAGTGGGCCGTCTTCATCTTACCTAGTTTGTTTTGAAATAATGTTCTGATTACACTCTGCTGTGTTCACTCAGTGTTTCTGCCAAAGTTCTAATTTCAGCTGTCGTGATTCTCAGTTTTCTCTGAGGTATGACACAAACAGTAAAACAAGCTGTGGTATAATAGGTCAAGATAATGGAATAGGATTCTTCCAAGGGAAATGGTAGCATTTCCTACATAAGTAGGAAATATAGGAAATGCTACTTACGGTAGATGTCCTACTTATCACATGAACGTATCGATGACCTTCTACATTAGTGAGGAAGAAGCATTGTCTTGAAATGCAGAGTAACAGTGTTCACAACCATTGCTTCAGCACACATAAAAGGAAAGAAACTCTGGAGTAGGCCTCTCTTTTTATTTTTTCAGGTTATTTTTGTGGATAATTGCTAATATGTTGTTTCTTACTCTGACAGTGCTTTGTTGAGGGAGAAGGGGGGAAGAACCAGTTTTGAGGTGGAGGGGGAACATGGTCATTTCCTATTAGATATAGAAGATAAACTACAGTACACTGTTTTTCCATTTTAACTCCGAATAACAATTTAGAAACAACTTTTCGGAATTAATGAATTGCCTAAATGTTTGAATTTTATCACTTTTAAGGAAATAGATAACTTGAATTACTCACAGATCAAGTGTTTCCAAACAGACATCTCGCCTGGGGGTCTGCTCCTAGATGCACAGTCACCCTATAATCAGTAGCATTCATTTGCATAGGATTACTCCAGTTTTAGACCTTTTAAAAAAATTTGTTCTCTGAAGTAGGTTAAACACAGCCTCTGCAGTTTCACTTATTCTCTTAATTTTCTGAGCAAACTATTTTTCATTGAGAGTCCATTGACGAATTTCAGCTCAAACTTGGTCGATTTGCCAGATTTCCAATGAGCAGAGCCTTTTGCTTTATTGCAGGTCCCCATGGTTGAGCTAGGTACCTGATGGTTTGGTTTTGGATAAAATGACATTGTTTCTGCAGAAGCCACACTGGCCTTTAAGAGATGACACAAGTGACAGTACCTCTTTCTTTTTTCCATGATTCTCTCTGAAACCATGAGTTTGTAGTAGTCTTTATCTGGGGGAAGTATCCTGAATATTCATTGGAAGCACTGAGGCTGAACCTACAGCTCCAATACTTTGGCCACCTGATGCGAAGAGCTACTCATTGGAAGAAACCCTGATGCTGGGATAGACTGAGGGCATGAGGAGAAAGGGGAGACAGAGGATGAGACGGTTGGATGGCGTTATCAACATAATAGACATGAGTCTGAGCATACTCTGGGAGATAGTGAAGGACAGGAAAGCCTGGCGTGCTGCAGTCCATGGGGTCCCTAAGAGTCGGGCATGACTTAGTGACTGAACAACAGCAAATTAATATGTGGGGGTTTAAGGGTTCTTAGTTGAAAACGGCAAGGATCAGCTCTGCTTGATTTAAGTAAGAAGGCAACATGTTAATAGGGTATTGCATGGGTCATCGGATCTCCTGAAGGCAATAACCTGACTGGTTATATCAGTTATATGTTACTGTGGTGTACTCTACACCTGGTTAGTGAAGACACAGCTGGCCTTGGGAGTAGGCAAGGCCGATTCCACTGCACTGGCAGTGCTGCCGCTGTTGTCTGCTCTCATGCCAGTGTGCCCATCGGCTCTCACTTTCTTCTAGGTCCCAATTCAGAGCCTTGGTGAATGTGCCCAGTTGCAGAGCTTAGGTCTTGTGCCAATACCTTAGCTGCAAGGAAGGCCAATGTTTTCCATTTCTTTAGTGGAAAGTGACCTCCCACATCCCACCTGGGGCTTACCAGGTGACGAAATTTCTAGTCACAGGAAAGGGTTTCAAATGCTGGATAGCCACAAACTCTAGCACAGAATTGGGAGAATGTCATAACACTAAGCAGTGCCATGCCTTTTCTTCTGTCTAGCCCATAGACGAGAGCAGCCAGATGAGTGACCTCCCCGTCAAAGTGACTCACACAGAAACTGGCAAGGTCCTGTTTGGCCCGGAAGCACCCAAAGCAAGTCAGCTGGACGCCTGGTTGGAAATGAATCCTGGGTATGGCATGAAAGCAGAATTATTGGTGTTCTTTGGCTTTTTAGATTTTTGTGGTCCTTGTAAAATCTGGGAACTAAAACAACCTGACCATTGCTGAACTGAGGTTACTACTTGCATTTGTCACTTGTACATAGAATGGACCATATGTATTTGTGTATACACATACACACACATAGTTTTATCATTTAAAAAGCTAAACTTGCTCTTCCTCCCTGCTCTTTTTCTTGTAGTTACGAAGTTGCCCCTAGATCGGACAGTGAAGAGAGTGATTCTGATTATGAGGAGGAGGTATGTTTGTGTCTCTGTTTGGAGTTCATTGGCTGGAAGGTTCTCAGAAAATACCTGGATCCTTCTGTCTCTTTGTCCTCCACTGTTAGCCAACGGGTGACAGCTGGCCTAGAGAGTTTGCCAGAGCTTTGCTGGTTCATGTCTAGTTACACAGTGATTTCTCAGGGGCTCCTCCTGGCCAGTGGGGAAACTTGATGAATTCTCAATTTATTTGAAACCAAGAAAAGAGAAGCTGGCATTAAATTGGAGGTGGTAGAAAGGTCTTTGGAGGAAAATTGGAGATGGATTACTTTGGGAAAAGCAATTCCATGCTTCTAAGTGGTTTACACTGAGGGTTAAGAGCCTAAAAATGTCTGAAGTCCTTTAGTGCTCAGGCCTGTTTGAAGCTGTAAGTATTGAAATTTGGACAAAAAGGGCAACATGTACTTGGTTTGATGAGTTTATTGATCCTCTTGTTTTTTTTTTTTAATAGGATTCTTGTTTTAATTCTTTGGATATAATTGTTATCCACCTTTCTCAGTCTCTTGGAAGGAATACTCACATCTAAACCTAAAATGGTATACTTTTAATAGAAATGAAAGAATAATCAAGGTATTTCTAGATCAACTTTAAATTGCTTAACAATTACAAATAGAAGAAATAAATGAAGATTTTTATCTCCTTTATTAGAGCATTGCTAGTGTGTAGTCATTAAATCCGATGTTTACCAGTTTAGAGGAATCTTGGTTCAAAGAACACCATGGCCAGAGCAGAGCAGCCTTACCAATGACAGCTCACCAGAATTTTAAGGCTGTTGTTATTTTCTTCTGTTTTGTGGACCTGTGTTTCCTAAATTAATCTGCCATGGATTAAAGATGAAAGATAATAAAAGTTATTATTTTTTTAAAGCATACTAAACAAGCAAATACTTTTGAAGGCATGCTATTTTTTTTTATAGGCTACTCTTTCTCTGAGATATTTGAAACTTACAAAATCAATTTTTAAAATATCTCTTGTTTACTCGGATGAATGGGCCCATAAATGATCCATTGGAAGAATCTTCCCATTGAGTCTGAGAGCCAGGGAGGGACAGAGACGAAGTAAAGAAGGCTACTCAACCCACAGGTGCCCTCCTAAGAGTGATAACTGCAGACAGCTCCAGACAACTGGGACCAGAGTGAACTCTGACTTGGGGGTCCAGAGATTGGGGCCTCATCTTGTGGCCAGTCATGTCCCCTCTTGGTGCTCACCTGGACATGAAGGAGCTGTACCCATTCCTCATTTTACCCCTTACAGTTCAATGATCTGTGATCAGAGATTTGATGTTCAGCATTATGATCATTGTCAGTCCTCATTGTTTCACTCAAAAGTGATGGAAAAGCATCATTCTCTTTAAGCCTACTTTTAAAGGGAATTCTTCTAGGTTATCTGAAAAGATTTAGCCTTCAACACCAAGTGGATATGATGGATATTTAGTAAAGCTTTCCAACAGGCCAGCAGAACCAAGTACACAGTTCAGAGGTGGGGAGGTGATGAATCCCTTGCCATGTTATTGACAGTGTTTATCTACATATCCAGAAATAGGAAGTGGCCGCACAACACACACCCAGAAGGCCACATGCTTACAAGCTCCAATCCCTCCATCGTGAAGGCGTGTGGGAACATCCAGGGTCCACTGGCATCATCAAAGAGACAATACTAAGATCTCTTCAGCTGGCTTTGGAAGAGAAGGGTGTAGAAGGTGGCTAAGTTATCAAGAGCAAATGTGGTCTACAGCAGCAGTCCCCAACCTTTTTGGCACCAGGGACCAGTTTCGTGGAAGAGTTTTTCCACAGACCATGGGGATACGGGCAATAGGGAGCAGCTGTGAATAGAGCTGAAGCTTCACTCAATTGCCCACTGCTCACCTCCGGCTGTGCAGCCCTGTTCCTAACAGGCCATGAACTGGTACCCATCTGTGACCCGAGGGTTAGGGACCCCTGATCTGCAAGACTCCCTGATGACCAGATATTGATCCAGATCCATCTTTCTGGCATGGTTTTTACCTATTTACTCTTGGGGAGCAAGGGTTCCAGGGGATTCCTAGAGGGCTCCTTCTGTTCTTTCATTCGGTGGTTTAAACAGCGATGGAGCGGTGGGAATTGCCTGGTGTAGGTTAGGGTTAAATTTATGTCCCCACCTCGGTTGTGTTCACTTCACTTGTGAAGTTGAATACTCTTCCCTCTCTTTCCAGAAAATGCCAATCCTAAGGATTCCCTCTTTATTTTTAAAGTGGAATCTTTGTTCCTTTCCCAGGATGAGGAGGAAGAGTCTAGCAGGCAGGAAACTGAAGAGAAAATACTTCTGGATCCAAACAGCGAGGAGGTTTCAGAGAAGGACGCCAAGCAGATCATCGAGTATGTATCTCTCAGGGTTTCGTCTCTTGCACATGTGTTTCATGAGGGTTATCCTCTATGAATTTTCTTTTAGAGACTTTTGTCTTTAAGGATGGAAAGCTGACTTTGCCCAGACTCCCCTTGAAATGCCACCGTCAGAGGTCACCAGCGTGTCCCACCGCTCAGCCCCTTCCTTGGACCTCTTCTCCTTCCTGACTCCCTCACTTCTGGGTTTCTCGTGTCATAAGCACTTCCATCCCAGATGAAATTTGCCCCTCCAACTGGCAGCCTTTCCCACCTCCTGTAATGGCATCAACACTCCTCCAGAAACCCACGGGGGATGTGCCCTTCCCTTCTCTGCCCTCGCTGCTGCAGGTGCTCAGCCCCCGACTCCCCCAGCCCAGTCTCTGAAACACCTCAGAGTCCTTCCCCTCACCTGAGCACCCAGCTCTTCGCTTCACCCCACCCATCTTCTTACACCGGTGGGCTACACAGCTCTTTGCCTATATCATTCTAGTGTTAAAAGAAAAATTGTGGTGAAACAATCTGCAAAAGAGAACATTTTAAAGTGATGAGATTTTAAAAAAAACAAAACAGAAATAGACATTCTGATATTTTCTCCTTTCATTCCAGGGCTCTGTGCCCACTTCAGTAATCTTTCCTTTATCCATCTGCCCCCTTCTTCACTGAATGTTTTAGGAGCCCACCCCCACCCCACCTCCATAGGAGGCCTCCCTGGTGGTTCAGTGGTAAAGAATCCACCTGCAATGCAGGAACCACAGGAGATGTAGGTTTGATCCCTAGGTCAGGAAGATCCCTTGGACAGGGGCAGCGTGGCAACACACTCCAGTATTCTTGCCTGGAGAATCCCATGGACAGTCCATAGGGTTGCAAGGAGTCCAACAGAAATGAAGCAACTTAGCATGCACACTCGCACACCCCCTCCGTAGAGTGACACAGTAGCTGGTTAACCTGGTGCAGAGTGTCTTTAATGTCACCTTCTTCCCCCTCTAATCCGTCTTCCAAGCTTTGGGCAGTGTTCTGTGGGTAGGATCTATCTTTGATTTTCAAGGGCCTAGGACACTTCACTGGCAAAGTGTGAACTTGCAGGGGTGCAATTCATGCTCACAGCAGCCATCTGAAGTCAGGAAGGCCTGTGTGCAAATCCTGATGCCACCATCCTTCACACGACCTGAGCAAATTCATGAATTCATGAACTTATCTCAGTCTGAAGTTCTCCACAGGTGTAAAGTGGGGAAGGTAATAGTAACGTCTGCCTTGCTTGCTTTTTGCGAGGATTACAGATAATATGTTTTACCTGCTGGGCATGGAGTAGGTGTGGGGGCTTCCCAGGTGGCGCTAGTGGTTGAGAATCTGCCTGCCAGTGCAGGAGATGCAAGAGACTCAGGTTTGGTCCCTGTGTCGGGAAGATCCCCTGGAGGAGGGCAAGGCAACTCACTCCAGTATTCTTGCCTGGAGAATCCCATGGACAGAGGAGCCTGGCAGGCTGCAGTCCACAGCATCCCAAAGAGGTGGATATGACTGAGCGTGCACACATGGAGGAGGTGATAAATAAAGCTCTACTTACTGCAGCTGTTTTTGGCTCTCCATTCATGCACAACTTCCCTGTGCATGACTCTCCACTTTCTCTGCCCCAGGACAGCTAAGCAAGATGTGGACGACGAGTACAGCATGCAGTACAGTGCCAGAGGCTCCCAGTCCTACTATACAGTGGCCCACGCCATCTCCGAGAGGGTGGAGAAGCAGTCGGCCCTCCTCATTAATGGAACCCTGAAGCATTATCAGGTAACTGACGTGGTAACTGTGTATTCTTGGTAACACAGGGAACTGTATTCTTGGCAAATTGCAATCTGTTACCTAATTTTGATTGGATATGTTGTGGGCATGCTAATTGCTCAAGAGAGTTGATGATGGCAGGCGTCTGGGGTTACATTCTTTCTTTTTTCATTTTTGGCCATACTTCGTGGCATGTGGGATCTTAGTTCCCCAGACCAGGGATCAAACCCATGGCCCTCTGCAGTGAAATTATGGAGTCTTAACCACTGGACCACCAGGGAATCCTCATAGCACTTCTAATATAGCGATTCTTTTTGCTGTGCCTGTAATTCTTATTTTAGAGCATTCCATCTTACCTTCTTCACTAGGGCATTTACCCATTTTCCCTTTTATGGTTTTGGGATGAATTGTTTTCAGAAATCCTGACTTAACCTTTGCAATTGTTTTACCCATGGATCTCTTCAGAATGGAAAACGCAGCCACTTTCTATGAGTACAGGGATCATCTGTGTCCCTTTTTGAAGTAAATGAAGTATATTTCTTCAAAATTTTCAGTGGTGGCTATAGTTTAACATTATGAATTCAGCCACCTAAGAATTGCTGTCTACAACATTTACATGCTTTTTTTTTTTTTTGAGACACAATAAAGGGGTGAGCATCCATGCTTTGATGAAAACTAAGCTGAAAACATAACAGATGTTTCTCTTGACCTGTCTGTAATGAGGTCAGCACCTGTCTTTTACCTCCTTCTACTTCAGAGTGTTTTCCAAAGCGTGTTCCTTGCAACATTTGTCCTGTGAGATAGACCCCAAAAAGAATGGGAAGATTGGGTTCTGTGGTTAAATATTAATAAATATGGGAAATACTATCAGCTGTAACTTGGATTACTGTATAATTTACTATTCCAGAGTTGGAGATGTATGAGAATGAACAGAGGCCCTTATAATTGATCAGAGGTGTCACCCAGGACTTTCAGAGCCAATCAGACTTCTGAGCACCCTGGCAGTGACCCCTCTTGGTAGCCCATACTGTGCATCAGCAACTCATGATTCTGCAAAAATAAATGTGTCATGCATCCATATCAGCATCCTACAGTGAAATGAGTTTAGCTTCGTATTGCCCAAATTTCTTTGGCCACCAAACTTTCTTTTCTTATATCATATTCCTATTCATATCCTGTAAAATTAGGGTCCTTTGGAATACACTTTGGGAAGTACTGATTTGGTCAGAACTTCATTCAGGTTTTTCCATAACATCTTATGGAAAACTTAAACAAGCTCTTTGACCAACCCAGTATGCACCTTAGGCCAATAGCTCTCAAACTTTTGGAACTTGAGTCCAGGGTCCACTGAACTCTTAGAACACGGCACTGTGTTGGCTGGCATTGTGTGGAGGTGAAGAATACAGCTGCTGCTGCCTCAGTACTGCCTTGATTTGTGTTAAAGCGCCAGCAGTTTATACCCACTACTGCTTTTGCATCATCAGTGCAAATGTCAATGCAATATAAAAGGCAGATGATGCCGTAGTGTTAATAAGAAAATAATTTTGATCTTGTGCTCTCCTCAGAAGGGTCTGGAGACCCTCAAGAGTCCCTGGAGCACAATTTGAGAACCAGTGCTCTGGATGCAGTGAGGCCATATTCTTCATGCTGCTTCCATGAAGTTCAAAGTTGTTGTCATCTGATTTGGCCTACCTGATGTAGATAGGAACTTGGAGTTGGTTCTGATGACCTCCTGTATGTCTGTATATGGAAAGTGCATTCTTTAGGTTATTCATAAATAACTTTTGAAGCCACGTTTATTTCCTCCTGCCATCTGAGAACTTTTTAAGTATTCTTCATCACTGTCTTTTCAAACCCATCTCCTCTTTCCCTATAGGAATTTTATGATCTTCCTCTGCTGGCTGCTGTAAGATTTCCTGAACATGCCTCACTCTGCCCATCCTCTGGTTTTTTTTTTTCGCTTCATAAAGTTTCTTATTCCTAGACTCTGACTACCCATGTCCACCTGATGAAATCAGTTTCTGCTTCTGTTTTATCTGGGATTAAAACAGATGCAAAATTCAGCCCCTTTGCCAATTTTCATTAACAAATAGAGAAAGAAATCCACTCCCATTGAGTTTCCAAATGTGTCTGGCATTTAGCTGACTCCTAAAGGTCAGGTGGGCTTGGGGTCACATTGCAGGCATGCAGCTCCGCCCACTGAGCACTCTGGGTTCCCACCATTCCTCCTCTGCCCCTCTCTCTTTTGCGCATCCCCTGAGGGCCTCTTTCTGTTCTTCTCATCTCTTGGTATTACTGCTGTTCTGCAAAAACCTTTAGGATGACTCAGAATCTTGCATGGTACAAGGCACCCCAAGAAGCTTATCCCAGTACTTCTTCAAACCATTGTAGTTGCTCATCCCAAGAAAAATTCTGGTCTATACAATTTTATAAATATAACATTCGCACTGCCAACTGCTTCTTGGTGCATGAATGGCCTATTGGCTTCTCTTTGTAAACTTCAGAAGGGAGGCCTGCATCTTACATATGTAGATATCCATGTGCTGTAGCTCCTTGCCTGGTCCTTTTCACAGAATCACCATTTAATAAATATTGAAAATGGAAGAATCACTTGTCTTGTTTTTACATGAAAGAAATGAAAATTAACGTTTCCCTAAGCATAACTTCATTAGCAAGCTAAATTGACTGTAGCAATTACACACACACACACAGGTGGTACAGTGGTAAAGAACTTCATGCCAATGTAAGAGACACAAGAAACGCAGGTTTGATCTCTGTGTCAGGTAGATGCCCTGGAGGAGGAAATGGCAACCCACTCCAGTATTCTTGCCTGGAGAATTTCATGGAGAGAGGAGCCTGGTGACTACAGTGACATGGGGTCGCAGAGTTGGACATGTCTGAGCACACATGCATATGTATATACAGAGAGAGACAGAGTTAATCCTCTCATTTAAACTAACATCTGTGATAACGGTGGTGGAAGGGAGTTGGTGGTTGGAGAGGAAAGTTGAACAATTTTGTATTTTTAGCCACTCTTTCTTGTGTGTAACATGGGAATCCAAAGCTGTGTCTCTGGTGCTGTGCTTTTGTACTTAACTGTGCTGAAGGTGTTTCCTGGGGTCAGCTGCCCTTGGGGAGCACCTGCGTTGCGGAGATTCCCTGTGAGGCTGGGAGCTTTCTCCGCCAGCAGATGCCCCTGGCTCCCTGATCACTCTGCTGCCTCACTTGAGGGGATCCCACCCCCGGGGGGCTGACAGGCTCATTATTACCAAGAAGGCTGTTTCTAATGACCTGTGACCATGCCCAACCTGCCTTCTGGCTTGTCTTTCTTTAATTCTCACATTGGCCTTTTTGTTCTTGGAGTGGTTGGAATGGATTTTCATTTGGGTTTTCTTCATCTCCAATAATTCTAGAATGCCATATACTGTGAAATGCTAAGTAGGGATGAACGGTAAAGCTGCTTAAAATCCCCCTGGAACGCTCCAGCCCATCACTTCTAAATCTGATTAGCACTCAGCACCTGCCAAGCAGCGGGGTGATTACAGGCTCACATTTGAATTTCGTTTTGTGCTGGTGCTTCCCCCACTTTCCTACTGCGGGAAATCCGATGTACAGCACGGAGGAGTTAAGAAGTCGCAGCCCCACTTGAGTTGTATTAGTATTAATTACCTGTGCAGATCTTGGATAATTGAAGCAATTACTCTTCATTTCAGCTCCAGGGCCTGGAATGGATGGTTTCTCTGTATAATAACAATTTGAACGGAATCTTAGCTGATGAAATGGGGCTGGGAAAGACCATACAGACCATTGCACTCATCACTTATCTGATGGAGCACAAACGACTCAATGGCCCCTATCTCATCATTGTTCCCCTTTCGTAAGTAAAGCCATTTATTCTGCAGTTATCTTTCTTTATGTTAGAGCTTGCCCTATTTGTCATTTGTCATTTAAGGCAGAGTTGTAGCCTGTAGTGGGATTATCAAGAGCATATAATCTGGATTTAGATGTTTCATTTCCTACCCTGTCTCCCACCCTGGCCTCTTTGATTGGCTACATAAGCACAAGATGAAGTGATTTTTTTCCCAGCATTTCGTGTTGTTGCAATCTACACAGCCTGCATACCGCACAGTGGGTCTCATTCTTTATCACACCTAAAGTGGCTCATGAAGCTGAAAGTTTTGATTTTTTTAAGATTTCCGATTTTTTCCTTCTGTTTCCAAAAGGCTACATATATTCAAAAATATATATATTCTTAAATCTTCCTTTCGTGTCCCCTTTAAAGCAGAGTCTAAATCAAAATCCAGACTCTGAACTTTTTATTAAACTGCCCTCAGTACTGTGGTTTATCTGCAGTGGTGATGCCACTTTGTCAGGACAGGTCTTCACTGTTTTCCATCACATTCCCGTGTCTCGTCCACTGCGTGGTTCCTTGTGGGTTTTGAGTGGACATACCTGTGGGAAGGAATTCCTGTTCAAAACTACTCTCCTTGGATGCGGTGCATCTGACTGTGGTGTGAGGTTGCAGTTCTGTTCACTGAGGTCCTCTTCTAGATCTCACTGCTCATTACAGACTTGGACCTTGAGAAAAAGTAAAGATTCTGTTTTAGTGTTTCCTTCAAATTTTGCCTGAATGAGAATTCTTCACAGACCTCTTAAATCCATTTTATTTGAACTCACAGCACTTAGACATCCTTTTCATGTTATCTACATCTTCAACATGTATTTTGCTTTTTATCTATATTTTGCATGTTCTGACTCATAGATTACACTGATGGTTTGGGAGATTTTTTTTTTTTAAGACATTTACTGTTTTCCCCCTGCTCCCTCCTGGCAGATTTATTAAGTATTTTCATGTGCTATTATCATTTTTTTTTCCTGACTCAAATTTCTCTGAATTTATATGGCTGTTTTTAGAGTCCCCAAATCACTCTGGTAATTGCTGTCTTTCAGTATTAAAAATAAGATGTTTTTTTGTCCTCTATGTTCATGCATTTTTTAATTTTTTTTCCTCTCATGAGATTTCTTATGAATCCTCAAACTTGTCACGCTTTGTGGCACTTGTTTCTAACTTATCTCTTATTTCCACACCTTTAAAATGAATGTGTAGTTGAGATATTTTATATTCTCTGTCCTCTTTCAAGGTGAGGCCTGAAAGTGAATGAGAACGTCTTTTTAACCACAGACTTTTATACAAACATCTCTCTGTATTTTGTTTTGTTCTACAGGACTCTATCTAACTGGACGTATGAATTTGACAAATGGGCTCCTTCTGTGGTGAAAATTTCTTACAAGGTTTGGAATGCTGTATTTATATATAGTGGAAAAGCAAAAAATAGACCCTATTTTCTTCATTCCATGTGCACATCTGTGAACTGTATTTGGTTGTAAAGTTTTGTCATGTACATCATGTACTAAACAGTGAGAGTTAATCATCCCAAGAAGATTACTGTAATAAACCATAATTACTTTCAGATAGTGAAATGCAGAAGAAAATTGTTAATTATCATATTGCGAGGTTTCTGATGAGAGTAATACAAATGACAAATATCGCATATCCCGCGTGCCAGCACCATGCCCACTGTTCCTGCAAAGTTAGGCAATTACCCAGACAGCCGCGCGCCGGCGGGACGCCCCTGTAGAAATGGAGCCTTTCAGCAGAGCAGCGGGTTCTCTGCTACCTTGGGGTCACCATAATTTCCTTTTCTCTCCCTGCCCTCCCTTGGTCTGCAGTGGGAAAGCCTCTCTGCAAGAGTCTGAAAAGTACCCAGACGTGGGCAATTTTTCCAAGTACTTTCCTCCTGGATAATGGATCTGTATATGATAATTGCGTGTATGTGCAGTCCTCGGTCATGTGTCTGGGCTCCATTAAGCCATGAGTAGTGGGAGACAGCGCACACCTCCTTCCCTGGAGTAATATAGATCTGTATTTTCTTCCCATTCAGGGCACCCCTGCCATGCGTCGCTCTCTTGTCCCCCAGCTACGGAGTGGCAAATTCAACGTCCTCCTGACTACTTATGAGTACATTATAAAAGACAAGCACATTCTTGCAAAGGTATGTTTAAAAAAATTCTTTTGTCTCGAATTATGGACCATCGCAACTGGAATGTAAAATATTCCCCAAATTATACTCACTACTATAATTTGCTCATTAGATGACTGCCCTCTCCCTCTCTTTCTCTTTCAGAGTCAGATATATTTTGGTCATGGGTTTTTAATTTTATGTATGCTGTTTTCTGTTGTGTGTCAGTGATCCTGGGACTCTTACCTATCCTCTTGTAGTTAATGAGTTTACATCTCTTAAAAGAATTTACCTGGCTCCCTTCTGCAACTCTTTTTCTCTCCAACAGCTCTGAACATCGTTCTTGTGGAAGAAATAATTGTTTTTGTTGCCCTGGGGTATTGTCAGCAGCGGAACTTCATGCCTCTTGTGTCTTTGTCTCTCCAGAGATGAGCAGGCATCTCTCCATATGGTCTTCTCCATATGAACGTTTATCCAAGCTGTAGCTTTTGTGTTCTCCCTGTTTTATGTTTATTTCCAGTGAAATAATGGGCTATTATTGTTTGGATGACTCTGGGTTGTTTCCATGACTATATATTTGGAGCCGGGAAAGAGTTGTTTTCTACCTGCGACCTACATATCTGCTAATTTATAGGTCCTAAACTGTCCGTTAGCCAAAAAATAGAATCTTTGTTTCCATTTATGTCATCTTGCCTCCTAATATATTCATGTAGAATGACGGGAGTAGTTTCTGTCATGGAGCAAGTAGGAGAACTTCATTTTTTTTTTTCCTTTAATAATTTCTTTTACGCTGTGGTGTTTTGAAAGCACTATAATCTGAAACTAAGTTATGGCCAGAACTGAACAGAATCACTATTTCTGGGGTCTGTTCAATCTCTGCATTAAACCTTTGCCCTGGGAACGGAGAGTTCCCTTCGTGGCATCCTAGGAAATACATAAAGGAAATGTGCTCCCAGGGGAGGTTTAATAATTGAGATGGCACCAGCAACGATGCTGTGTGTTCGTCTTCACACTCTGAGATGAATTTGGCAGTGTCAAAAATGACATGTTTTCAGTATAACTGTGGGAATATGTGTGTACATTTGAGATCCTTTTAAGAAAATTTGTATCGTGTGTTCTGCATATGCATTTCAAAATTCATCAGAGGCGCCTGGTAACGAGATGTATTGCCTTTGTTTCTGGAGAAATGAAAATCTAGAAAGGGGTAGTAGTTTGTCTTGAGTGGAAGACCTAATTAGCAGTAGATACGATAGCAAAATCATAGACCTTCAAATTAGGCAGGAAGGGGGATTTAGAATATTGATTAAGTACATTTTTATCTTCTGGCCTCTTTTATTGGTAAGTTTGGGACACTTGATTGTACAACTTTGATTATTCTTAAGGAATTTTCTTAGAGGAGGTGGAGGAAGGTGGGGGGGACCCCAAAACACCTCTGGTAGTTTCTTTTACCCGGACATCCCTTCCTGAGTGATGTTTTATTCCTTTTCCCCTGATTTTCCTGGTGCTTCTTACTGAGGAAGCCGAGACTTCATAGAATGCTTTGCTTCTCCTTCCTCTCTTAAGAGCTTTGCAGCGGGATCCAGGGACATCTGAACACCAGATGCTCTTCTTGGCCATTGCCACTGTTTTGTGGGGATTGGATAGGCTTTGTGGGATATTCCTCATTGTTCTCACTTTGAGAAACAGTGACCTTGGAGGGGGCTGAAGGGTTAGATGTGAGAGGGGAAGGGGACTGTGTGTAGACTTAGAAAGAGAGATCATGTCATACGGTCATTCTTTATTTTTGAAGTGACAGTCATGCTGGAGGAATATATTGTGTTTAATTCTGAAGTTTTGGCATAAACAGCAGAATGCTATTTTAGTACTGCCCTCTCTGCCAGTGAGTCTGTCCTTTCATTTTAGACGTCTTGAACCCAGGGTCCTAGACCTGGCAGGTCGGGAATACGTGTGAAGTAAGAGAGTCCAGGTTGCTAGATCTTCTAATGTTTTAAAAGAAGCTGGATGTCCAGATTTTTAGGTGAAATATTCCAACTTTTAAATCTTAGCAACTAAGTTCAAATTTAAAGAAAGAACAGGAGCCAAGCCCTGAAGGTAGTAGTCAGCCGAGGTAATAGAGAAAGGGCATGAAGCCAGAGGTCTTCTGCTATAGGTACTTGCTGATGTCGTCTTGGAGGAATCAGTCATTAACCTCTGCTTCAAGTGGGGAACTATATTCTGTACTCATCATGAGCAGTGGTTATGTAGCCTTTAAATCTGGCAGGCTGTCATGACGCAGCATTGATAGAAGAGGTATTAGATGGGAAGACACAGGAGCTAGTCCTGGCCCAGCCATTTCTTTCCGGGCCCTAGTTGCCTTCTTTGTGAAAAAGTAATTAGGGGTCACGTTCTGTTATTTCATGCCATCATTACATGGTGTGTGACATGACCTGTCAGATATAGGAAACAGACTGTTGAGAGTCTTTTATGCTGAGGAGTATCATGCCATAGGCTGGACCAAGCATGAGCTCTTTGGTTTTCCATACCAGCACTTGCCTCTTGGGGATACTTGTGTTTTCCCTCGCTCACCACATGTTGGTGCTTCCTCTTGCATTACAGATCCGGTGGAAATACATGATAGTGGACGAAGGCCACCGAATGAAGAATCACCACTGCAAGCTGACTCAGGTCCTCAACACGCACTACGTGGCCCCCAGAAGGATCCTCCTGACCGGGACCCCACTGCAGAATAAGCTCCCGGAACTCTGGGCCCTCCTCAACTTCCTCCTCCCCACCATTTTTAAGAGCTGCAGCACATTCGAGCAGTGGTTTAATGCGCCATTTGCCATGACTGGAGAGAGGGTACTGGCCTAACGTTTATTTTCCCCACTGCATGACAAAGAAATGAAATGACAGGACCTAAAGCTGAGACCACAAGGAGGTTTCTGGTGTTGTAGAATATCAGGAAGCCAGTCAGTGGGTGGGTATGCGTTCGCTCCAGGGATATTTTTCCATCCTGAGAGAATGGATCCAGTAATGGGTAAGTGATCCTAGCATCTAGGGTGTCCTAATCCCATTGTCTTTCGCCAGTGTGATAACTAGGCCAGCAGAGGGTGTTCCTGACCGGTGGAATGCTTAACTGCTCTTGACCACAGGGAGGATAGATACAGAGATACTTGTTCAGTCTGTTTAACCACAGCTCAACCAACCAAATGTAAACCTTGAAAAAAAAACATTTTCTTGTTATAAACTTGGGCTTCCCCTTAAACCATTTCCATGTTAAGAGTTTGTGTGTAAAGCCAAACTAGTGTATAATTATTTTCTGTATGCATTGTTTTCAGATTTTAGTGTGAATCTCAGTTTTGTGTGTATATAAATATTCCTCAAACCTTGGAGTAACTGTTTTCAAATTTCTTATTATTATTCCTTTCTCTGCCTTCTCTTAAAAACTCATTTATTAGAAACAGGTACCTGTCCTTTTGATTAGTGATTTCTTAAGTATAGGAATGAAAAAGCACTTAAAATGCTTTGCAGATATTTGTGTTGGAACCATTTGGCCCTTTAATTTTGAGGTATATTATAGGTACCCTTGCCTTTTGTGAAGAAGGTAACATCAATCAGCTCTGCCCCCTAGAGGTTAGTGGGGGAAGGTGAAAGAGAAAGCAGAGGATTTACAAATAGGACTGAACTTGAACAAAATGACAGCAGAGCAGAGCAATCAGGGAGAGGGGCTTAGCAACCCACCAGCAGAAACTGTATTTATTCTTATTCTTTTCATGTTCAAGCTCTGTACCATTGGTATGTTTCTGCATCTGAGACAAAGTTAAGAGCCCAACTTACTGCTTCAATTTTAAGCGCTGTGCTTAGTCGCTCAGTTGTGTCCAACTGTTTGAGACCCCATGGACTGTAGCCCGCCAGGCTCCTGTGTCCATGAGGATTCTTCAGGCAAGAATACTGGTGTGGGCTGCCATGCCCTCCTCCAGGGGATCTTCCCGATCCGGGAATCGAACCCGAGTCTCCTGCATTGCAGGCAGATTCTTTACTAGCTGAGCTACCAGGGAAGCCCTCAATTTTAAGTAAGAACACATTAAGTATTACCCTTTTACTCGTGTTCAAGTTCAGTCTTCAATCAGCCTTTGTCACAATCATATCCCATCCAATTCTGAGCTGTTTGGGGCTCTGAACTCTTTTCCATAGAAGTCAGCATTCAGACAAAGACATCTGTTTAGAGGCTGTTCTGTTACCACCTGGTAGGCAGGTGGGAACAGAATTCTGAAGTACAGAATTCTGAAGTGTACATGATGGGTATAAACCTGGCCTTAATGCACATAAAATTTCAGACATATATTGAAACCAATAATAAATATAGTATAAAGAGTTATTACATGAAGTAACCTTTTAAAAAAAAAGGATCAAATTCATCTAAGATTCTCTTGCAGGTGGACTTAAATGAAGAAGAAACTATATTGATCATCAGACGTCTGCATAAGGTGTTGAGGCCCTTCCTACTGAGGAGGCTGAAGAAAGAAGTTGAATCTCAGCTTCCAGAAAAGGTATGTTGCGAATTCAAAAGTTGTGATTTCTTCCCCCTGCCATTATATTCAAATTACCTGCCCCTGAAATGGTGTTTCTGAAATAGCAGGCTTGTGTTTTAGTTCCGGGTAACTGGAAAATAACTTAAAGGACTTTTTTGTTGTAGTTGTTAGAGAGAAGCTGGAGGGTTTAGTGTAGAGAGAGAATGGAAATTTGAACATTTCATCTTGGTTTCCAAAAGTTTGGGGACAGATTTTTGAAAATTACCAAATCACTGTCATTACATTTTAGCTTTAGCTTACATTAACTTAACATTACATGAATTGACATTCTATTTTAACTTTATAATTTCTTTTTTTTAATTTTACTAACCTTGTTGAGTTCACTCTTGTAGGCGCCATAAAAGTGTTCTGCTTTGAGCCACGTAAGGCTATGAGTTCGGGGCTTGTATCCTTATCAGAAGGCCTAGTAAATGCTTGCCACATTTCCCGGAAATGTGTTCAATGTCAGATGCTTGGGATGTCACTGTTCTGATAGTAAGTGAAAAATAGGGTTCTTATTATAGATATCATCTAATTAAGATTCTATGAACATCTTAAGCAAATATTTTTCAGATTAGTTTTTGGACACTGATTTTTCAGGGCTTTAGGATGTCTTTTTGAGCCCTTAGCGCCACATTTTTGGACTGGATTTGGGTATTAGTTTAATATGTTTCTCATCATATTTTGGAACCGCTGGAGTTCCAAACACTGGAGTTCTGCATTTCATTTTCTTACAGATAGATTATTTGGCATTGCACACTGTTTGCTGCGTGAGCTAGTTTGATGTAACTTTTCTCTTTAGAGGAGCCAGTTCTGAAATGTGTGTTTTGCATCATTGTGCTTTTCTGTGTAATGACTCTATTTTTTTGGACAGATTGGTTCATCCTATTCATTTTTAAGTGGGAGCTGGCAAGATATTATACAAAGTTGATTACTTTACTAAGAGAGAATTTTGTCCCCTAGTCCCCTATCTTTAGCAGTCAGAGAAAAATTAAATATTAACACCGTTCTTATACCACACTTATTGTAGTGAAAACCCAAATATTTAAGTATTTTATTTTGCTACTGAATGCATCTTGGGGATTGAATGCTGTCAATATTTCTTTGACTTCGTATGGTCTTGACACCTTTGGATAACCCTCTTTCTGTTCAAGGTGGACCTTAGTTACTGAATAAGCTGGGGAATGGGTACAATGGTCATATAGCTTCCTTTAGAGTTACTGAGATCCAGAACTTACAGAAATGAAATGTTAAATATTTTAATTTTCCCCATTCTTCCTTTTGTTTCTTAAGAAGCAACAAATACAATGAAAGACAGTTATCTGAACTAACTCATTTATTCATCCCATAAAACTTCTAAATCTTGTTTACTGATTTCCAGGACTGGCTAATGTAGATAGATTTAAAAAATATTACAAGTTGAAAGTATGCCCTGTTTTTAAGAAGTCCATTTGATTAAAATACAGACTTTTGCAGCATAAGGATCATGGGATGATTGGTTATATCACAAAGGAATTCCTTACTTTACTAAAACATTTATTTCATGGCTCTTTTCACAAGAAAACTTCCTGAGTGTTGATAAAAAAATTTTTTTAATTAGATTTTGAAGAGCATGTTTCCTGCATGAAGTACACTTGTACTCTTTAATACCCAAATTTTTATATTTGAGGTATATTAAACACCCATATATATACCTTGTTTGCATTTTGCAAAATTGCATAGTTTACAAAATGAAGGTTTGTGGCAACCCTGCCTCAAGCAAATCTATTGGCACCATTTTTCCAACAGTATTTGCTAACTTCTTGTCCCTGTGTCACAAATTTTGGTAATTTTTGAAGAATTTCAAGCTTTTTCATTATTGTTAAATTTGTTATGGGAATCTGTGATCAATGATCTGTGATGTTACTATTGCAAAAAGGTTACAACTCACTGAAGGCTTAGAGGATAGCATTTTCCACAATATGAAGTATTTTTGATTAGGATATGTACAATGTTTTTATAGTGCTATTGCACACTTAATAGACTGTAGTGTGGTGTAAACATAACTTATGTGCACTAGGAAACAAAAAAAATTTATATGACTCTCCTTATTGCACCCTGTGTGTTGGCCTGGAACTGAACCTGTGCTATATCCGAGGTATGTCTGTATAATCTATGGATAAGCTACCTTTTTCTGGAGGTAACTTGGTGGAGTGGAAATCATGGACTCTGCCTGTCAGAGTGGACCTGGGTCCTGGCTGCATTCTCTGTCTCTTGGTAACGGTGTGCTCTTGGGCATGTTACTTAAACCAGTTGGTCTTAGTGTTCTCAGCAGTGAACTAGAAAATAGATAATACATGCTTTATAGAAGAGGATTACATGGATGCAGTACTCATAATACAATGTCTGGCACGTGTTTAGGCTCTGCTGATGACAGCTGCTGTTCCCAGAGTCCTTCCTTTCTCTATTGCCCTACTGTTTCTGTTGCTGACTTTGCTTCTGCTTTCTTGTTCACGTCAAATTTCTCGGTGTCCTCTGGTCCTGGCATTTTACCATTACCCTTTTAAGGTGATGAACTAATCCCTTAGCATGTGTATGTAGCTGTTGTTGATGCGGTTTGGCCAGTGTCCACTCTTTGTTCTTTCTACCTTGCTAGGACTTTGATCTGGGGAAAATCTGCCACCTAAGTGTTATCCTTGGGGGTAAGGAGCTTTCTTCTGCCACCATCTGCTTGTAGCCACAAACATGTATGTCTTTCTCAGGCTGTATAAAGAATCTAGAAAGGCGTTGTGGCGGATGGCAGCAAAAGGTTAAATCTTTTATAGAAGCAACGCTCAAATGTTTCCATGAAAAAGAATCAATTATGGAAGTAGATTTCCATTTTATTTTTTAATTTAAATATAATAAAGTACACTCTTCTTTGGTATATAGATCTGAGTTTTGACAAAGACAGTTACGTTAAAGTGAAGTCACTCAGTCGTGTCTGACTCTTTGCGACCATATGGACTGTAGCCTACCAGGCTCCTCCATCCATGGGATTTTCCAGGCAAGCGTACTGGAGTGGGTTGCCATTTCCTTCTCCAGGGATCGAACCCAGGTCTCCTAGTTACGTTAACTGCATCACAATCAAAATACAGGACAATTCTGTCTCCCAATGCCCCCACCCCCACCCCAAATTCCCTGGTGCGGTCACTTTTTAGTCATGCTCTCGCTTTGCCCTTAGCCTCTTACAACCGATGGTTCATCCTCCATCCTCATAGCTTTGTGTTTTCCAGAATGTTGGAGGAATAGAATCAGACAATATGTCTCATCAGACCTTCTGCATCTGGTTTTTCATTCAGCATAATGAATTTGAGAAACATCCAAGGTGTTGGATGTATCAGTAGCTGGTTCATTTTTATTAATGGGTAGTATTCTATTGCATGGATGCACCAGAGTTTATCAATTTAATTGTTGGACATTTGGGTGGTTTATAGTTTTTGACAGTTATGCTTCTCTGCTGTGAACATTTGTGTATAGGCTTTTGTGTGAGCATAGGTTTTCATTTCATTTTACGAAGTATGTAAGAGTGGCTTGGTCATAGACGTGTACATAACTTTGTAAGAAACTTCCATATGGTTTCATGCCGTAGATTTCAGAACCCAGGACTTTAATAAATTTAATATTATTGTTTGGAAATCTCAATACACAAAGTGATAATGTATCACACAGTAGTCTGGGTTTCCTGTTCTAATAATGCATCCTTTAAGGAATAATGTTTAGGGAGAAACTATGAATAAAGGTTGAAAGCTTTTCCCGGGTTATATAGGAGGAGGGTCTGGGCCACTGTAACCACCTGATTTGGCTCCTTGAAGGGACGAGTTTGGTCATTTACCAGCATAATGAGTCTTAGGAGGTAATTGTCATGTCCATGAGATTGGCACCCCAGTTTTACATGTCCTTTGAAAATAATAGTCCCAGTGGCCATCGTAAGTCTAACCTGTTGGGAGAAGCATCCTTATTATAGAGTCATATATAGATTTTATTTCCTTCAGCATCAGCCCATTTTGAGGAACTTTCAAATTCATGCTCTAATCAGGGGCCATCGAGGTTTTTGGAGATGACTCAGACCCAGCAGCGTTTGAGATGGTGTGATTCTTACAAAGGCTTCCTCGCCTCATCACTGTCAGTCTGCCCTTTTCTTGATGCGTGGCTCTGACGGCTTGCTCTGTGCACTGCACAACACTTGGGCGGGGGTGGGAGGTGCAGGAGCTTTACGAGAAATTGGAGGCATGGTGTGCGAAGTCGCTGAATGGTGGCATGACAGTGAAGGGCAGCATCACCCACCCCATCAGGTTGAGGGATCCAGGCATTCAAGTGCTTTAGGACAGGGGTCTCCAGAGCACACATGTGTGTATGTCTGTGTATGTATATGTGGGGTGCTTACTAGTAGTCCACTGGGGTGTGGAAGGAAGATTTTAGAGCTTTTATTTATATTAATTTTTCTCCTAAAAAGTAAAAAAAATTATGTTTTTTTGATTTAACATACAGACCCTGGTACCCATGTGGTATTTAAGCCTATGTCACAGAGTCCAACAGGTGACTGGCCTAGACTGTGTCGGTTATCCCAGGGTTGGGGAGCGTGAGGGGGGGCACCCCTACCCGGGACATCGGTCATCCATCCACCCTCACAGTTGGGCTCTTTTGCTCTCTGCCTGTTGTCAGCATTGTGGGTTTCCCCATATCCAGATAAAGGAATTTTAGGATGATCTCATTTTAACTAAACTGTAACACCCCTGACCCTCAGGATGGATGACAGACTTTTCAAAGATCCCAGGATCACAGGTTGAAAACAAGAGAAATAAAGTAAGAGTAGGTGGACAATGGGAAAAGTGCAGACCTGCCACCTCTCCTGTTCCTAGTGTGAATTTTCACCAGCCCCATTATAGAGTGATCAGGGTGCTTGCACGCTAAATCACTTCAGTTGTGTCCAACTCTTTGCTCCCCTATGGATTGTGGTCTCAGGCAGACTACTGGAGTGGGTTGCCATTTCCTCCTCCAGGGGGTCTTCCCCGCCTAGGGATCGAACCCTCATCTCTTATGTTTCCTGCATTGGCAGGCGAGTTCTTTTACCACTAATGCCACCTGGGAAGCCCATAAGGAGCAAAGGTCCTTGCCATAGAAGGAGAGTCAGTCAGTGAGAAATCCCTGTGGATCAGGGTGTAGCTGGCTGAAAAATCAGATGTCATCACCTTGGCCCCTTGAAATGTAGATGTAAAACAAGTGCCTAATATTGACCCATGTCCTAAAACTAACCTGTGTTTTGAGGCTTTAATATTAGTGCATGCATATGACTCATAAATAAATATATGGGCATGTAATTCATAAATATATGGGCATGTATTCAGAAGAGGTACTTTAACATGTATTCTTGGTAAGAGATTGCCATCAAAAAAGCTTAATAAACACTTGTTTGTGAGAAATAAAAAGGAGGATTGACTGATAGGTGTGGTGATCAGGGAAGACCTTACAAAGAGCCCTCAGGAAGAGTAAGATTTAGAAAGGCAGCCCTAAGACTATAGGAAGATACAAAGACAAAATAGCTTGGACTTGTTGGGGAAGTTACAAGGAGCAAACGTAAAATACAGTTGTGAACCTTAGAATGGTGATTTTGATGATGTGTATCACACCAGCGTCTGTGATTCCCTAGCGGTGTGAGGAAGGAGGGTTCAGGGGAGGTCCCCTTTCTACAGGAGCCGTCAGGTCCTAGGGATGAGCTCACTTCTCTGCTGACTTGGCCCCTGTGGGGTTGTCTGGCCTCCCTGTCTGCATGGCATCACCGTGCATGCCTCGTTCCCACACTTCCTCCCATCCAGCTCTTGGCAGCAGCTAACTGATGAGAAGGAGGTTGAGGGTCCCGGTCCCTCATTTTGGATGTGCCATCTCCTAGTGCACTTAAAGCTTGCCTCAGCAGTTCTTTCCATTTTCAGGAAGGTGTGCACAAGCTGGTTGGCAGTGAGGCCCAGGTGAAGATGAACACCAGGGCAGAACTAGGGAGCCTGAAAGTCTTCTTGGTTATGTTTAACGTAGAGCTTAAGAAAGTGCAGTCTGGTTCAATCCTAACTGGATCATTGAATAGCTGCATCATTTCAACCCAGTCACCTAACATTTCTGATGCTCAAGTTCCTTATCTGTAAAATGGAAACACCACTAAATTTAACTCTGCCCTACAGCTCTTATATGGTAAAATGAGAGAAGGCACACCAAGCACCTTTGCACAGGGCCTGGTCCATAGAAAGAGCTCAATAATATTAGCCCTCGGTGTCATTTTTATCATTATGCTTGCAAAGTCTGAAGTTGTTTAATATTTTATTCACCATGATCAAGTTACATGGAGAGTTAACAGCACTTGAAAAAGTCAAAGTACTTTAAAACATGCCACGATCAAGTCTGTAAAACACAAAACCCATAATAAGTGCATCCTAATTTATTAAAACTTGGAGATGTTCTTCTTCTCTGGCCAAGAAGATCATTAAAAACTTTATGGTGGGTCACTTGTTTTTATTTACTTGTCTGCAAAAGAGCTCCTCTTTCTCTAATCTGATTTGGTGCATCAAAACAAGTGGCAAAATGCTATTAATTGCAGTTCCAGCTGGCCTGACAGACCCCTTCTAAAGCAACAGTCGAATGAATATTCAACTCCTCTTCACCTGTGATCTCCTCACTCTGGTCCTCAGAGCTGAAAATAACCTGATCACTTTTAATCAGTTTGTTAAACATTAGGCAGCTTGCTGATTTACTTTTAATCATATTCTGCAGATTTCTAGGCGTTAATCTGATGTTTATTATGAAAATTACACATTTGTATTCTGGGGATTTTTTTTAATAAAGAAAAATAATAATAGGAAATAATTAAGGCAGACTGCATGCATTAGGAGTGTGTGAGAAGTATTGCAGGCGTGTGTGAAAACACCCGGACGTGAATTCTCTGTCACAGTTTAAAACTGGATTTTTCTGTTGTTCAAGTGGAAGCACACAAGGCCTTGCCTCTAAAGAAGATGATCATAAAGCTGCATTTAATTGTGGAGTCAATCCTCTCCTTTGCCTACTGTCCCCACTAGGTAGTATCCTCTCATCCTTCAAAAGCAGAGAGTAATTACCTACAGTCAACCTAGGCGCTTATGAATCTCCTTTTAGGATCAGAATTGAGGGAAGCCAGCCACACAGGATCATTTAAAAAGATATTTTCCAAAAAAAAAACGGGGGATATTGGCTGGGTACTGGTTTTCCTCAAACTGTTCTGTTTGTATGAAACAGGGTATAGTTGGGAAGCAGAGGAAATGCATATATATGTGAAAGTGAAAGTTAGTCACTCAGTCGTGTCTGACTCTTTGCAACCCCGTGGACGGTGGCCAGCCAGGCTCGTCTGTCCACAGAATTCTCCAGGCAAGAATACAGGAGTGAGTTGCCGTTTCCTTCTCCAGGGGATCTTCCCAACCCAGGGATCAAACCCAGGTCTCCCACATTGCAGGCAGTTGGACTCTTTACCGTCTGAGCCACCAGGGAAGCCGTATATATATACATACACTCTGTATTGAATATATTTGAACTTGAACAGTCTGCCAGCCTCTCTCTCTCAAACGTGGAACAAGTCAAGAAATTTCAGGAAACATGACCCTGGTTGAGTGACATATCACCTTTTGCAAGTCCCTTCCGTATAATGGTACCTTGAGCAGTGATGACTGTGGGCTCCTCCATCACGCCCTGCCCCCGCACCCTCCATGAATCCAAGAAGCAGAAGGAGATACCTTCATGATTCCAGGAGAGCCACCAGCAGCCATGTCTCAACCATCTTCTTAGGACAGGCAGCTTCTCTCTCCTGCTCTTAACCTATGTACTGTTCTTCTTTCCCCAGGTTGAGTATGTGATCAAGTGTGACATGTCAGCTCTGCAGAAGATTCTGTATCGCCACATGCAAGCCAAAGGGATCCTCCTCACAGATGGTTCAGAGAAAGATAAGAAGGTACGTTGTGGAAGGTGCTACAACTCAAGGTGCTGTCAGATTTCTTCTTAGGGCTGTGCCACTGGACACTCCCAGGAAGTATCCCCACGACTGCTGATTTGTCAAAGCAAATTACAGGGCCTTTTGGGGAGCTATTATTGTTGCTGCCAAAGGAAATCCTTTGGCCTTTTACCTGTATTGGAGCAGTTAGAAATGAACACCGTCTTGGTGTTCATATCACGAAAACAGTTCTGTTCGTGTAAGTCTGCACACAATATATCTGCCTAAGGGTAGGCTAGCATTTTAGAAGGTTTTAAAAGCCAGTTTCATCCCTGGGCATCTGTGCCATGCTTCTGTCTTCCCAGAATCCTACAGGATGAACAGTCATTTCTCAAAGCCATCCACTGGACATAATTCCCTCCTCTCAAATAACTCACATGGAAGATGGTCTATCTAATTCAGAAACGGCTGTGTAATAGTAACCGGAACTTTGGACAGTAGGAAGTGTAGGCTACCGAGATGACCTATGGCTCTTTGTTCTTTCTATGGAAACCTACTTTTTAAAAATGGGAAATAGCTGATCAATTAATAACGTATATTCTGACTCTCCTCTGCTTGTCCTTAGGGGAAAGGCGGTGCTAAGACACTAATGAACACCATCATGCAGTTGAGAAAGATCTGCAATCACCCATATATGTTTCAGCACATTGAGGTAAGCCTGCGGTCTCTGTGGTGACCCTGATCCTAATTGTTCAGTTTCTACTAATACTACATTGAAAAAAAATTTTATAATAAAAAAATAAAGCAAAGTTAAAACATGTGGAAGTTGCAACTACATGGTCTGGTAGCTTGATAAGCAGAATTAACAGACATGAGGTTTCTGGTTATGGATTCTCATTGGCATCAGACACTTGGGCATCTGGAATTTTATAGGCAGGAGTTCTAAGTGGTGAGAAAATGCTGTAAACCAGGGTTCATTATGTGGGTTCGGGTAAGTACTGTGAATTGCCTCATTATGGTAGGTGCTCTGACATGGAGGATAATGACAGATACATCCAGCTTTCTCAGAAGGATGCTGTGGAAAAATGCTAAAAGAATGGATTTATATTCATTGAAGGGAAATATGTTCCTGAAATATTTGCTCTGTGAAGATCACTGACTTTAGACTGTTTCTTAGATTTGTATTTTTCCTTTCTGGGTTCTTCTATGACGGTGTAAATCCAGGTTTTTTAATCCTAATGCTCTGGTCTCTAGGAAGCTATTTTCAAGGGAGAGGACATTTTCTGCCCTGTTCATTACATGTGAATGAGTTTCCTAAATTGACAGTTTCACCCCAGTAGGAGCCGTTGACTTGAGCTGGAAGGGAAAGGAGTCAGAATTGTAGCCTCCACTTTTCAGGGTTGCCTTAGATGTGTGCGGTCCTGGCAGTTACTGCCAGTCTGCTGCTTACTGTCCACTGCAGAGGAGCAGGAGGCGTGGGGCAAGACCTGCAGGCTCCATATTTTTCACTGGTTTATTAACAAATAAATAAATAGAAGGTTCTAGGGATTTAACTTTCAGAAGCATATTCCTGGAAATGAGACTGAAATGTTCTTGACTTTGAAGATTCTTTTTCTTTTTCTTTTTTTTGGTCCTTGTTTTTGGTAATCACGCTTGTTAGGTAAGAGTATGTACTGTACCTCTGTCCATATCCTGAAGTCCTGTCCCAACTCTAGGATGAAATTAGAATTAACTCCTGACACTGCTGTTGCTTTGGGGACAGGCCTTTTAGAGAGTAAAAAGGCCTTGGTTTGAGCAAAATGACAATGGCAACAACTGTAGGGAGGAAGGAGGGCAAGGTCCCACCACCAAGCCTCCTTAGACACATAGCAGGAGAATCCATGGTGTGGCAATGAGTCCATACCCCGGGCCACTTTTACCTCTGTAAAAACCTGCTGTACGTCACTTAGCATCTCCAAGCTATAGTGTATTTGACTTGTCATCAGATGGTGATAGATGATAGGGCTGGCAGAAGGATAAATGTTTAAAGAACATACAAAGTGTCTGGTAAACCAGTAATGTGATAATAAACAGGCCATAAGCTATCAGTGTATTAGTGGGGGTGGCTTGTTGGGTTGCATGCACGCATGCTCAGTCGCTTCAGTCGTGTCTGCCTCTTTGTGACCCTATGGACGGTAGCCCACCAGGCTCCTCTGTCCATGGGAATTCTCCAGGCAAGAATACTGGAGTGGGTTGCCATGCCCTCCTCCAGGGGATCTTCCCCACCCAGTGACTGAACCCACGTGTCCTGTGACTCCTGCATTATAGGTGGATTCTTTACCACTGAGCCACCAGGGAAACCCATGTTGGATTGGGGGAGCTGAAAAAAAGGTCTAATGGTGAAAATGATTGGGATCATATCAGGTTAACCTGTCACCTACCATCTTATATTTTCTTAAAAACAATTTTTAGATATTCAGCAAAAATATACAGGATTTGTTATTGTTCAGTTGCTCAGTCGTGTCTGATTCTTGGAGATCCCATGGACTGCAAAACACCAGGCTTCCCTGTCCTTCACCATCTCCCAGAGCTTGCTCAAACTCATGTCCATTGAGTCAGTGATGCCATCCAACTATCTCACTCTCTGTCGTCCCCTTCACCTCCTGCCCTCAATCTTTCCCAGCATCAGGGTCTTTCCCAATGAGTCAGTTCTTTGTATAAGGTGGCCAAAGTATTGGAGTTTCAGCTTCCTGTCAGTCCTTACAATGAATATTCAGGATTGAATAAGGATTTGAGGACTTCAGACTTATGAAAATTAAGTATCAGTCTTACTTCGTCATACCAAAATGCACCTTTGAAACACACTGGGTCATATCAGGAAATGTGGAGCGGTGTGCCTTTTACCCTCAAGCTTCTGTTTGGAACACCTGGGAAGTGGGAGGGGGATCAGAGAAGCTAAGCTTAAGTAACATGCCCTCCTTTCCCTGCCTGTTTACATTTTAAGTAGCAGTCCATAGAAAGACAGACTTTGATTTGCAATTTTTTTAACATGAAAAACTTTCGGGAGGATATTCCTGGAAACAAGACCCACAGTGACTGGCAAAGGTATCATACTTGTGAACAGAGACGGTGTGTGCATTTTGCTTTTGTCTTTGATTGTTTGCTTACACATCCTTTGTTCATACTACCTGATAGTAGAAACCCAGGCTCCCGATTGGGCTCACTGCCTCCCTGGGGATCTTTAAACCAGAGAAATGAAAACCGAGTTTTTTAAATGCTGCTGATACCTGACCATATCACCATCCACTGATATATACAGATGGAAACAGATGGAACCTCAAAAATTGAGTCGAGATTGGCCACCTGTAGGGAGGAAAGGCATGATTCCTGGAGTCAGGGTAGGGTTTTGGGCTGTGATCCATCAGTGTTCATTTTGCCAGTGGGGCAGCATCCGGAGGGGCCAGGGCCCCCATAAATGATGAGCATGTTTGGGAGTGGAGCCCAGAAGGAAAGATCTGGTCCCCTTGGAGGAAAGCTTTGGTGATCCAGGAGGGAAGGGAGGCAGAGAAGGGAGACAGCCGGTGGTTAAGTGAAGGTGTGACGTGCTCTCCTCCCCACAGATGGCCTCCCCTTCCATCAAGTAGGGATACGAAAATCACATGGGGAACAGCTATTTATTTCTTCCACCGGATCAGTGAGGAGGGAAATACGTAGTTAAGTTCTGTATTTTAAAAGTGGATGCCAGTTACCTGAGGGGTGGTGTACCTTTAGGGCCTTATTTATAATGCAGAAAAGCACAGTGTGGAAGGGATGTTATGACTGCACCGAGCTAAGATCTATATACTTAGTACGTATGTCATCATCATGACTTTTACTGCTGAACATTTCCACAATATATTGATGTGTGTATATTAATCCTGATTTGCTTATATTAAGCTCTTCCTCTTATCTAGACTCTAAGCTGCTTGGGGGGTAGGTACTTCCTTTACTTCCTTTTTTTCTGGATCCCCAGTACCTGCCTACCACAGCCCTGGGCCAGTGAACATTTAATCACTGTTTGTTTGATGAGTGAACTAACGCTGTCATCTCAGTATGAGAGTCTAGAGCCTTGCTGAAACTTACAGGATATATTTCTGGCAAAGCTATAGTCTGAATTCAAAGGCTTTGAGTTCCTGGTTCTTTCCATAAGGAGTATTTTTTTACTTATTATTTTGTTTAATTGCATTCTAGAAATAGGATGACCTCACTAATAGAATAATTATTATGTCAATAATTACAGATCTGTTTTTAAAAATCCTTTTTCTTCTCTCTCTTTTAAAGGAATCCTTTGCTGAACACCTGGGCTATTCAAATGGGGTCATCAATGGGTAAATCCTAATTTTTTTTTTTCTTCCAAAAAATGGTTTGTTGGTCCTACCTAAACTTTTCTCTCTAGTGTTTCCTGTCACACAAATACAGTACTGCCAGCCTCCTCAGCAACCCCTCTCTTCAGCCGAGGGTGCAGAAGTTGTTAACCAGAACGATATCAGCATTCTCTTTTACTTTACTGGCATAAATGACTACATGCCTTGAGCAAGTGGCTATTCAGAGGACATAGATCTCCTTTAATAGACTTAACAGTGTCCTAGTGTTCTAAAAACGTTGTCAGAGCTTCAGAGGGTTGTTACTTATAACCAATAGTGTAGCTTGAGCTCAAAGAGAATTTAACATATGAGATCTCAAGTCAGTATTTAACATTAATGTGCATGAGAGGAAGATATCTCATCTGCTGTAAACATGTACAACTTTACAATCATTTGCTGGAGCATGGTCTGTATAAGAAATATTTTTCATTTGGACCTTGAAGAGACACATGTCTGCAACAACGAAAAAGTACCTTGCATCCATAGAAAGCCTCTGTTTTGCTTGTTCGGCACTAGGGAGATTTTCTTATTAAGATAAAGGGGCCATTCTTTGATCCCAAGGGCAGGCTGTGTCAGTGGGCCAAGAACCAGGAATTGGAAGCCATGCAGAACTATTGCCACCAGGCTCTCCTTCTCTCCAGATGCGGGGTACACTGCTGCTGCTGTCAGGGTGGCCAGGCTGTGTACTGAAAACGTGGCCTCAGTGGGTGTTTGGAGGACAGTTCTCAGAGCAGGGAATGGATGTTGAGAAGACCTGCACTTGAAAAGTCTGTCTGTTCTCTGTGTCATAAAATCACTGCCAGTGTTGCATTTCAATGTTATAGGCTAGAATGCTTATACACTGGTGAGTTTTCCCAACAGTATCCCCCCTACAACTAAGTTTTAATAATGTAACACACCCCTGTTGATAAAAGAGGAGAGTGGTTTCTTGGGGAGGAAAAAATCTCTACTTTAGCTCACTAACATTCTCTATCTGACAGCACTCTGCCATCGTATTTTTTTAATGTGAATTTCTATTTTTTATGTGAATTTCCAGGAGTCTATCTCCTCCCCAATCCATTCTTCACAGTGTACATGGTGATCTTTTAAAAAGATGTCAGCTCTCATGGCCTCCCTGTTTAAAACCCATCAATGGCTTTCCATTTCACTTAAAACTAAAACTAATAGAGCCCTACAGGATCTGTCTAAACCCGCCCCCCCCACCCTCTTCATCTCTGCTCTCATCTCCCAGTGTCTCCCCTCCACTCCTCGACTTATGCATAAGCCACACACACCATTTTTCTTTTTTCCATTTTTCAGACTCTCCAGATTCTTTTACTCCTTGGGGCCTTTGCACATACTCTTTCCATTTCCTGGAATCTCTTCCTCTCCACTCCTCAGTCTCCCTTCTTCACCTGGCTGCCTTTTGCTCTTTATTTCAGGTTTTAGGCTACACTGTTATTTCTTCATTGGGGTCACCCTTGATGCTCTAAACCAGGAGCTGGCAAATGATTTTCTGCAAAGGGCCAGATCTCAAAATTTTCACTTTTGCTGTCCCCAAAGTCTCAGTTGCACCAGCTCAATTTTGTCATTGTCGCTTGAAAACTGCCATAGGCAAATATAAATGAGCAAGCCTGGCCATGTTCCAATAAAACGTTATTTACAAAAACAGGCCGCAGTCCAGGGCTGACATTTGCCACACACTGTTCTTATGCAAAGAAGGTATCTGTTTTTCTTTTTAGTACTTATCCTAAGACACTAACTGCCCATTTGGAGAGCAGAGACTCTATTTTGCTTATGCACATGCTCAGTAGCATGCTTAGCACACTGCAGGTGCTCAGTATTTCAGTGAATTGCAATGCCCTAAGTTAGTTGTTTTATGAATTTAAATAAGTAGAGATTTAAGGAAATGACATAATATACCTGTATGTATGTGTGGGAGGGACAGAGAGAAAGAAAGAGTTGAGACAGAGAGTGAAACTATGAAGAATATGAGGAGGTTTCCTTTTCTTTCTAGACTCTGTCATCATACCTACAGTATATAATGTACTTTTGTGGGTTTTCTACAAATATATTCTATTTTTCCATGAAACACTCTCCACAGCTTTGGAGTGGCTATGTACTCATCCATTCATTCATTCCGTAGTTATTTACTGAATGTTTACTCTGCACAAGGCACTGTATGAAAAGCAAAGCTCTGCTGGATCCTTCAAGAAGACAACAGTAATACTGTCTTCTTGTTTTGCATTTTTGGGTTCAGGGCTGAGCTGTATCGGGCCTCGGGAAAGTTTGAGCTACTTGATCGTATTCTGCCAAAATTGAGAGCGACTAACCACCGCGTGCTGCTTTTCTGCCAGATGACGTCCCTCATGACCATCATGGAGGATTACTTTGCTTTTCGGAACTTCCTTTACCTGCGCCTTGATGGTGAGTGTGTAAGGAATTAGGCTCCACAGCCACGCTATTCAGAGTACAGGGATACTGGCAACTCAGATCCAACCTCAATCAAAAGCAGGGGTAAAATTGTTGCAGAATTAGCAGAGTGAGGTCCAGCTTCTCTAGATACCAGATTTTATATCCTCCAGCCTAAAATAAGCTGAAATCTTTGTGCAGATGTTTTTCCTACATTCAAGCCAATGCAAGTGACTTAAAATCATTTATAAGTACCCCAATTAAACTAAACTAAAATTTAAAAACTCTTCTTGCCTTTGGGCTTGTCTATTCTCTATGTACCCCCCCCCATATAGAATATTTTGATAAACCTTTAGGTTTTACTGTGAAGGCATATTTTAAAGGGATAAAAGTTATGATTCCCTTCTTCAGTAACACTGTAATAATCCACATAAGATTATATCTATCATTAAAACTTCTCTCATTTTCTAAATAGAAGTATATACATGCTACCTTAAGAGACATGGCTTCATTGTTTGCTGGATTTTGTGAACTGTGCAGAATATTTGCCTGATTTCTAGAGTGACACCATGTCCTTAAAAAATTAGTCAAAAAATATGAGTGGAAGAAAATATGAATTTAGAGATACTTCCTAAATTGCTGTATGATTTGGATCACAGCCCTAGTATTTCAGAGATTAGGGATACCAAAATGTTCTTACTGTGGCAGGGGGTGACATTTTCCAAGAGTGGTGAATAGGAGCTGGTTTACAGCCAGGATGGCGTTGAATTTCTGCACGGTGTTTCTAGTACCAATTTTTATCTGATGTAACATTCAAGTTATTGTCAAGTGGGAACTGTAAAGTTTATGTTCCATTAAAAGATGTTTTATTTTCAATCCAACATTTTCTCACCCTCTTGCCATGAACTGGATGCAACTGGATATATACCACCCTTGGACCTGCTGTATTTTCTCTTACTTGAATTTTTAAGTGAATTCTCTATATGGTATACCTATTAGGGCATTGTTAACTCTTAAATTAATTATAACCTCTGACAAACTAGATTTTTTAAAGAACTTTGCTTCCCTGGTGGTTCAGATGGTAAAGAATGTGCCTGTAAAGCAGCAGACCAGGTTCGATCCCTGGGTCAGGAAGATCCCCTAAAGAAGGGACTGGCAACCCACTCCAATACTCTTGCCTGGAGAATTCCATGGACGGAGGAGTCTGGTGGGCCACAGTCCATGGGGTCGCAAAGAGCTGGACACGACTGAGCTACTAACACAGTTCCCTCTCCTTGAAGTCACTGAAAACGGATGAATGGTTAAGTGAGCGTTGATTCTGAATTCGTGATACAGCTTTATCAGCCACAGCCTGTCTGTAGGCACGTCTGCCTTGTGTCTTGTCCTGAGGCTCAACCTGTTCCTTCCCCCCTCTCTTCGAGGGGTAGGTGCAGCCCTCCGTCAGCATTATTCCTTTGAAAGGCAAGCCCGCCTTCACTGCTGCTCAGGTGAGAGGCCACCAGCTCTGTTTCCCCTGAATAGACAGTCCCTCACAGATGTCCTGCAGAACTATTGTTTACTGCTTTGTGGCATTTTGACTGGAATCTCAGCTCCCTGAGGACTGTGGCCTTGGAATATTTGAGTCTGGAAAACTGGCAAGAAGTGACTTCCTTGAAACAAATCTTTCTCATGTGTTCTGCCAGCTTGAGAGAGTATCTTTACTTTGTTGGTTGCTGCCCTTAATAGTCAGAAAAGCTCATGTTTATGGAATGCCTACTATCAGTACATGTGGGATACCAGGCAAGGCACTTACTGTGCATTATTTATTTAATTTTCTCAGCAAACAAGGTATAAACACAATCCCCATTTAACAAGTGAGAAAACAGAGATTTAGAGAGATAAGTTAACTTGCCGAGGTTTACATGTGAGGCAGATGGTGAAACCAAATTGTAACTTTGATCTCTCTGATTGCACATTAATTTAGAATCAGTTTTAGTAGATCCAGCACGATGAATCCCATCTCTGAAAATACAGGTTGTTTTCCTAGAGACAGTATTTTTAAAAATGATTTTTAACTTATTCAACAATTTTTAATTAATTGAAAATGACCAGACCATTTCAAGAGAATGAGCCACTCACTGATCCTGCTAGGTTGGAGGAAAGAAGCAAACAAGTTCGTTAAGTGTTACAGATGGCATTCAGAATGCTTCATGGACTTCTAGCTGAAAGAAGCAACAGCCATTTGTTTCAGAGTTAGAGAGAATTCATGGGCAAACAATCAACATACACATGGATAAATTAGTACACCCACTTCTAGCAGTACCACCCTCCAACCACATCCCCTTAACCCAATTGTTAAAATGTCTTTGGATTTTCATTGCTCAATTTTATGTCCCAGATTTTTGACCTCAGGAAAAAAAATTTGATGACAGATAAGTAGATTTTTTTTTCCTGGCAAAGATTATGGTTGCATGAATAGATTTAACTACGATTCCATCATAGTCTTTGTTTTCACTGGAAACAATTTTTGAATGAGAGTAAGCAGTAAAGTTAAGTCCCAGAAGACAACATTTTCCAAAAGCAGCTGAAACTAAGTTAAAATGAGTAATCATAAAAGCCTGACAGTGTGTTCCTTCTGGAAATTTTGCAATTTTCAACACAATTGCCTTTATTATTAATTGTATTCTTGGTTATGTTCTGCATCAAAGTCTAAAAGAACTTGGACTTGATACACTTTAAATCCTGTGCCCATATACAAGCAGCACTTCTTAGGCTGGAAATAAACCCTGATACAGTAGTGTGAATCTCCTTGAGCAGTATGCCAAAGATTGCTGATGATCAGCAAATATCTTGGCTTGGAGAACCTTTGACTAATGGAAATAGTAATCCAGAAAATTCTGAACCTTGTCATAAGAAATGCCATAGCTTTGCATGAGAAGTGACTCAATCACATCTTTTCCTGGCCTTATAATTTATTCAGTTCCATGCTGTGTATACAGTTGGTCCCTCATTCCTCAGGATCAAGTCAGGGGTTGGTTCCAGGACCCCCACAAATACTAGAATCCGCAGATGCTCAAGTCCCTGATATAAACTGGTACAGTATTTACAGATAACCTATGCACATCCTCCATATACTTTATGTATTTTTATGGCATTTTTATTTTTCTTATTTTATTTATTCTTTGCTGTACTGGGTCTTCATTGCTCTGCATAGGCTTTCTCTAGTTGCAGTGAGTGGGGGCTTCTCTTTGCAGAACACAGGCTCTAGGGCACACAGGCTGAGAAGTTGGAGCATGCAGATTCAATAGCTGAGGCTCACGGGCTTAGTTAAGACATGTGGAATCTTCCGAGACCATAGATCAAACCTGTGTCTCCTGCGTTGGCAGGTGGATTCTTAACCCCTGGACCACCAGGGAAGTCCTTTCATATAATTTAAATCATCTCTAGATTACTTATTATACCTAATACAATATAAATGCTGTGTAAATCATTGCTGGTGCTCAGCTAATTCAAATTATGCTTTGGGGAACTTTATGGTATTTTTTAAAAATTCCAAGTACTTTTGATCCACTCTTGGTTGAATCCCTGAATGTGCAAACCAAGACTACAAAGAGCTGACTGTACTGTTATCTCTGGGAATGTCTTCTTTCCCCATATTGGAAAGATTTTTATTTGCTTGTTTCTGTGGCTTTTCCTCCTATTTGTGACAGAGGGTGAAATGTGAACCTATAATGTTTTTTAAAAAATCACTGTATCTGGACAGATGATGTAGCAAAAAGGTTTCATGATAGAATGGAACTTGCCTTCCATTGTCATTGTGAGCACACAGTTCTCTGTGATCTCAGAATGCTGGTTCCGAACATAAAAGAAAGAAGGACACCACCTTTTTGAAACATTGTTCAACAAAACACATTTTGTGTCCTTCCCCGCAAATCTAAATTCTTGCAGTTCATCATTGAAGGTTTTGACCAGGTTGCTCAACTGGAAATCTGATTTATAAAGTAAAATGAGCTCTAAAGAACATTTCTCCATTGAATGGGGACACCCAAAGGCCCTGGTTTCCAATCCCCATTTGCTATATTCAGACACTACATCCCCCTCCCCCACCACAGGAGAGTACTTAACTATTTTTATTAATGTGAAAGGCAGATGATCCCCCCATATTTGGGAACTTGAACCTCCACAGCAACTCAGTTCCATTAGCTGGAGTCACTTAAATGTTTTAATCCTCTGAAATAAATTGCTGGTATATTTTCATCCTTAAAAAAAGAACACCATGTAGAAATAATATTTGTATAGCAGGCAGTTAGTGACTATCAAGTAATATGCATACATATTTCCCAACAGCCTAAAGCCTTTTTCAAAACTCTGCAGCTGCATTTTTCAGATGGAATATCGTAGGGATTTTTTTTTTCCCTTTTCCCCAATGCAGTTCATGAAATGGCCAGGTGAATACATTACAAACACTCTGAGAGTAAGGGACAGATTTGGAGTGCAAATCTGGGGACCTTTGTGCTGTTGTTGCTCAGTAACTAAGTTGTATCAGACTCTCAAACCCCATGGACTGTAGCCCGCCAGGCTCTTCTGTCCTCAACTGTCTCCTGGAGTTTGCTCAGATTCATGTCCATTAAGTCAGTGACACCACCCAACCATCTCATCCTCTGTCACCCCCTTCCCCTGCCCTTGATCCTTCCCAGTATCATGGTCTTTTCCAAGAGTTGGCTCTGCGCATCAGGTGGCCAAAGTATTGAAGTTTCAGCATTAGTCCTTCAAATGAATATTCAGGGTTGATTTCTTTTAGGATTGACTGGTTTGATCTCCTTGCTATAGAGGGACTCTCAAGAGTTTTCTCCAACAGCACAATTTGAAAGCATCAATTCTTTGGTGCTCAGCCTTTATTATGGTCCAATTCTCATATTCCATACGTGACTACTGGAAAAACTGTAGCTTTGACTATATGCACCTTTGTTGGTAAAGTGATGTCTCTGCTTTTTAAGACTCTGTCTACCTTTGTCATAGCTTTCCTTCCAGGGAGCAAGCGTCTTTTGTTTTTATGGCTGCAGTTAGCATCCTCAGTGGTTTTGGAGCCCAAGAAAATAAAATCTGTCACTGTGTCTACTTTTTCCCCTTTGCCTTGAAGTGATGGGACTGGATGCCATGATCAAGTTTTTTGACTATTGAGTTTCAAGCCAGCTTTTTCACTCTCCTTCTTCACCCTCATCAAGAGGCTTTTTAGTTCCTCTTCACTTTCTGACATGAGTAGTATCATCTGCATATATGAGGTTATTGATATTTCTACCAGCAATTTTGATTCCAGCTTGTGATTCATCTAGCCCAGCATTTCACATGATGTACTCTGCATAGAAGTTAATAAGCAGGGTGACAATATACACCCTTGTCATACTCCTTTTCCAATTCTGAACCAGTCCATTGCTCAATGTCTTGTTCTAACTGTTGCTTCTTGGCCCACATACAAGTTTCTCAGGAAACAGGTAAGGAGGTCTGGTATTTTCAGCTCTTTAAGAATTCTCCATAGTTTGTTGCGATGCACACAAAGGCTTTAGCACCGTCAAAGAAGCGGGAGTAGATGTTTTTCTTAAACTCCCTTACTTTCTCCATGATCCAATGAATGTTGGCAATTTGATCTCTGGTTCCTCTGCCCCTTATAAACCCAACTGGTACATACGGAAGTTCCTAGTTCACATACTGCTGATGCCTAGCTTGAAGGATTTTGAGCATAACCTTGCTAGCATGTGAAATGAGTGCAGTTGTATCGTAGTTTAAACAGTCTTTGGCATTGCCTTTCTTTGGGATTGGAATGAAAACTGACCTTTTCCAGTCCTGTGGCCACTGCTGACTTCCAAATTTGCTGACACATTGAGTGCAGCACTTTGAGAGTGTCATCTTTTAGCATTTGAAATACCTCAACTAGAATTCCATCACCTCCACTAGCTTTGCTGTAGTAATGCTTCCTAAGGCCCACTTGACTTAATACCGGCTCTAGGTGAGTGACCACACCATCGTGGTTATCCCAGTCATTAAGACTTTTTTTGTGTAGTTCTTCTGTGTATTCTTGTCACCTCTTCTTAATCTCTTCTGCTTCTGTTAAGTTCCGTACCATTTCTGTCCTTTATTGTGCTCATCCTTGCATAAAATGTTGCCTTGATATCTCCAGTTTTATTGAAGAGGTCACTAGTCTTTCCTAGTCTATTGTTTTTCTCTATTTCTTTTCATTGTTCACTTAAGAGGGGCTTCTTATCTCTCCTTGCTATTCTCTGGAACTCTGCATTCAGTTGGGTGACTACTCTCCCTTTCTTCCTTGCCTTTCATGTCTTTTGTTTCCTTGGCTATTTGTAAAGCTTCCTCAGTCACTCTGCCTTCTTACATTTGTTTTTCTTGGGTATGGTTTTGGTCATCACCTCCTGTACAATGTTATGAACCTCCATCCATAGTTCTTCAGGCACTCTATCAGATCTAATCCTTTTGAATTTGTCACTCCCACTGTATAATCATAAGGGACTTGATTTAGGTCATACTTGGATGGCCTAGTGGTTTTCCTTACTTTCTTCAATTTAAGTCTGAATTTTGTAATAAAGCACTTATGATCTGAGCCACAGTCAGTTCCAGGTCTTGTTTTTGCTGACTGTATAGAACTTCTGCATTTCAGCTGCAAAGAACATAATCTGATTTTGGTATTGACCATCTGGTTATGTTCATGTGTAGAGTCATCTCTTGTATTGTTGGAAAAGAGTGTTTGCTATGACCGGCATGTTCTCTTGCTAAAACTCTGTTAGCTTTTGCCTGCTTCATTTTGTACTCCAAAGCCAAAGTTGGGTGTTATTCTGAGTATCTCTTGACTTCCTACTTTTGCATTCCATTCCCCTATGATGAAAAGGGCATCTTTTTTTTTTTTTTTTTTTTTTTGTAGTATTAGTTCTAGAAGGTCTTGTAGGTCTTCACAGAACCAGTCAACTTCAGCTTCTGTGGCATCAGTGGTTGGGGTGTAGACTTGGATTACTCTGATGTTGAATGGTTTGCCTTGGAAACGAACTGAGATCATTCTGTTGATTTTTTAGATTGCCCCCAAGTGCTGCATTTCGGTCTAAATCCAAACAAAGCAGCAGGTAATACAGCTGGCAATGGCTTGCCCCATGGTGTCTGATGAGACTCCAAAATAGTGAATAAGCAGAGAGTATGAAACCCCAGAATACAGAGTTCACTTTTGGGCATGAAGAACATATTCTGGGGTTTCATACTCTGCTTATTCACTATTTTGGAGTCTCATCAGACACCATGGGGTGATCCATTGCCAACTATATTACTTGCAGCTTTGTTTGTCTTTAGTTTATATCCTTTGAACTGAACAGTTCAGAATGTCAGCATGAGAAATGACCCAGAGATTCCCTTTAAAAAAATCATTTTGTTTTCAAGTCTTGCTAAAGAGTATAAAAATATTCCATTCACATTTTATGTTTTTACTAACCAGATCATGCTCAGCAGCCATCCAAATGGCAAAATATAGTAGAAATCAATTTCCTTTTGTTTCCATTCTCTTGGGCATAAACAAGTCCCCACTCTAAAGTCGATTGGCAAAGTAGCTTTAAGCCATTATAATAATCCTTTTAGGCATGTGTGTGTATATATTTTTTAAGTTATTTGGTGTTTTCAAGCATGAAAATAAATCCAGAAAATGTTTTCACCGAGTTTTGTGTTAGTGTGAGAATTTTACAAGATTTGTAAGTTTCACAGATTCCCTATCAGAATACTTAAACTCTTTTCAATATTTTGGAACAGTGAGGAGTAGATAGAGCATTCCTTCTTGATCAAAGAAAAGTCTCTTACTATCTCTCTTTTTCTTTCTTCTAATTGCAAGATGTTCAGTTTTTCTTTCAAAAGTGCAAAAACCTTAGGGGTTTCCTCACCAATACTAAGAGGAGTCTGAGTCTATTTCTCAAGGAAGCAGGCCCTTTTGTCTAGCTGTGTGCCATTTTCAGACAGGAGTTAATTGGCAAATTTATTTTTCTCATCCCCTCAGGTACCACCAAGTCTGAAGATCGTGCTGCTTTGCTAAAGAAATTCAATGAACCTGGGTCCCAGTATTTCATTTTCTTGCTGAGCACAAGAGCTGGAGGCCTGGGCTTGAATCTCCAGGCTGCTGATACTGTGGTCATCTTCGACAGTGACTGGAATCCTCATCAGGTGTGCGTCTCTTTGCCTTTGGTGCCCTAGCCTCCCTTCTGGAGAAGACTGGGGGGGCTAGCGGTTCCCTCATATGCATTCAGGGGGCAGAGCACATTCCTAAACAAGTGGACCGTGTCTCCAAAGGGAAAACAGTCCAGCACATTCTTATGTCTACTTTCTTATATCCCTTGAAACATAGATATTGAGATGTCTTACACGTGCCTTTGGTGTACCTTTGAAGAGTTCAAGTTTGCAGGACAAAAACTCAAGTTTCCCTTTCATTTTAAGCCCCTCCATCCCCCATCTCCTGAGCAAAGTATATTTGAAAGTGTTAGTTGCTCAGTTGTGTCCAACTCTTTGCAGCCCCATGGACTGTAACCCACCAGGCTCCTCTGTCCTCCTCTGTCCTTGGAATTCTCCATGCAAGAATACTCGAGTGGGTAGCCATTCCCTTCTCCAGGGAGTCTTCCTGACCCAGGGATCGAACCTGGGTCTGCAATGGCAGGCAGATTCTTTACTGTCTGAGCCACCTGGTAAAAGTGAGTCCTAGAAAGCTGTAAATAATGTCCCCAAGGTCAAACAATTTGTATATTAGTTTTTTATTCTGTGTGTTTTATTTAAAATCATCATCAAAAAATATTCTATGAGCAACTACTAAAAAAGCAAATAGGTCCTTAGTGGCAGTTTCGTCTGGGAGATAAGTGGTATATGTGCCTATAAGATACTCAGTAGAGCAATATTCAGGCTTCCCAGGTAGTGCTAGTGGTAAAGAACCTGCCTATCAGTGCAGGAGAAGTAAGACACGCAGGTTCGATCCCTGAGTCGGGAAAATTCACTGAAGGAGGGCATGGCCACCTACTCAAGTATTCTTGCCTGGAAAATCCCATAGACAGAGGAGCCTGGTGGGCTACAGTCCTTAGAGTTGCAAAGCATTGGAAATGAATGAAGTGACTTAGCACACGTGCAGGGTGATATTTTTGAGGATTAGATTCATAACTGGAACAAATGTGGATTCACAGTAGTAAACGGAACTGCAGCTCTCACATAGGAAGGTGAATTCTACATCAGCTTAACCTGGACTCCTTCCTGTACAGGTTTTATAGACTATAAATATGCAGAATCATACCATCTCACTAGGTTGTTGTGAAGATTGGGTGGAAAAGGCTTACAGAAGTTGTCTTTGTCAGGAAGTGGAGTTCAGATGCCTTAGAATTACGAGGGAGCTTTTTAAAAACAGCCATGCCTGCTTGTCATTCCCTGCACCTCACCCTTAATTTTGTAGGGCCTTCCCACTTGTCTAGACTTCTCTATACACAAGCTTCTGGGAGATTCAGACACAGACTTCCTCACACATCTGGGGATCCCTGACTTCAAGAATAAAGCAGTGATTCCAAACCTTTGGGTGCCCACCAGCCATTCTTTCCTGGTGATGACATTAAAGTCGAGTTCCTTTTGAAATTTTCTCACCCTGAAAAGGGTTACAGGTGACCAGCATATAGTGTATTAGTCTTCGGGAGATGGTCTTATATGCCTTGTATATTTTTATATCCCATATTTCTTTCCAAATCACAGGGAGAATTCATATTCCCAGGAGAAACCCACAGTTTTCCTCTTGCCATGGTAAATGTTCCACAAACATTTATTGAAGGGCTGTTATGTCATGGGTACTGAGCTAGGCTAAGTATCTAGGGAAGGATGTGTGATTCCCCTCCTCCCAGGATGCTTAGTCTGCCTGGCTGTTTATATCACCCTCATTGCTGCTGCCTAAATCTTCAGTGAGATACAGTAACCTGGGTATAGGTGAATGGAGACTTCACTAGATTTTATCTTCCAGGATAAACACTTCTGTGGCATCTCAGCTGTTCACCCTCATTGGCACAGTGTTTATGCTAAGAATCCAAGGAAATCTAGTTTCCAGAAATGCTGGTATACCATGAGAAAGGATGCTGGGACATCCATGTGTTTCTGTCTCTATCTCTCTGTCACACACACACACACACACACACACACACACGTTTATGAACAGTAGCTAAAAATGGAACCCCAGAATCAAAGTAAGTTACATGCATACCTAACAGTTCACAATGCATGTGAATTGAAACTTGGGCAACAAAACACAGACCCCCACATTTCCTCTGGTCTAACTCATTTCAAATTCCTCACACTAGACCATATATTTCTGCAGATATTTATATATCTGCCATAGGTAGATTCACTTCCACCTGATTTGGTTAACTAGAATGACTAGATATTTTTTTTCATGCCTGTCATTTAATCATGGCCATTAGTTTGAGCAGACTTTTATTTTTTTAATTTTCAAAAATCAGTGATGTTCGAGTGATACAGATGAACAACTAATTTTTCATTTAAAAAGTAGGAGAACTAACTTTTACTAAACAACTCTCCCAGATACTATAAGGCACTCTGCATACCTCATTTCAAGTAATCCTCGGAGTATTTTATATGTAAAGAAACCCAGGAAGCACAGCCAGGATTCACACCCATGTCTGTCTAAGTTAGGGTTTAAATCCTGGCTTTGGGCTCTTTCAACCTTGTACACTTGCATAAATGTTACCTCCCCCTCCAAATAAAAGTTGTAGAGTTCTTTTTCCATCTTGGCTTCAGCATGTATTGAAGAAACACTTTTTTCCTATAATTATTCTTTATTGTATTGAATCAAAATTAAGGCACATTGGTGAAAGGGGGTTTATTTGACATAGGTTGACAGGTTGAAGATTCTGGCCTTAAAGTTGCTAATTGGAGGCCACTGCTAAAGTCAAAGACAGAACATATGAATGTGGAGTTATCACTAAAACCTTTTGGGGTCATCAGGACTTTCATTTCCAAACTTCAAGAGAAACACGGTATTTACTTTATTTACTGTAATCTGTGGAGCAGGAGCTGCGTTGTTATTACAGAGAGGCCAACAGCACAGTTACTCTGGAGGTCCTTTTCTCAGGCTGTGTTCTTGTCTTCAGATATCATCACACCTAAAGCAGTGTGATGGGGTTCCAGATCTCTAAGACTGCAGAAATGGTAAATAATCTATTCAGTGACTGCAATACTTATCTCCTTGTCATAAAATTGATATTTCCCCCCATTTTTGGCATAGAAGCCCACAGGCTTCCCTTGCATAAACTTCTTCAGCCTAGAAATAGTCATTTTTGCTATTTTCCAAACAGATCATATTAAACATACCAAAAAACACCACCACCACCAAAAACCTGGCAACAAGCTCCCAAGGGTTCAAGAACTTGTTCCCCTGTTTGTAGAGGGTCCATGCTCTCCACTTCTCATCTGTCATAATCTGCTGCGAGCTGGATCTTAGTATTTTATGTTTTAGCAGCATCTTCTAGGACAGGCTTAAACTATAACCCAGGGGTAAGTCTGGCCAACCACCTGAGTCTGGACCACAATATAAGCAGAGAATGATTCTCACATTTTTACATACAAAATGTGTAATTGAAAAAGAAGGAAAAATGAATATCAGCCTTGGGTAGGAACAGTTGCTCAATGTTTGCTCTTGACCCAGGGAGCCTGGAATATTTGCCACTGGGCCCATTCTGGAATCGGTATTTAACCCTTCTGGGAAATAATCGAGGTGGGTGGCACAGAACTTGCCAACTCAGCTGCTGCTCAGCCATTCTGGTGAAGATGTGTGGAGAGAGAGGACCAAACTCAGGGCTTGAAAAGGAAGTGTAGAATTTCCTCCCTAGCAACTCTATACCTTCGGCTTTTATTTTATTTTATTTTTGTTTTTTGTTTTTTACCTTCAGCTTTTAATGATCTACCTCACTTTCTCCTCTTTGGAAAATAATCTAATTTGGACGAGTCCCAGCTGTCCTCATAGTTTAGCTCTCCCATTCAGATATCTTCTGAGGAAAAGCTTTTGCCCAATTAGTCATTTACTTGTAAAGGCCCAGCAAAGACAGGTCTCCTGGGCAAGCTTCGGCCTGTTGCGTCTTAGAGCTGCACGAGTGATGAGGAAACTCGTCTTGTCAAGATGATGGCCTTATAGCTATGGAGTATCAGCTCTGTGCAAAACAATTTTTCAAAGGTGCCAGGGATGCAGGATACAGGGGACAGACCTTTGCCCTAAAAATGTACATGGGTTTAATGGAGGACACATGGAAACAGCTAATTAACATTAGCCCAGAAGCCATTACCTGGACCGAAATAAAAGTGGACCAACAAGTTTTTATTATGTGGCTTTAAAATTAGGTAACTCTGCCTTATAGCTTTATGAAGGTTTTTATTTAAAGATTTCATTAAAAGCTTATTTTTTTATTATAAGAGTAATATATATTCAAAGCAGAAAAAAAAATTGCCAAACCACATGAAAATAAAATGAAGAAAATGTAACACCTATAATCTTATCTGGAGATAAAAATATTATTGGCTTCTTAGTATTTGTCCTTTCTCCCTTTTCTTGATACAGATAAATATATGCACATGCAGCATAACGTACATATTCATATATAACTTGCAGTTTTCACATATAGCTTTGTGTCATTAAGTTTTCTGCAGTATAATTTTAATGTATTATCTTGGCACATATGGTAGAAGACTGTAATTTATTTCACCAATCTGTTACTGTTGAATATTTACTTAATTCTGCTTTTTTAAAAAAATTGTAAATACTATATAATGCTGTAAGGTGCATCCTTATTGTAAATCTTTGTGGATATGCATGATTATTCCCTTAGGATGTATTTTCAGAAGTGGAATTTCTAAGTTAAGGACCACAATCAATTTTAACACTTTTGATACACAGTGCCAAATTTCTATCCCCCAAATGTTGACTTGTTTACCACTCTACTAGCTTTTCCCTTTCATTCCTCCAGACTAAAGGTTGAGTCTTTGATGATTTGAATTAGATACCAGAAAATTTGCTACATGGACAATCATTATATGAACAATGTGTGTATATATGTACAATGTATGTGTGTGTAATTCAAGCAGTATCTTGATAATCATCTTTAACACCTTCCTTTAACCCTGCAACCAGCTTCCCTGGTGGCTCAGGTGGTAAAGAATCTGCCTGCAATGAGGGAAACCTGGGTTCGATTCCTGGGTCCGGACGATCCCCTGGAGAAGAGAATGGCAATCCATACCAGTATTCTTGCCAGAATTCCATGGACAGAGGAGCCTGGCAGGCCACAGTCCATGGGGGTGCAAAGAGTCAGACAGGGCTGAGCCACGAACATTTTCACTTTAACCCTGCAACTTAGGGTTAGGTGTAGTTAATATCCAAGTCATACTGTGACATCAAATTTATTTTTTATCTTTTTAGTTAGGGACAAATCTGGTGAACCTAGGGATACATTAAAAACAAACAACAACAGCAAAACTATCTTGAGACCTGGATTTCAAAACCTGAGATGTATTTCAGTTGGCCTGGTTAATTTGAACTCAGGTTCCCTCAGCTAGCAATGACCTTGAATTTTTCGAAGGAAGGTAGCTTGTATACTTTACAAATGTAAGCAGCATCTTGCATTAGTAAAGGTGGATTAGGTAACGCCTCCCTGGTTTCCTCTCGGGTGGGCTACGCGGCCGCTAACCCAGATGCATTGGCCTCAAGCCTGTGGTTTCCAACAGGACCTGCAGGCACAGGACCGCGCTCACCGCATTGGCCAGCAAAACGAGGTCCGCGTGCTGAGACTCTGCACTGTCAACAGCGTGGAGGAGAAGATCCTCGCCGCCGCCAAGTACAAGCTGAATGTGGATCAGAAGGTGATCCAGGCGGGCATGTTTGATCAGAAGTCTTCCAGCCATGAGCGGAGGGCCTTCCTGCAGGCCATACTGGAGCACGAAGAGGAAAATGAGGTACGGCAGAAAGCCGAGTCTAGGAAGTCAGTGACCCTGAGTCTCGCGAGGGTTAAGAAGGCCTCTTTGTTCTTTAAAGCATTACCTGGGCTGGTGTTAATTAAAATGAATAAATTAGCCGCCACCTTACCCCTATAAATTTCACAGAAAGCCTGTGAAACTTATCCAGACGAGTTTCTTAAAAGCAGCTGCTAGAGGGACCTGAAGGCTTGGCTAGCGGGAGCTTCCCTGGTTTCCACCAGAGAGATGCTACCTGCACGCTCGATTGTACTGTGAGTGCTGCCCTCTGTAGGGAGGGTGCAGAACTGCAGAAAGGCCTCTTGAAAGAAGCTGCTAGATGAGACTAGACAAAACCGAAGGGTTCCTCCTTGCCTTTTCTCTCTCCATCCTTCAGAGCCCTTTTTCTCTCTTGCTTTTTGATCAGGGATCACAGAACTTCAATATGTTTGTAGGAGAAGCCCTTGCAGCTGTCTTTAGCTCTTTGAGTCATACTTCTAGTGGAAAAAGAATGACCTTAACCTCCTCCACTCCAAATTCTCCTGTTAAGAACTGACCAAAGACTGATAAAATTACTGACAAAAAGAAATCTCTTTTTATCTGCCAACACTGTTCCAAGAATGCATCGATTTTGTTTCTCTCAGGGAATCTCTGGAGAGCTGTGTTTTTTAAGATTGCTAGTCTTAGTCATTCGTTACTAAATTTTCATTCCCAAATGGCTTTGAAAGAGTTAAGAGATACAGTATGTAATCTGTATAAGACTATACAAAATACCAGCATCAGTCCTTATCATAAGATTGACTTGGGATGGACAGATTTGGTTTGGTGTGCCCATGTTTATAAATGGAAAAATGGGTTGGTCTTACATATTTATGTGGAATACTATTTTCATTGCATATATTAGATATACAGTTAACCTTTAAACAACACAGTTTGAACTGTGTGGGTCCACTTACATGCAGATGTTTTTCCATACTAAATAATACAGCACTACATGGGTCTGTAGTTGGCTGAATCTGGGGATGCAGAGGAATCATGGATCCGGAGGGCCCCCTATAAGATATACATGGACTAACCACAATTGTTCAAGGTCAACTGTAGTTTGATTTTGCCTTAAGTAGAATGTTTTTTAAATCTTCTATAAATTATAAGCCAGATTCTTTCAAAAATCTCATTTACTTTTTTTCTGAAATAAGTTGAAATGTGAAGTAGTCTTGATATTTAAAAGAATCCTGAAATGAATCTTTTTGCAAATTGAAGAGCACTTTTCTGTTATGCCTCTTCACTTGTCAGTCTTATATATTTGATTAGTTATCTGTTAGATTTCACTAAAATGATGAAAATGTGTGTGTATGGACATTCACTCATATTTTTAAAATTTTGATCTTAAGTAATTTGCTATATTTGATTCTAAGAATTGAATGTTTGATACAGATTTGATTCTCAGAATTGAATATTTGATACAGATTTAGAATCAGGTTGTCAGGTGGGTTTTTTTTTTTTTTTTTACACATTTGGAAATTAAAAAAATAGAATAATGCGCAGAGTTGATATTCAGCTAGGCGTCTCCACGACATTTTTGCTTGTTTTGTTTTATGTAGGCCTTGTGGAAATAACTGCGACCTGCGTTAGCTGGAATCCAGTGTTGCCTGTAACTCTGCAACCTTCTGAGACCTCAGGAAGATGTTTACCTCTTCTAGTCCTCAGGGCCCTTGCAGGACAATTGGTCCTGTCCAAAACATCTGTTAAGACATTTGATCTATAAGACATTTGGTCCACACCAAAAGTTCTTTGATATTTGTCCAGAACCACTTGGCAGGGACCAAATATGCTCATGGATACTGTGGACAGAATCAAAGTTCAAGAACCTTTTGGCATGGACCAAATGCCTTTGGACATTTTGGACAGGACCAGAGGTCTGCTCACCCTGAGGGCCACCAGGTGGAGCCCTCAGTGGAATCTGATGCCAGTTGCTTCTAACTGAGCAGACTTGCTGGGGCTCCACACCCCTTCCAGGCTGTCTGTGTGTCGGACAGATGTTACCATTTTCTGGATAGCACGTGTGCTGATGTGAAGATGTTTGTGGACCCTGATCGCCTGCAGTCAGGGTCTCTGATCCTGAGTATCTGCAGCAGCCATCACCGTGGTTGATGGATCATGGAGCACTAGGACATAAGGAACCCAGGCAGATGTATGGTCCACTTGCCAGCTAGTTTGTACTCTGTGAAAGCCAGGCTTCTTGCCAGTTTACAAGAGCATCTTTTCATCCTGGGCTTGGGAGAAGTCCAACCTGACACTATATAGGCTATGAGGGGATAACATGATCCTAGGAATAGGGCGGACAAAGCCGGAGATCTTTTCACCAGAGGATATACTAACCAAATTCTTTGTATCTTGCAGTCACAGCCCACTCCAACTAGTCTATTTCTTTGTCAGATGAAATATAATAATGTATTTAGACAAATTGCCTTCCATCAAGAGATGAACTAGCATAGGTTTTTCACAAGTAATTTTATCTTGAGTCATCAGTTTTTACGTTACTGACTTGCATTCATTTCTGACACAGTACACCAGACATTATCTTGGGAATAGACAGAGGCATCTCCTTTAAGCTGCCAGGACACTCATACTCTTTCTGGAACAAGTTGCCTCATTTTGAATGTATCAATATGACTTGGGAAACTGGATATTTGAAGTTCTGGGTTTCCCTTTCTTCCCTCTGCTAATACTCTGAAATTCCCCATTTGATTTTTAACAAGCTCACTCAGCATATGATAAAAAGCATTTTGGATTATAAGTTTTGTAGTATCTACCCAACTTCTGGAATATTTTAAGTGTGAAAATTATATAATAACATTTCTAAAAAATTTTAAAACTGTTGGTTTCTGGGGAATTTTCAGATATGTAATGTGCCTTGGTCTAACATATTATAAAATGAAAATGTGAGGCCTCGGGTAATTGCTTTCTCTACCTCATTTAAATTATTTTCATTAAGAAGAGTTTTGTGAGGGGTTTGTTATTGATACCTTTTGAGTTGTCACAACCATAGCTGTAACAGTAGCATAATAGTGCCCACTGAAATACACTGATTAAACATATTTTAAAAGCTATGTATTTGACACATATAGCCACGTGATTTTTGTGGTCTTGCTTTGTGTCTTATCACTAAGTTTCACATACTCGTGTTCTTCATAAAGCTTTGAAGATAAGCATTTATATTGCTTGTAAGGTTAATGGAATTAAAAGAATTAATGCTAGACCCATTCTCATGGGGATTTCCTTATTTAAATCCTACATCTACTCTGTGGAGTAAATGTCATGCCCATTTTACAGATGAGGTCATTGAGGCAGGGAGACAGTAAGTAACCTGTTTTAAAAGTAAGGAAATCAAGGGACTTCCCTGGTGGGCCAGTGGTTAAAACTCCATACTCCAAATGCAGGGAACATGGGTTTGATCCCTGGTTAGGGAACTAAGATCCCACATCCTGTGTTGTATGGCCAAAAAATAAAATTAAATTAAAGGGATCAAGATACACCCCCCTCCCACTTTCAAAAGAACTGGTATTTCTTATAGTGTACCAAGTTTCCTGCCTAAACAGTTTTTGCTCTGGAAAGATGTTTTGAATTGCTTGCAAAATACTTATGGCAAGTGACCCTTGTGTTTTCTTTCTGGCTTGAAATGGGGTCCCATTGGTCTGGGGAATCACCTCTGGAGATTCACCTTAGCCACTGGTACCTCAACCCACTTGTCCAACCTCTCGCCTGAAACCTGTTAACTCATTCTGTTCCGTTCTGTTCTGTTCTTAATCCCAGGAAGAAGATGAAGTGCCCGACGATGAGACTCTGAACCAAATGATTGCTCGACGAGAAGAGGAATTTGATCTTTTTATGGTAATGTTACAGAAAAGCCTGGAAACAAATGCCTCATTCCCTCCCCCGCCCCTCTTCTGTTAAACACATGATGTCTGGGGCCTGTGTGCCCTGGCCAAACTTCATTTGTAAAGCCTGAGCCTTTTCCTTCAGTTCAGAGGCTGCAAACTAGCTGGATTTAGCCTGCAGACATATTTTGTTTGGCCCATGCCGTGTTTTTTAAAAATTTCAAGTCTGTTGCCAACATAAAAAGAATCCTGATTTCTGGCTTCTCTTGAAAAATGAGCATGGGCCGTAATACCAGGCCCACCTCTGATGGAAGTGTTTGGCTAGGGCTGAGTAGCAGTTGAACCCTCAGGACAGGCCATGTGGTCCCCAGCTTACCACAGACACACCCCCGCTTCCAGCTCATTTCAAATGCGGAAGGCATCCTTCAGGGAACCTGCCCTGCTCCTCCAGGCAGAGTTCACAGCTATTCCCTAGCTGTCTCCTTAGGGCTCCAAACAAATATGTTCCCTGGAGGCGGGCAGGGGGAACAGTAGGACGAAAGGAACTGAAATGACCTCCTCCCTTTTCTTCCTGTTGAAGACAGCCTCCCTAAGCAACCTTCTAGGTATGCATCAAGGTGTGCGTGCTAAATTGGTTCAGTCTTATCGGACTCTTTGCGACCCTATGAACCGTAGCCCTCCAGGCTCCTCTGTCCATGGATTCTCCAGGCAAGAATACTGGAGTGGGTTGCCATGCCCTCCTCCAGAGGATCTGCCTGACCCCAGGATCAAACCCATGTCTCTTATCTCTGCATTGGCAGGCAGGTTCTTTACCGCTAGTGCCACCTGGGAAGCAACCTTCTAGGTCTGCATCAAGGTATAGCTTTCCCTTAAAGATCTAAATTGGTTGCCTTTCACTGGTATAACGCAGATGCAAAGAACCTTGACATTTGAAAATTTAATGTCCATGACGTTTCAACATTGACTTTCCAGGATACATAATCATCTGTAATCTTGCCAAAACCTGAATTTGATGTATGTCTCTGGCCTGCCACAAGGTCAGTAGGGAAGGGAGCAAGTCTCTTGGCTAGTGAGTGAGGCCCTCAGAAGTCATATTTGATTGTATTCTTAAGGCATTAACTATAGCTATCTTATTTACCTCTGTATCCCCAGTGCTCAGACCAGTTACTGGCACATAAAAGATGCTTAAGAAATATTTGCAAAATTTCAGGCCTCATGAGGATGTCAGCATAGGTCAGGAACTAAAAAGGCTCTGCTCATCTTTTGATCTTTCTAACATTTAGCCTGTCTGTGGAGTGAGTGAATAAATGCTGGGGAACCCCCAATCAGAGCTCCCAAATTTGAAGCCCCCAGGTCTCAGACAGATGACTTGCATGAGGGAAGCAAGTGGACAGGGGTGAGTAGATGGTGGTGAAGAGTGAACAAAGGGAGTCGCTTTGTCTCAGGAAGACAGAGCTGAAAGTCCCATGTAGTCAGAAATTCTAGCTTTTCAAGAGAAACTAGAAAGTGAGGTTTTTGTATTCACTCTCTGGATTGCAAGATGTTTGCAACTAAATTCGATTTTTTTTTATTATAATTTAACACTTCAAGCCAAGTAAAATATGACCCTGGGCCAAATATGACCCATAGGGTTTGTAATTTCCACCTCTTCAGCCTAGACAGTCTGAGAAGGGAGTCCCAGCTACGTGAAAGCTTAGTTATTTTTGTGACTTTTGTCTTGGGAACAATGATTGTGCTCACACATAATGATTCAAGATAAAGGATAGTTAATTCTTTCTCAGGAAACTTTTAGGTAGCCACAGGACTAGCTCCTACCCTGGGATGCTCACTCTCCCCCTGCCCTTTAAAATGAACGATCTACCCATAGTAAGGCCATTTTGAAGAAAAATGACAGAAAGAAGACTTTACCAGCATGGTCAACACAGGGTGTTCATAAAACCTAAATTTCTTAGACTGCCGATCTCCACCGTTATAGATTATTCTCTGTTTGGGGAGATTAGAGATACACTTAGGAAACAGACTAATCTTTTCTCTCCTTGAGGAGCTTATTAAAGTGTAGATGACTGGGGAACACCAAGACAAGCGGCCTTCAGCTTCCTTGGCTGATCACTGATTGGCAATAATTCAGCACCGCTATAGCCTCAGACACTCTTGAGACCCTTGGAAAGGATAAGCTATCTGCCATTATTCAAATCAGATTAGGCCCAGAGATGGAGGTTTCCATCAGCAGCCTGGAGATAAGGGAAAAGGAGTATTTCTCTTTTCTGCCTTTCTGGCTGGGTATTTGTAAAAATTGAAAGCCTTGGAAAAAAGAAAAAAATTGGATGTCTGGCCAAGGCTCAGCCTTCTTTTAACTGGGAACAGGTGAAGCTGGCTATGGAAGGCTTTTCTGTAGGCATTTTCATTTTGTGAACATGTGCTGGTTTCTTAAAGGTTGACTTCTCATTTTTGGATAATACTGATTTTTGGTTTGGTTTGCTTTGGTTTGGTTTGCCTTGTGTTGGTTTTTTAAAGTCTTTTAATCAGCCTGCTGCCTTTGGCCAATTCACTATTCATTAGCACCTCCACCAGGGGGCAGGAAATCAAACTGAATCCTTGCCAGTTCAGATTAAAAACTGTAGTGAGAAACAAGAATGGAATGTGAACTAGATTTGGAATTCAAATATTTAAACTCTTAATCCACTATTTTTTTTTTTTTTTTAAGTTAGCTCTGCCAGGCTCCTCTGTCCATGGGGATTCTCTAGGCAAGAATACTGGAGTGGGTTGCTATGCCCTCCTCCAGGGGATCCTCCCAACTCAGGGATCAAACCCAGGTCTCCCTCATTGCAGGCAGATTCTTTACTGTCTGAGCCAGCAGGGAAGCCCATAGAGTAATACAGACATATTTGAGTTTTGTATCCTAGGCACTGTAGTTAAATAACACACATTATGCAGATAATCTCTTTAAAATAAAACCTTTCTTTTGAACATTTTTTCTTGTTTTCTCCTTCCAAAACTGACTTCAGAAAGTTATCTCTTATACTGATTACCTATGAATTTTAACTAAAAGAGATTTTTGACAGGCCCAGATTCATGTTTGAAACGTTGTGCTAACATACTAACATTTTAAAAGCTTTAAAAAGCTTTTAAGCTGCTCTGTTCCCTACAGAGGCATTATTATTTCCCCTTAAAAATAATCATACACATTAGCATAAGGTTATTGGGTGTTAAGACAAACATATGTAATAGCGAAATGACAAATTAATCTTACTTGCATATGAACTTCAGATTTTGTACTTGTCTTCTGTAAGTAGAAATCTTTGGGAAGAGTTACAGTCATAAGAACTTTAATCTTATTAAAAATTTCATCAAAATTTTTTTTGTATTCTTCCTAAAAGGAAAAAAAGCAGTGCAACTTATTTTCTTTTATATTAGAAGAGAATTATTCTCTCATTTGTGGACTAATGCATGGCATAAGTCATTTTACAAGTCTTGGTATGGGAAATGCTAATCATATAACCAAAAATTGAAGTGGTGATATTTTGCCATCTCTGTTCAGTGCCTTAACAAAAAATGATTTTTCTTGAATACTATCTAATAACTATTAGGAAATTACCTTGAGAGGCCCCTGTTTAGATTGTACTGTTAACTAAGCATCCTTTGTGTGCTGATTCCAAAGGTTTGTTGGATCCCATTTCTGATACCGGAGCATTAGGAGGCAGGATTAAGAGCAACCTCTCCAGCTAACTATAGCTTATGACAGAACAGGACGGCCACATTTATCTACCAGTGGGACTCTGCCATGCTCCAAGTCCAGCCCATCTTGGGAATATAATGATTTCCAAAAATGTTGAAGCATAGTTTAAGGAACTTTGAACTTTAAATAGATTCTAGAGATCCACTTTGGACTTGAACAGAAATTTCTTTCACATCCTGTTACCAGTTTTAGCACTTAAGAAAAAATTAATATTGAATTCCCATTTTAGTACAGTAGAACTGAAGGAAGAGGGAAAAGGTCAGTCATTTAATGGTTAATGGTCTGTTTGTTGTAGAAATGGTCTCGCCAGTGACAGACACATATACCTAATGTATACAGCAATCCAGTGGAGGTTTTGCTTTTTTTAACCATCACATTGTTTAGTTATAGGTTAAAGGCAAATACATGGCACTTAATTTATTTACTAGTGCACTGGATTTTTTTAAAAGGAAAATAGGACATGGGGATATAGGCATTTTGAAGACTGTTGAAAGGAAGCCATTTCACTTACATCAGTTGAGATGAGATTTCCTTTGATATCTGTCACTCTGTGGCATAATATTTTCATAAAAGCTAAGCTTTTTGAAACCTGAAGAACTGAGGGACATTCCTCTCCCAGAGCTCAGGGTACACTGAAAATTGAATACATTCACAACTGACTGACTAATAAACCAGTTATGTGCTCACATGTCCAAGTCCAGCTGAGAGTGGCTATTTTATAGTGACACTTGATGACTAACTCTTCCTGGTTGTCTGATTAAAAGCATGAGCCCCATTGAGGTACAGGAAATTTTCTTAATTAACTTTCTCTTTTATATGCCTGAAGAATACTTTTATACCAGCTCAGCAATGAGTTGTATCACCAGGGCTCATATTTTTTTAACTCATTTTTAAAAAATTGAAATATAGTTGATATATAATAATGTTACATCAATTTCTGCTGTTATATTTTTAAAATACACCCCCAATTTGGATTTTCTCACTGTTACTTAAGGGGGAGCTTTTGCACCCACATAAACTAAGAAAAGGAATTTTTTAAGGAATATTTTTTTAAGTACTTCAATAAATTTCAAAGATGGGGATGGGGGAAGGGAAGAGATTTTGGCTTTAGGGATGAGCTAGAACAAGTCAGAACACAGAGGCCCCATGGGGGATGTCGAAGGGGCCCTGCAGCCATAGGAGGAGACTTGCAAAGAGACTTACCTGTTGCTAAGTCTACACGGTCCGGAATCCCCTTGCCCTTTGGTGAGACTTCTGTTCATCCCTCCAGCGCATGGACATGGACCGGCGGAGAGAGGATGCCCGGAACCCAAAACGCAAGCCCCGCCTGATGGAGGAAGACGAGCTGCCCTCGTGGATTATTAAAGATGACGCCGAGGTGGAACGGCTGACATGTGAAGAGGAGGAGGAGAAGATCTTCGGGAGGGGGTCTCGCCAGCGGCGGGACGTGGACTACAGCGATGCCCTCACGGAGAAGCAGTGGCTGAGGGTAGGTGTGGCTTTCTCCACTTCCTGCTCTGTGGGGCGTTGTTGGCTCGGTGAAATCAGAGGCCTGTGGCTGGACCCGTTTGAGGGGGACTGGTTACCCCTACGAGGGGAAGGGGCTCTTGAACACAGATAAGTCAGTTTGCTCTTGCAGCGGAGTCATTCTGCATTTCATTGGAAGATAATGAGTTGTTTTGCAAGAGCAGAAGTGGTCATTGGAAACATAGGATTATGAGAGCTATGAGACCCGCTAATGTTTTATGACTCGTGATTGCCTGGTCATGCCTCACCGTAGAGTTAGAATCAAAATGTGGTAGGGGGCTTTAGAAGTCTTTTTCATTGTTCGCCCTCATTTCATGTTCCTTAATCGGAGTTTCACTTTTGCAAGTCTTGCAGAGAGAGTTCAGGACAGCAGTCTCTTCTGACTACATTGCTGTTTCCTAGACCCATATAACATTAGCACTGGAAGGTGCCTTTGTACTCTCTTGGTTTTGCTGAGGTCCAGAGAGGTTAGGTGACTCTGCAAGGTCACACAGCTGGCTAGAAACAACAGAATCAGTGAGTGCTGATGCATTTGGGGGCTTGATGTTGGCTTGATCTGATCCATCCCTTGCAGATGCTGCCTGGGGCCTGAGACTCGAGTCACTGACACTTGGAAATGGTATTCTATAGTTGGATTGTTTTTTGTTTCCCTGCTTTGGAAAATGTTGATTCCTCGTTTTGACAGGTCTGTGATCTCAGACTGTTTGAGCACAGAAATATCAAACTGCTCCTAGGAGCCACGTGTGTGAATGCCCAGGTCAGCGTGACTGTTCCCTTTGAAGGTTTAGCCACACTTTTGTTTTTGGGTACAGACTTAGAACCAAGGCAGACAGAACAGTCTGGGATGTGCATTCCAGGCAGGGCTGGTAAATGCGCGCTGGAAATAGTAAGCATGGTTGGGTGAAAACCAAACAAAATAGAAGCTGTTTTTGTGAGTTGTTCATTTTATCAGAAGCGAATGCAGTTCCCAAGCTTTGTAAAACATGGATTTTAGGACCCAGGCTGTAAGTAGGTAGGTGGGTGGGAGGGCCATGGAGGAAGAGTTTTGAGATTGGATATCACAGGCAGACAGGTCTCGGCCCCACTTGAGAGGTGATTTACTCAGGCTGTCGTATGATGAGAGAGAATGACCTGAATTTTGAAAAGCTTGACGTCTGTGGTATCCTGAGAAGAAAGGGACAAGGAAAGCATTGCTCATCTCTATGGTTGAACAATGACATGTGAAATGTAACTTTTGTGTGGTGGTTTTACTGTCACATCCAAACATTCCAGTGGCCTCAGAATATGGTTTTATGAGTTTCTTTTGTTTCACTATTGTGAGGTTGTAGTTGCATAATTAAGATCCATTCGCTAATGGGAAGAGTGTTTGCTTAATACTCATTTCTGAGCTGGGGGAAATTCTTTTCCCCTTCTCTTTTATGTGAGCAATAAATTAACTACCTGGATATTATTATAGGAAATGAGACAAGAACCTAGGCCAGCATTTTAAAGTCTGTCTTATAAATGTATAATTTCTAGACACTACAAGCAAAATAATCTTGTTTATTGGGCAATAAGGTAGCTGAATGTATCCTTTTTTAATAATTTGTAAAGTAAAATAAATAAATAAATTTAAAAAAAAATAAAATAAAATTTTACCACATTAAAAAAAAAATAATAATCAATGGAAAATGCTCAAGTAAATAGCATTATGAATCCTAGAAAGTCTTCAAGGTTGGAATACCTCATTTTTTTCTCTTCTTCAGTTTATACCACTCATGATGAGGGCTGTGCTACTACACAGTAGAAACTCCATGAATGCTTGTGAAAATGAAATGATAAACTTAGAAGAAGAAAGTGGAAAGTTACTAATTTACCAGTCATGTTAGGGTAGTATTGTGTATCTTGTAGACTTCCTTTTTTTTTTGTCTAGTGTTTCTTCACTCGGTTCACATTCTTTTGTCTAACAAAAGGAACATGTATGTCTAAAAATGGAAAACTAGTTTGTTTTACAAAACTGTGCTGTGAAATGGATGTTCATAATTCTCACCTTAAGGTACCTCGCAAGATACCACGTCACCCAAGAAGGATAAAACTGTTCTCAGGGCAGCTTTATTGTAATATACCTTTTTGTAATCCCATTTCTTGGAAACTGTGTCTCCATATTCAGTGTGAGTTGATAACTTGCCATTAACCAGGCCATGCAATTAATGCAGGATGCCTCGTGGCCTAAGTATTCAAACAGATGCTTACTGTCCATCGTTGTTTACTCGTTCACCAGCAGCCATCCTGTTTAATATCAGCCGATTAAGCTCTTTCTTGATAATAAAATTTTATGCAAGGGGCTCTCATGGGCCTAAATGTGCGGAGATGTTCTCCACTGGCTGATGATTAAACACACTGGGTGACCTAAGCAACGCAGCCTTGAAAGGGAACTTGGCAAAGACTGTTGTATAAGAAACGCTGTAACAGGGCTAAAATAATTCTCCCTTCTCCTGGAAGTGTTGTACAAAGCCGGCTTGGCAGAGGCATTGGAGATACATAGAATCCCTGAGTTGGAAGACAGCTCAGTGGAACAGCTCCCTGTCCCATGCTTACATCACATCCTCTGCAGCACCCGTGCCAAGAGGCTGGCCATCCGTAGAGGAGACACGCTGCCTTTTGTCTGCACAGCCCTTCCCGTGGTCAGCCCCAGCTGTTAATTCTTCTTCCCTTTGGACAGAATTCTCTTTCCTTATAGCTGCTGCTGACTGGTCCTGATCCTATTCCCTGGGGGGTGAACAGAACAATATTTTTTCTGTTTTTAGCATCACCTCCCACTGGATGAAACATTTGAGGACTCAAATGCAGTTAGAATGAACTTCCCTACATTCCTCTTTCTTTGGCGCTTTCCTCATCCTCCAGGGCCCAACGTAATTGCCACCCACTCCTTTGATCCCTTCACGAGTAAACACTAATCACACTGCTCATACTCTCGCTTTTCTTGGCCTATTCTTCTGTAACAGCTCAAATCCAACTTGCTAGTTTTCTTGGTCATTGTTGACATACCTACTTTCCCGATTCATTAGCACGCTGCATCTTGGTTGGACTTCCGTGTGCAAATAATAAGTGCCCATTGATTGCCAAATAAAATAGCGCAGGATTGATGTGTGAGAATATTGCCACAGGTAGTGTTCACTCCGGCAGTAGATGGACCTAAACCTGCTCTATTCATGGGCCTGTCCAAAAGAGTAAGTGGAATTGTATTTCTCAGGTAAAAATTGAAGGTGGGTGTTTCTGGTTGGTGGAAGCAACCGTTCCACCCAGGGCTGTTCAGGGATCGAGGCTGGAGGGACTCTATCAAGCCTCAGCATCTCCATCCCCTTGAGCGAGAATTGGGGAACACAGCAGAGAGTGGTGTGTGCTGAGTTCTAAGGACTCTAAGTGAATGGGCCTCCGTGACTTCCGCTCGCATCCCATTAGCTAGAACTCCATCCTGGGACCCTGTTAGCTATGAGGGCGGCTGAGAACTGTGGTCTGGCTACGAGCCCAGGAAGGTAGGTGACGAGATAGCAGTGTCTGCCTCAGAACACTTAGGTTGAATTGAAGTGCTCTGGCCATTTTCTTTGAAAATTTTATTATGGTTTCATCACAAACAGATTTTATTTTATAATCATAGTATGCTAAAAATTCCCACAGTGTCCTTTGGACAATCTGTTGAGTTGGAAGATTTAAAAAAATGTTCTGTATTCATGTTATTTTAAGTGAAGAGGATCACAATTTCAAACAAAGCTCAATTTGACTTTTTTTTTTTTAAGGTTTTTAAAGTTGTTTTGGAAGTCCTGTTTCCATTGAGGAAACCTTAATTTCTTTGGTGTTAGGCAGTCTCAAGTGAACTTCCTCTTTTGGGGATAGTCAGGTCAACCTCCATGGGCTGTTTTTCTCCCCTTCTAGGGGTTCCTTGCCATCTTCCTTCCCAAGATGGCATCTGGATGAAGGTAGAAGCTGGGGTTTTATCATGACGTTGGGGCAGGTACCCTGTCTTGTGGATCTCTGCTGGGCTCAGCACAGGACTCCCAGTCTGTCCTTCACTGGAGGCCTTGACATGCAGCCAGTCCCGTCTTCTGGTGTCTTTGATGACATGTGCTGTTAAAGTCTGGGGTCCTGGCCAGTCTCCATGGGTCAGCTTTCCTGAAATCTCATGAAGACTCTCGGCTTCTCTGGTCTCTTAGCGCTCTCAGCTCTTTTGCACACTAGTTGGGAATCTGAAGACTCTTGGTTGCTTTCTTCCCAGTGTGCTGGAACATCCAGGAGAGTCCAGCCATTTTTTGTAAAAAAAAAAAAAAAAAAAAAATCACAGTCTCCCTACCAGGGAGTTGTCAAGCCTGAAGCTTCTAGAATCTGATAGTTGGGTGAGTCAGGAAGCTCTTTAAAACAAGCCATACAAAAATGCCTTACTTTTGCAAAATCTGTCAAAGTATCTAACTATATGGATACACTGTGAGGGACTTTCCTGGAGCCTTGGGAGGTGCTGGTAAAGTGAGAATCCTAAAGCCCACACTTCATGGCCTTCATAGAAAATCTACCTCTGGGCATTTTTGCTGCCTCATTGCTCTTGCTCCCTTCACTGCCCCTGCAAAATATACTAGGTTTGGGGCCTGAAGAGTGAATATTCGGTTTCAGCCCTAGCTAGGTGTATTGCAAGTCAGTCTGGTATGAACTACCTGGAGTTAGACCCCACAAGTTAAAGGGCTCAGTTCCCAGTAAGACTGGGCTTATTTTGGTGGCCAGCCACACTGCAGGGATCCCTGGGCCTGCACTACTGACCGACTGGCTCTAAATTCAAGGGGTTCTCATGACGCTCTCGGGTTCAGTCATTTGCTACAGTGGGTCCAGAAAGTACCTCTGGTGATTACAGCTTTGTTATGAAGGATACAAATCGGGAGGGCCACCCAAATGAAGTAGCACACAGGATGGTCTCAGGGAGGGTACCCAGCTTCCCTGCCCTCACCTCATGGAACCAGAGGGCACCCTTCCTGGCACAGCAGTGTGCACACCAACCAGGAAGCTCCACTGAGCTTCTGTGTGCAGAGGCATCATTGGAATCTCCTCCCCATAGAGGGAGCTGGCACAGCGGCTTATAGTACAGGTAACAAAGTCCTCAGGGCTCATGTCTTACCTCTCTTCCTCTTAACCCCCTTTTCCTCTTGGACAAAAGGCTCCTTATCCTGCCTTCCTGTCACATTGCAACGTCCCATACACATGTGGCCTGGCCACGGTGCTCTTCACTGTGGCTTCTAGAGCAGTTCTGGGGATCCCTGTCCAGCAGTCTTACCTCCTAATTCCAAAGAGCCTTCGGAATTGAGGAAACTCCTCTCCATCAGCCTGATTTAGACTGCTGTCTGCTGGTAGACCCACAAGTTGTATTGTGGAAGTCAGTGGTGGTGGTTTGTCTTTTTTTGTCTTTGCATATTAACTTTGCCCTAATCCTACTCAAGGCAATAGGTGGCTCCCCTGAATAAGGAATGGTCCCTTGAGAAAGTGTGGAAGAGAATATTAATGTGGTTTTAAAAGTATTGTGTCAGTTACCATTTTGTAGCTTTCCCATGGAGTACCCACAGTGGTGACAGTGCTCAGCTATGTATTATGTGTCTGTGTTTCCACATAACCAGTTGGCTCATGTTGATAATTTCTTGGAAGAACATCTTTGAGGGCAGGCATTCATAGACCTAAATTGGCAGACGCTGGATGAGCCCGTTGGGCCAGGTGTCTCTTACGTGCACGGGCTGTGATGTTCCTAGTATGATAATCATGACTGAGGCGGGAGCCCCGTAAAATTGGGGTGTCTGTAAAGCTTAACAGTGGGCGGTGGGTGAATGATGGAATGCCTGGCTTTCCTATTCTTCCTGTTCCTTTGGTCCTTCTGCCAGCTTCAGAATCCTTCCCTTCCTAAACATTTAGTGACATCCCAGAATTTATTTAATTGCTGAGTGAGTGATTTGTGCCCTGCAGCACTTGAGGATAATTGGAATGCAGTCTAAATGATGTGCTCTGTATAATATTTCATTGCCAGCCGGATGGAGAGAAGGAACTTTGGAGTCTGCTTTTGTTTCACAGTGGCTCTGATGCCTCGAAACTGTCATTGAAAAGGTCCCTTACTTGGTGGGGTCTCTTCTCATGGTGCGGTCCTTACATATCAGTGTAAGGATGTTTCTTTTGGGTTTGTAAGCTCCTGGCGATGGTATGAGCTCTGTTCCTACAATGCCCTGCACTGTCAGGCCCCAGACCATGTTATCTAAATGACGGGGCTAAGACTCACATCCTCGGATCTTTCAATCTCACAAGAGAGAAAGTTAGTTTTAGAAGCCCTAGGATTTCCAGACCTTCAGGAAAGACAGCACAGAACATCTTTTTCCCCTCAACCAGTCTGTCACCAGATAAGAGCTTGAGTTTCCCACAATTTTGGTGCCAGAATGACATCTCCATAGTTTGGTCTGTGTATGTGTTTAGGTGCTAAGTCCTGTCCGACTGTTTTGTGACCCCATGAGCTGTAGCTCTCCAGGCTCCTTCTGTCCATGGGATTTCCCAGACAAGAATACTGGAAGGGATTGCCATTTCCTACTTCAGGGGATCTTCCTAACCCAGGGATTGAACCTGTGTCTCCAGCATTGGCAGGTGGATTCTTTACCTCTGAGCCACCAGGGACTGACCACCAAAAGAATTTTTGGTGGGTCTCCCCTTCCCACAGTGCGCAGTGGAGACAACAGAGGAAGAGCATCCTGACCCATGAAATAGTCGAGGAGATCAGTGGAGTAAAAAGTGACACCTCCTGGTGGAGTTTACCTGTCTGCCTTGAAAGGCTATGCAATACCAGGGTGCAAATACAGGAGGAGGTCTGTTAGTCAGCTTTCTGTTATAACCAGCCTCTGCCAAACTCTCCGTGGGAAAAAGGCAGGGAAATCCACCAAGAGTTAGCCACGAAGATCTGGAAAAAGTACTGAGAAAGTTTAAAGAAGTTGGGATTTTAAATAAGATATTTGAAACTTTGTTGAAAGATATAATGAGAAATAATAAAAAATATTTCCTGGCCTATACGAAGAGTATTATTCTCTCTCTGGAAATCTTTGAAACAGAATAATGTCTCCTCTGTTTGGGCTGGATTAAGTATGATGTGATACAGCCTGAAATTAGTAGCTGGGGTCTCCTAGGTATAATCACAGCTGAGAGCATCAGAGATTCTGTAAGACGTCCTTTTCTCCCCAAAGACTTTATTCTATACTGGCAAGGTTTGGGAGGGCCCTTCATTTAAGGTATTGTTGTTGCTCAGTTGCCAAGTCGTGTCTGACTCTTGGCGACCCCATGGACTGCGGCACGATAGGCTTCCCTGTCCTTCACTGTCTCCTAGAGTTTGCTCAAACTCATGTCCATTGAATCGGTGATGCCATCCAATCATCGTATCCTCTGTCGTCCCCTTCTCCTCCTGCCTTCAATCTTTCCCAGCACCTGGGTCTTTTCCAGCCAATTTCACATCAGGTGGCCAAAGTATTGGAGCTTCAGCCTCAGCAGCGTCTACAGTATAATGTGCTTAATACCTTTAGTATTTTGCCCCTTCTCTCTTGTTTTGTCACTTTGTATCACCTTCCCTCGCTTTTTGTTTAAAAAACATAAAATTTTATTTTCTTTTTCTTTTCCCAAATGGTCTTTTTTAGCTATTCAAATGGGATCGTCAGATTTACTGGGGCAAAATGGCTAGCAAGCTGCATTTCCGTTTTTATACACAAGGGAGAGCTAAGCCCCTAGCAAATGGATTTGGGTTTTGCCAAATTCAAGGTCCTTCAGCACTTTAGGAGGAAGTACTGAACTAATTAATGGTGATCAGAGTTGTGAATTGTCTGGGGGAAACATTTGACCGTAGTAAATGAATTTTGACACCTTTCTGTACTTTTTATTTTATTCTTAAATCAATGGGTTAGATTGTTTTCACAGCGATTGGATCTGATATGTTTCCTTTGGTTGGTTTAATGGAAGAAAGTGTCCTCAGAGGATCATCTGAAATACTAAATCCTAAAGGCTGAGAAGTGACAGAGACTTGTTTCAGTTGGTTCTTAAAACTGTGATGCCTAGAAATTCTAGTCTCAAGTTTTAACCTTTTGAAATACAGGTTTAGCTCTGAAATCTAACTCAGACATTGAAAGTAACTGTGGGAATTGGACCTGGCGTACTGATACTAAGGAGCCCACATCAGTTCACATTATCTTTAACCACTGCTTAGAGACAGATGGTTTTAGAAATATGGCTGCTTTTCTGAATCAAGATTTGGTTCTTGTCCTGTTCTTTTTTTTTTTTTTTTTTTTAATCTATAAAGCTACGAAAAGAAATCTTTTTAAAGAATATGTTTATTTTTGACAAAAGATGTATATACTTAAGGTGTACCATGTGATGTTTTGGGACAGGTATACACTTGAAATGACTTCATTCTCCCAGTGAGAGCTGGGGAGGGCACAGCTGTTTTTAGGAAGTTAGAGACAGGATAGGGAACTTTACTGATACAGCTGTATCTTTGATTGCCTCTCAAGGACATCTAGGATCATGGTTAAGAGACTAAACCTTGGAATCTGATGAACCGGGGTTCTATTCCCAGCTCCACCTATTTTGCTCTGTGACCTGGGGTGCCTAGTGTAACCTTCCTGTAGCTGTGTTGCAGAAATGGGCGAAAATCATAGCTCCTTCATATAATTTTCTGAAGTTTGCATATGTGTACCAGAGAACCTGGCATATAATGATTACCAAAAAAAGAAGAAGAAGAAAATTAGCTATTAAGGAAAAGGTATTAAATTATTTCAGAGACTACCTAGATGGTAGGAAAAGAAGAAATAAAATAGTTCTGTTGTGTGTCTTGAATCCTAGGTTTGGGGCGACAGAAGAAAGGTAAAAGGAGTGAAGAGACCCCCGTCCTTACCATTAATGAAATTAAGAAGGGCGACACGATTCCTTACTGAGTATGTTGTGGAGCATGTGCACAGGCTTACTCACCTCAAGCCAGCCAGCCTGTACTCATGCAGCTATAAACTCTCTGGACTCTGGTTTTCTACTTAACCCTCCCTGGCTGCAGGAAGGGCAGGGGGCTAGCAGTCAGGAAGCTGGTCTGTGCATTCCGGCCCTGCTGCCAGCTCAGTGTGTCACCTTGGTTTCTTGATCTGGGTGGAGCTGCATTCTCTTTGCCGTGCTTGGTCCTCTCCACCTACCTAAAGACAACCTCGAAAGTCACGTGAAGCCGCTTTCCCTTTCCTTTTTACTGTGCTCTTAGTAATGAGCATCCCCTGCTTTCTGATCAGTGGGTCCATTGGTGGAGGCTGTTAGAAAGCACGTTCCATTCAACACCCATTTATTGGACGGTGAGCAGGTTGAGCTCCACACACAGTACAAGCATGGGGAAAGTAGTGTTAATTTTTGAGCTAGTGTTCCTCACCGTGGCTGGCCCGCCTTATTAGAGCAATTAAGAGCCAGGCTTGAGAGATGCTATTAGAGATAATATTGCATACTTAGCCACCTTAAAGAGCTTGTCAAGAGCAGGTTTCCAAGTGTACACAGATGGGAATTAATAGAGATTAGAACAGGTTGTGAGATGCTCTGACTTGTAGGGCTTTTAACTGTTGAGGAAATCAGCAGAGTTTAAGAAATATCCATCCTCCTTCACCCTAGACTTTTAGTGTCACGTCTCTGGGGACGTTATTTATGATTTCTCCCCTTACCCCCCCATCCTCAGACTCTGGAGGATGGCAGGGCAGCTGCTCTTTGGCACATGGTGTGACCTCTGGACATGGTTGGCAACAGCGTTCATCTCCTGGATGCTTCTGGGAGACCCAAGCCTCCCCATGAGCCACCCCTGTGCTCCTCAGGAGTCTCCCCACCCTGCTTGGCCTCCAGTGGAGGAAAAATACAACACAGTGCATCCCCCATCCACCTTGACAAAAGAAAGAAGGATTGGGGGAGTTAGATGCCAACATCACGAGCTGAAGGAAGCCTGTGACACTTGCAGATTGCCATTGTTTTAGAGAATAGCTCTCCTCTTTGTTCAGGACAGTTCAGGTGGCTCCTCAGAGAAGCTGGAGGGCACTTCCCAAAGCAGATTGCCGCTGTGACCACCCCCTTCCCCCAGCCCTGCCCCCCACATCACCCCTCCAGCAGCTTCCCATTGCATATGTAATTGAATCTAAGCACTTTAACATAGTCTCCAAGGCCATGGCAATCTGGCCTCTGCCTGGCCTTCAAATGTCATCATCTTCTCTTGTTGTCTGGGTGGCCGCCACACTGGGTTGTCTTCCTGGACCTGTGCACTTCCAGGAAGGCTCCTTCCCTCACTACCAGGTGGCCGGCTCCTTGTCCTCATGCTCTCTTTCCAGACAGACCCTCCTCGACTGCCCCACTTAAAGAGCCAGGCCCTGCCAGCAACTGTCACATAACCTGCGGTAATGTTCTTCGCAGCCCTTGCCACCATCTAAAGGTATCTCTTCTTCCACTGGTAGCAAGCTCCAGGAAAGCCAGGGTCCTCGCCTGTCTAGTCCACGGCCATATCCCAGCAGTAGGGCGATGCCTTGTGCACAGTAAGCACTCCATAAATATTTGTAGACAAGTGAATGTACCAGCCAGAGATGAGGGATCAGAGAGGGTATTTGCTTACATTTCACGTTCTTTTGGTTAAGGCAGTAGAATCCTGTGTTATTTACAAATATGGATCAAGGTAGAAATAACTGGCATTCTTTCCCATTAAGTTCATGATATGTGTCTTCATGTAAAGATTTCTTACTTAAAAGAATTCTAAAGACATGTGCTTTTGACATAAGTGCTCTTGAGCTTTTCAAGATTTTAAAGGCTCTGTTCTAATTTCAGAACACATTGACGAGTTTTAAATATGCATAAATATACAACCATTGCTTCAATCCAGCTATTCCTTGAAAATTCTTATAGATTTTACAACAGCTGTCTTCTAGCTTAAGCCCTTATTTCTTTTTAAGCAAAAACCAGATTGACATATCTAATCTAACTAGAAAAGACAAAATAGAAGGTACTAAATTAATTGGATTTTCATTTCTATTTTTGTACAAGAGAGTATCCAGTGGAAAATGGTGATCTTAAGCATTAGGCCATGTACCTTTTAGATGGATGCCTTTCTTACTTTCTGTTAAAGAATGTTGAATTGTTGGAATCACGAGAAATTGTTGACAGGACCGTGAAACTTTCCTGCATACAAAGCTTGATTCTTGTTTTGCTACTCCTACTGAAATCTAATATTTAAGATCACTGTGCTCATAGTCCATCATAAAAAGTATATTCCTAATGCACAATTGGAGAAGGCAATGGCAGCACCCCGCTCCAGTACTCTTGCCTAGAAAATCCCATGGATGGAGGAGTCTGGTGGGCTGCAGTCCATGGGGTTGCAAAGAGTCGGACACGACTGAGCGACTTCACTTTCACTTTTCACTTTCATCCATTGGAGAAGGAAATGGCAACCCACTCCAGTGTTCTTGCCTGGAGAATCCCAGGGATGGGGGAGCCTGGTGGGCTTCCATCAATGGGGTCACACAGAGTCGGACACGACTGAAGCGACTTAGCAGCAGCAGCAGCAATGCACAATGCTGTTTTTAAAAAATATTTTTCCCTTGGACCTTGAATATAGAATATTTTCCAAAGATTATTTTAAATGATGGGCTTCCCAGGTGGTGCAGTGGTAAAGAATCCACCTGCCAATTGCAGGAGGTGCAAGAGAAATGGATTTGATCCCTAGATTGGGAAGATGCCCTGGAAAAGGAAATGGCAACCCACTCCAGTATTCTTGCTTGAAAACTCCTGTGGACAGAGGAGCCTAGCAGGCAGTTCATAGGGTTGCAAAGAGTCGGACACAACTGAGAAACTGAGCGTGTACACACACACACAGACACACATACACATTTAAAATGACATCCTCAAAACTTGAGCTTAATCAAGGCTTCCAGTGGCTCTGTCCTTCTTGCCCAGTTCGCCCCTCCTATTTTAGTGGAAGGACAAGCCTGAGGCATCGGGATGTTGGGGCTCTGGTTCCAGATGTGTGTTGTTTTGTTGTGTGACATCTTAGATAAGTCACCTCACCTCCCTGGCCTGTTTCCTTGTCTGCACGTTGGAGTCACGAAGTGAGGGATGGGGGTGAGGAAAAGAGCCTGGCCCATCTCGCCTGCCTGCCTCCTTCCTCGAGTTTTGTCTTTGGCAGCCCTGGAATGGATTGTGTGGGTCTGGCTCCAGCTGAGACTCAGCCCTCAGGAACTAAAACTCAGAGGGCTTGGGGCTGAGGGATTCTTCTCCTTGTTCTTAGCCAAGCTTCCTCAGAAGTGCAGGCTGACGAGGGTCCAATAGCATATTAGTGGACTCAGTGCGTGATCAGTGTCCAGGACTGCCTGGGTGTTAGTAATATTTGGAGAGCTGAGCCGAGTCCTGAGTGCTGATATGATGTATATATGATGGCCAGGACACTAGCGTGGTGGAGCCGTGAAGAGAACACCTACCTGCCAAAGAGAGCTACTTTCTCTACTCAGGGAGTTGGGGGCTTCAGCACCTCCGTATAGACCGAGACCAGAGACTTTTCTAGCACACTGTCATCAAGAAGAAATAACCCACCTCATCATTTTTTAAATCCCTTCTACTAAACAGAATACATAACAGCTGCCGCATGGATTTATTTTGTTCATTGAAACATATCAAGTCTCCTTGCCAAATTATCAAGACCAAATCTGTTTGCATTTACTTTAATTTAAAAAAATGCACTAATGTCATGGGATATTATTGGAAGGTCTGGGAAGGATATCGTGGCGTCTAACAGACTACAGTGTCAACATTCCAGGGGAATCCCTGGCATGAACATTTGTTTTGCAAAAGAATTAAGAAACCCAGTGTAGGGGTTTTATTTTATTGTGTTACACAAATCTAATGAATGACTATTTATTAGTAGTTTTATAAATTGTGTCTTCTGCATTTCTGTAGTCAGCACCCAGAGCTAGATATTTTTTTAAGAAAAGTAACAGTTAAAATAGGGCTTCACAAGTGGCGCTGGTGGTAAAGAACACTCCTAATACAAGAGATGTAGGAGACGTGGGTTCAATCCCTGGGTTGTGAAGATCCCCCAGAGAAGGAAAAAGCAGCCACTCCAGTATTCTTGGCTGGAGAATCCCATGGACAGGGGAGCCTGGTGGGCCAGAGTCCGTAGGGTCACACAGTCAGACATGACATGGCATGCATGCATGCGCTGTTTAAAATAAAATTTATTCGGAGGGATTCTCTCCATCATAAAAGCATAATGAGAAATATGGGAGAGGGGTAAGAAAATAGAGTCACCTGTAATCTTGTTGACCTTCACGTACCCAGGTTGGAAAAGGAGCCAAGTAAAATCACAGACAGGGATTACTGTGGTGCCGTTGCGTTCAGATGTATTTTTAACCTGTTATGAGGGTTGGCTGTCCGCAGTTTCAGTAAATCCCAACCCATGATGCCCATCAGGCCCCAACCTGCTGTCAGCTGCATTTGCATGTCCTTCCAATCAGTCTGAAGAACACCCTGTTTTCCTGGGCACCCACTGCTAAAGGGCTTTTTGTTTTTAGAGCCATTAAGACACGTGTGGGGGCATGCCTCCCCACACTGGAATGGCAATTTTTGCTTCTTCTCATAAACAGGGCTTTTATTTCTCCACTTCAGGTTTCACAGCCTGTTTCCCTTCACTTTCAAATATGGCTTTTCAGTTTCACAAAGAAAACTGTTAGAACTCAGTAATAAATGAATTCAGTAAGGTGACAGGTTTATTCAGTAAAATCAATAGTATACAACAAATTATCCAAAAGAGAACTGACAACAAATTATCTGAAAGAGAACTATCCCCTTTACAGTTGTATCAAAAATAATAAAATACCTAGGAATAAATTTAACCAAAGAGGTGAAAACTATATACTGAAAACTATGTCACTGGTGAAATACATTGAAGAAGACACAAAAAATGGAAATCTGTTTGGATTGGAAGAATTAATAATGCCAAATGTCCATATTACTCAAAGCAATAGACAGATTCAGTGCACTCCTTATCAATTCCAAAGACATTTTTCACAGAAATACAACTAACAATCCTAAAATTTTTATGGAACCACAAAAGTCCTGAATAGCTAAAGTTATCCTGAGAAAGAGGAACAAATCTGGAGGCATCACTCCCCTAATTTCGAACTATATCACAAAGCTATAGTAATCAAAATGTTATTTTGTTGGCGTAAAACAAGTACAATAGATCAGTGAAACAGAATAAAGAACCCAGAAATAAGCCCATGTCCTGTGCTGTGCTTAGTTGCTCAGTCGTGTCTGACTCTGCGACATGGACTGTAGCCCACCAGGCTCCTCTGTCCATAGGATTCTCCAGGCAAGAATACTGGAATGGGTTGCCATGCCCCTCCAGCGGATCTTCCTAACCCAGAGATTGAACCCAGGTCTCCCGCATTGCAGGCGGATGCTTTACTATCTGAGCCATGTATAGATAGCCAATCAATTTATGACAGCAGTACAAGAATATACAAGGGGGAAAGAAATTCTCTTCAGTAAATGGTATTGGGATAACTGGACAGCAAAAGAATAAAATGAGACCATTATCTTTCACTATACATAAAAATTAACTCCAAATGGATCAAGGACTTGAATGTAAGATCTGAAGCATTAAAACTCTTAGGGAAAAAACAGCATAGGCAGTAAGCTATTTGTCACATTGGTGACAAATTTTGTATCTGACTCTAAAAGAAAAGGCAACAAAAACAAAAATAAACAAAGTAAGAAGTTTCTGCACAGCAAAGGAAACCATCAAGAGAATGAAAAGTCAGCCTCCTGAATAAGAGAGAATATTTGCAAATTATATATCCATCAAGGGTCAACAACATCCAATTGAGCAATCTAAATAGACATTTTTACAAAAAAGATATGCAGGTGGCCAGCAGACAACAGCATCACTCATCATAAAGCAACTGCACATCAAAACCACAAGATCAGTTCTACCTCTTAGAATGGCAGTTCTCAAAAAGACAGGAACTAACAAGTGGTGAGAATTTGGAAAAGAGGAGATCTTCCTGCTGGTGGGAATGTTAACTGGTACAGTTCAGTTCAGTTCAGTCGCTCAGTTGTGTCCGACTCTTTGTGACCCCATGAACCACAGCACGCCAGGCCTCCCTGTCCATCACCAACTCCCAGAGTTCACTCAAACTCATGTATATCGAGTCGGTGATGCCATCTGGCCATCTCATCCTCTGTCATCCCCTTCTCCTCCTGCCCCTAATCCCTCCCAACATCAGAGTCTTTTCCAGTGAGTCAGCTCTTTGCATGAGGTGGCCAAAGTACTGGAGTTTCAGCTTTAGCATCATTCCTTCCAATGAACACCCCGGACTGATCTTTAGAATGGACTGGTTGGATCTCCTTGCAGTCCAAGGGACTCTCAAGAGTCTTCTCCAACACCACACTTCAAACGCATCAATTTTTCAGTGCTCAGCTTTCTTCACACTGGTACACAACCACTACGGAAAACAGTATGGAGGTTCCTCAAGAAATTTAAGATAAAACTGTGATATGATCCAGCAGTTCCACTTCTGGGTATTTATCCAAAGGAAACAAAATCACTATCATGAAAAGATATATGCACCCCCATGTTTACTGCAGTGTTACTTAAAATAGACAAGATATAGGAACAACCTAAGTGTCCATCAGTGGATGAATGGATAAAGGAAATGTGGTCTATATATATATGCAGTGGAATTCTATTCACCTCTAAAAAAGAAAACAGAAGTGCTGCCATTTTCAGTAGCATGGATAGACCTTGAGGGGCTTATACTGAGTGACATAAGTCAGAGAAAGACATACTATATGATTTCATATTTATGTGGGATTTAAAAACAAAACAAACGAACAAACAAAACCAAAATCATAGAAACAGAGAATACAGTGATGATTGTCAGAGAAGAGGATGGTTAGGGAGTAGGCAAAAACGGGTGAAGGGGTCGAGAGGTACAAACTTCCAGTTATAAAGTAACTAAATTGTGGCGATGGAATATACAGCATGGTATATTCAGGCTGTAGTTAGTAATATCGCAGCACACACTTGAAAGTTACCAATAGAGTAAATCCTAAAAGTTCATTTCGAGTGTGATAGATGGTAATAGGGAGGCTTCCCTGGTGGCTCAGTGGTAAAGACTCCGCCTGCCAATGCAAGAGACACAGGTTGGATCCCTGAGTCAGGAAAGTCTCCTAGAGAAGGAAATGGCAACTCAATCCAGTGTTCTTGCCTGGGAAATTCCATGGACAGAGGAGCCTAGGGGGCTACAGTCTGTGGGGTCACAAAAAGTCGGACACAACTGAGCAGCTTTTATTAAGATATTTACTTTTACCTGCACTGGGCCTTCATTGCCGTGAGCGGTGTTCCTCTAGTTGCATAGCAGAGGCTACTCTGTAGTTGTGGTGTGCGGGCTTCTCATTGCAGGGGCTTCTCTTGTTGCGGAGCACAGGCTCTAGGCTCTCAGGCTTCAGTAGTTGTGGCGCACGGGCTTAGCTGTCCCAAGGCATGTGGGGTCTTTCCTGAGACCAGGGATAGAACCAGTGTCCCTTGCATTGCAAGGCAGATTCTTAATCACTGGACCACCAGGGAAGCCCAGCATTTAGTATATATGTATTTTAATATGGAATGTTGAATGTATTACCTTAAAGATTTTGAAAATGCACATCAGTGCAAGTCTGTGGGAGTACGGGGTTTGGTAAAAGATAGATATTAAATAAATCACCTCCCACTTCACAGCCCCTTTGTCAGTCAGTGTGCCTCCTCCTGGTCTGTTATTTTGGCTGCTTCTTGAAAAGGTTTAGGAGCTCAGGTCAGATCAGCAACAGATGAGTCTCTTAATGACCCTAGGAGAACTCACTGCTAGCGAATATCAAGAAAGCTCCTGGATAGGATGTAAGACACACCTCATGAACGCCATTAACCCCACCACTCCTCCAGAAAGGCCTCCTTTGTGGACTTCCTTCTTCCCAGTTTCCCTGGTGGCTCAGATGGTAAAGAATCTTCCTGCAATGCAGGAGGCCCGGGTTCAGTCCCTGGGTCGGGAGATCCCCTGGAGAAGGGAATGGCTACCTACTCCAGTATTCTTGCCTGGAGAGTTCCATGGACAGAGGTACAGTCCATGGGGTCTCAAAAGAATCGGACGTGACTGAGCGACTAACACTTTCACTTCCTCCCCAGCAGCAGGCTCTGGGTGCTTTCTCTACCCTTCTTGTTGCCTGGTTTCTAGTGGGCCAGGCCCCTCCCTTTCTCCTCCTTACCAGTTCACTTGAGTCATCCACATGGTTCTGCCTCTGAGCTAAGTAGGGGTGATTCATCACTAGTCCAGCTTAGAAGGTCCTTTCTGCCAATGAGGTTGAATATCTTATTTAAACCATTTAACTCCCAAAGCTGGATCGAGACAAAAGATTTTATAATTACCAATTAAAATAGAGGCAGTTTAAAGAGGAGGGCTCGAGCAAGGCAAACAAAAACCAAAAATCTTCATTTTGCTCCATTTATCTGGCTTAGTATAATTCGTTGTATAATCCTGCAGCCTTTCCTTAAACGGTAATCTTTTAAGCCAGACCTTAGAATGCACTTCCTCGGTAAACCCTGTCATTTTGAGAAAGCAGAAGAGTAAACAATAAAGACTTAATATTATTTCAGTAAGATTTTGGGGTCCCACTGGTTGAGCAAGGCCTCAATCTAAATGCTTTGGAAGGCTATTTTTTATTAAAATGACTTTTTTAAAACTTCCAAAAGCAATTTCAGACTGATAGGAGGTTTAGACGTTTTGTTATTTTTTTTATTAGATTATAGTTGCTTTACAATGTTGTGTTAGTTTCTTGCTGTAACAGCAAAGTGAATCAGTCATATGTATACATATATCCCTTTCTAAATTTCCTTCTAAATGACGCTTCCCTGATAGCTCAGTTGGTAAAGAATCCGCCTGCAATGCAGGAGACTCTGGTTCAATTCCTGGGTTGGGAAGATCCACTGGAGAAGGGATAGGCTACCCACTCCAGTATTCTTGGGCTTCCCTTGAGGCTCAGCTGGTAAAGAATCCACCTGCAATGCGGCAGACCTGGGTTCTATCCCTGGGTTGGGAAGACCCTCTGGAGAAGGGAAAGGCTACCCACTCCAGTAATCTGACCTGGAGAACTCCATGGACTGCATAGTCCATGGGGTCACAGAGAGTAGGACATGACTGAGCAACTTTCACTTTCACTTTCCAAGTTAGGTCACCACAGTCAGTTCTCATTAGTTACCTGTTTTATACATATAGTGTATATATGTCAATCCCAGCCTCCCAATTCATCCTACCACTCCTTCACCCCTTGCTAACTATAAGTTTGTTCTCTACATCTGTGACTGTCTTTCAGCTTTGCAAATAAGTTCATCTCTACCATTTTTCTAGATGCCATGATATAAGTGATAGTATTCAATACTTGTTTTCTCTTTCTAACTTAACTTCACTCTGTATGATATCCTCTGGGTCCATCCACATCTCTGCAAATGATACTGTTTTGTTCTTTTTTCTGGCTGAGTAATATTCCATTGCTTATATGTACCACAGCTTCTTTATCCACCTCTGTATCAATGGGCATTTAGGTTGCTTCCATGTCAGACATATTTTAAGACAAAGCCAAAGCTCATACCAAGAAGATTTAAATAAATAATGACTAAAAGTACCTGTAATATACTATGAAAGAATAGGGGAAAGAGAGGTCAAGTATAGCACTATGAGTGAAATGGCACCTTGGCCGTTTCTTAAAAGGCAAGCATGATTTGGTAGGAAAGAGGGATCAGGAGAAGCAGGGTGCCCATCTAAGGGAGGCATGAAGAGTCATGGACGTGTGACACAGGCTACTCCTGCCCTGTGTGTTGGGAGCAGAGCGTTTTTATAGGGATGGGAGCAGAGAAGGAAAACGAAGATGAGGCTCTGCGTGACCAGAGAATCTGGGCTGTATTCTTTATCCTCTCCATAGAAAGAATGGGCAGTCTGAGCCTTTCTGAAATCTGAGAGTGAGTGATCTTTCCCTCCTTTTATATCGAGAAAAGATAACCACTTTCATTATAAAGGATGAATTTAAAGGGCCCCAGAGAGAGGATGAGGGAAACCCCTAAGGTAGGCCATTATACTTGACCCTGTAAAGAGAAGACCAAACCAAAGGGAAGGAAACAACTGTTTCCTTCCCAACTGATGAACTATTTTAGATGTAAACCGTGGTGACTGACAGGACATAGGTTATAATAAGGGAAATTGATGATTTTAAAGGTTTCTCTTCCGGATAATTGAGGATGGGAGTGGGGGACGCTGCTGCCCTTCAATGAAATAGAAGGATTCAGAAGAGAAATATTCACTCTGTCAGAAGAAAAGGATTTATTTAATTTGGGACTTTTTGGTAGGATATTGGAAATCTTGATTGGTAAGGCCAGGCTGGAGGGAGAATTTTTGAAACTGAGAGCACTGAGGTCATACTTGAAGCCAGGGCCAATTTGGATCTCCATAGAATATTCTACATTCAAAATAGGGGACTGGACATGTCACAGGTACCGGCCATCAGTAGTTAGGGGCTGCTCAGAAAGCACTCGACACACGGAGGCTTGTGAGTCTGTCCGGGCAGCTCAGCAGAAGGCGCCCCACGTAGGAGCCTTCGCGGGTGTGTCTCACAGCCCCTCCAGGAAAGCACTTTGGAAGCGCTCCAGCGGCAAGTCCTCCTAGGCTCGCTAAGAGACATCTTGCCTGTGGCTGATGAGGACATCAGACGTATTAGTGATGCCTGTGTACTCAGAAGGGGCCACTGACCACACACTTACACTGACTGCATAGTTACAGCCAGAACAAAAAAGAAGCAGGCCTAAGAAAAACTGGGAGAATCTGTAGTCACGGGAAGGAAAATGTGGCGAGAAAAGGTAGGAAGTTCCAAAACCGGAGCGTTAAAGGATGGAAAGATTTTAAGTAAGGAGCAATGGAAGAGAAAGGAAACAAAACAGGTTTAGAGGTGATGAATAGAAATGGGATATAGGAGGCTTTGGGCAGGTTTGGAAAAATGTCAGTGTTTTGGTTGCTAAAGAAATTTATATGGTCAGGAAGGAGATTCATCAGAATTGATGAGTCTAGAAGTTGATGCTAACAGGGAGGTGAGAAGTGGCATGAAGACTAGAGGGCAATGAAGGAAGATGAGAGTTTGACACTAGAGTTGGTAACTTTGTACTTGGTTAATATAGAAATATCTAAAACAAATGCACTTGAGTTCAGTCATAGTATTTGGTAAGCTGGTAGATGACCTAAGAGCAGTTTTCACAGGGCACTCTGTCTAGAAGTTGACTTTGTGTTCAGGTGTCGTTCTGTTCCCTGACTTTTCCCTCCCAAAGCTAGATTCTGTAGGGAAACTGAGAAAAATAAGGCAAGGTCTCTGTAAGGAAAAAAAAAAAGAAAGTTTCACAGCTGGAAGAGAGCAAGGACAATCATGGATGTAAGGATTTGTGCAAGACACTCCAGAGGGAACGTGAGAATTCCCCAAGTGGGGAAGACACGTAGCGTGCTCTGGGGAGGCCCCAGGCTTCATCCTATTATTCTCGCTGGGTTCACATACCAGGACATCAGGCAGGTCAGAAGGGGGATGACCAGGTCAGGGGCATCCCAAGGCTCCAGGCAAGAGACTTGAATTGATTTACTGAGGAAAACTTAAGAATGCAAATAGGGCGACCCCGTGATGAAAGGGGTATGTAAAATCTGACCAATAGGGTGTGGCCCATAATAACATCGGAAATACTCAGAATGGAGCGATTACATCCTATTGCATTGGAGAAGAGGACTGGATGAAAAAAAAAGAACAAGCAAGCTAATAGGCCTTTCTTTGTGACCCCTATTTCAAAAAGAAAAATACAGCAGAAGCCACCTTAACTGAAATAATCAGACCCAGTAGCCAGTATGTCAATGAAAATATTAGTTAAGGTTAGAAAATGATACACATCTCACTTGTATGTAGATGAAAGCTTCAAGAAAAAAAATGAGATATGTCTGTTTGCCACAGTTTTGAGAGAAGGCTTGGGTTTCCTCTGAGTCTGCTTGCTAGAAACCAGTAGCCTATCTTGCATAAGTAACACCCATTAGGTATCACATAGGATTTCCAGTATTGCTATTGTTAGAGTGAGAATCTTTGCGGGGTTAAAAAAAAACCCTTTAGCTTTATTGCAGTATAATTGACAAAACTATAAGATATAAAGTATACATTGTGATTATTCGATAGATATATACATCGTGAAAGGATTCCTCTGTCTAATTAACCCACCCATGAGGGAGAATCCTGACACCAACAAAGCACGAAGGCAAGAAAGAAAGTGAAGTCGCTCAGTCGTGTCTGACTCTTTGCAACCCCGTGGACTGTAGCCCACCAGGCTTCTCTGTCCATGGGATTCTCCAGGCAAGAATACTGGAGTGGGTTGCCATTTCCTTCTCCAGGGGATCTTCCCAACCCAGGGATCGAACCTGGCTCTCCTGTATTGCAGGCAGACGCTTTGTCCTCTGAGCCACCAGGGAGTGAAGGCAGGTCCTTTCCAAATTATAGGAGTCTAGCCTTTGCCAACTTCAACAGTATTTTGTTTTTAAGCAACTCATCTTTTATGGAGTCTTTGGTTATGCTCACTGTTTTGTAGAAGTAAGAATCCTATTTCTTTTCACAACTGTGTGTTTGTGCTAAGTTGCTTCAGCTGTTTCAGACTCTGCAATTCTATGGACCCTAGCCGGCCAGGCTTCTCTGTCCATGGGATTCTCCAGGCAAGACTGCTGGAGTAGGTTGCCATGCTCTCCTCCAGGGGATCTTCCCCAACCCAGGGATCAAAACCCGGTCTCTTAAGTCTCCTGCATTGGCAGGCAGGTTCTTTACCACTAGTGCCACCTGGGAAGCCCACTTTTATGTATTTCCAATAACAAGCATAACTAGCATCGAAATGTTGGGCGACACAGCTGAGTGTTGGTACGGAGTGAGGTGGAGAGAGCAGAAGGCCAGTGCTGTGGGCAGAGTCTTAGGTGGAGGTCCATTAAGAGAAAATGCTGGCTGTCTTATTTACTCAGGGGTGCATCTCGTAAGATTTTCTCTAGATGCTCTGTTTCTGGAATGCATTTTAGGGATCGTCATCTATAAAAGAATGCCCATTAAAGCCTGTCCCAATGTTTGTCTGCCCCATGCCAATTGCTGACACTGTCTTGGTTGACGGGATCTCTGATTCTGTCTGTGTTTATTTCAGCTGGGGATTCCCAGCAAAACTGGGAATAGGCTTAGGGTACCACAGAGCTATGGAAACCAAGCAAGACCAGAAAAGTGCTAAGTGTGTTTACTAGTAAAACCTGGTCATAATTCCCTCTGTCTTGTTTATTTGTGCTTTAAAACTAGAGATTCATTGTAAAATTTATTGCATTGCAAATTGCACTTGCAACATATGTATATTGCTTAGCTAATAGGGGCTCAAAATTCTGTTTAGAATTTTTTGCTTTATTGACTTAGTATTAAATAAAGCAGGGTAGTCAAACCTGATAAATAATCTTATGTATACTTAGGAGGATCATATAGATACAACTTGACTGAATCTAAATCTGAAATTACTGTACATTTCTCAGTTGGCTTCTCAACTGTAACTGGAACCAGATATTCCTCTCCTGACACTCTTAGTGTGTGTGTGTGTGTGTAAATATGCATGTATATATGTATGTGTGTTTATACACGTCTATCTATGTAGCCTAACCAGATACTTGTGCGCGTTGTGCTTATGGAATTTCAGTCTCCTTGGGACCAGCTATTGTTTCTCCTTTACACAGTAAACTCTTTGCACCTTATGTTTGCTGTTTGTTCATTGTTAATAGTAGTAACATCTCAAGTGCATGTGCTACCTCATGACCTCATTCAGCTTCAACTCTCACACCAGTGTGGATATGCTCTTTCACATTTGTAGTTCAAATTCCTAAGAGAAGTGAACTACCCCAGCCAGTCAGTCTCACTTGGGCTTATGCAGAGACCCGCAGGCCAGGCCCTGCACAAGCCTGCTGCTGCTGCTGCTGCTAAGTCGCTTCAGTCGTGTCCGACTCTGTGCGACCCCATAGACGGCAGCCCGTCAGGCTCCCCCGTCCCTGGGATTCTCCAGGCAAGAATCCTGGAGTGGGTTGCCATGTCCTTCTCCAATGCATGAAAGTGAAAAGTGAAAGTGAAGTTGCTCAGTTGTGTCCGACTCTTCATGACCCCATGGACTGTAGCCCACCAGGCTCCTCCATCCATGGGAGTTTCCAGGCAAGAGCACTGGAGTGGGGTGCCACTGCCTTCTCTGCTGCACAAGCCTAAAGACCGGCAATCCTGAGAACAGGGGCCCATTCTCAGGCCCATGGGGTGAGACCAAGGCAGGGAGAAGTTGCCTGATTTCGAACATAGATCCAGGCGGATGAACTGAGAGCAGGACAGCTCCCCTTACACTCCAGGCATGAAAGATAAAGACTGCCATCACTTATTCAAAGGAATGTTTTATATACATACAAGCAGTCTTTGCTCTGCCCCATTGCAGAAGTTGGCTTAAAGCTCAACATTCAGAAAGCTAAGATCATGGCATCCAGTCCCATCACTTCATGGGAAATAGATGGATGGGAAAACAGTGGAAACAGTGGCTGACTTTATTTTGGGGGGCTCCAAAATCACTGCAGATGGTGATTACAGCCATAAAATTAAAAGATGCTTACTCCTTGGAAGGAAAGTTATGACCAACCTAGATAGCATATTTGGAGAAGGAAATGGCAACCCACTCCAGTGTTCTTGCCTGGAGAATCCCAGGGACGGGGGAGCCTGGTGGGCTGCCGTCTCTGGGGTTGCAGAGTCGGACACGACTGAAGCGACTTAGCAGCAGCAGCAGATAGCATATTAAAAGGCAGAGACATTACTTTGCCAACAAAGGTCCGTCTAGTCAAGGCTATGGTTTTTCCAGTGGTCATGTATGGATGTGAGAGTTGGACTGTGAAGAAAGCTGAGTGCCGAAGAATTGATGCTTTTGAACTGTGGTGTTGAAGAAGACTCTTGAGAGTCCCTTGGACTGCAAGGAGATCCAACCAGTCCATCCTAAAGGAGATCAGTCCTGGGTGTTCATTGGAAGGACTGACGCTAAAGCTGAAACTCCCAATACTTTGGCCACCTCATGCAAAGAGCTGACTCATTTGAAAAGACTCTGATGTTGGGAGGGATTGGGGGCAGGAGGAGAAGGGGATGGCAGAGGATGAGATGGCTAGATGGCATCACCGACTCGATGGACATGAGTTTGAGTGAACTCTGGGAGTTGGTGATGGACAGGGAGGCCTGGCGTGCTGCAATTCATGGGGTCACAAAGAGTCGGACACGACTGAGTGACTGAACTGAACTGAACTGATTGCATTACTTACAAATTTTCATTATCATGATACAGTTAAAAAAAAAAATCAGTCCCTCAAATAAGAGATTACAGTTATCGTCTGTGTTAGTTTGCCAGGGCTATCAAACAAAATAGCACGTACCGAGCAGCTTAAACAACAAACATTGGTTTTCTCATTGTTCTGGAGGCAAGACGTCTGAGAGCAAAGTATTGGCAGTATTCTGTGTCTGTGCCCTAATCCTCTTCTCTCAGGAGGACACCACTCACTGGATTAGCACCCACCCTAGTGACCTCAGTTCAGTTCAGTTCAGTTCAGTCGCTCAGTCGTGCCCAACTCTTTGCGACCCCAAGACAGATCTTTCTCGGAAGACCACCTTATCAGGAGCTTAAGTGAAGAAAGATGTAGGCTCACACATGGGCCTTTGGAGTGGACTCTAGATACTCAGCCAGAGAAACTTAGGAAGGCAAACTTAACGACGTAATGAAGAAAACAGTCGTGTCGGAAAGGATGAAGATGTCCCAGAGGAAGTGACAGTTCCAAACAAACAAACAAAAAAACACATTAAAGGAATGTGGAGAGAATTCACAACATTGAAAGGGCAAAGGGTAAAATATTGAAAGCTGATTCTTGGCAATTTGCCAAGGCTTAGGAAAGGGTCTCGGTCTGTATCCTAAGCTATTTGATGAAAATAAAAAGGCAAGTGCTATCCAAATGTTCTTGATAGATTTTTTTTTTTTTTACCATTTAAATGCCATATTTCTCATGTTTTAAATTAGTGTACTAAATACTCATTTTACTATGTTTTTCATCCCCCTGTACATGCATAACCCACAATGAGTTAATGCTTTGACATAAATTTGTCAGTATCATAGAATGATCATAATTTTCCCATTGATTATCAGAATGGCTTCGTTCACTTTCAGCTTGTATAGTCATTTTTATGGTCCCTCACTTGCATGCAAAGCAAGGACTGTGTATGTGTGTGTGTCCATCTGTGTGCCATGTATGTAAGCACACGTGTGCATACATGTTTCTGTCTTTGCTGAAGTCTTCCCAAGATGTACCGTGCGATGTTCTTGACTGTATTATTCACCTAAGCCTAAGCATAATTTAGCCTCTTCTTGGTGGCTCGGATTTCCCTGATAGCTCAGTTGGTAAAGAATCTGCCTGCAATGCAGAAGACCTGGATTCGATCCCTGGGTTAGGAAGATCCCCTGGAGAAAGGAACAGCTACTCACTCCAGTATTCTGACCTGGAGAATTCCATGGTCTGTATAGTCCATGGAGTTGCAAAGAGTCGGACATGACTGAGCAACTTTCACTTTCACTTTGGTGGCTCAGAGACATCCTTTGTGCTGTGGAATAGAGTAACTTCCCAGTGTGGGTAGGGCTTATGCAGTCAAACTTCCAGAGTTTACACCCTGTGAGTCTGTGACTCACTTAATTTTTTAATTAAAGTATAGTTGATTTGCAATCTTACATTAACTTGGGGTGCACAGCACAGTGATTTAGTATTTTTACAGATTGTAGTCCATTAAAAGTTATTACAAGATAATGGCTGTAGTTCCCTGTGCTCGGCAGTTTATCCTTGTTGCTCACCTGTTTTGTGCAGAGTAGTTTGTATGTCTTGATCCAGTGCGGTATGCTTCATCTCTGCATGCCTGAGTTTCCTCACCTATAAAATGAGGACGATGACAGGACCTAAGGGGTTGTTGTGAGGATGAAATGAGCAAATGTGTGTGAAGCATGAAGCGCCCGGCAGCATGGTGAACAGCCTGTGAACTGCAGCCCCCGCTGCCCGTGGTGATGGCAGAAGGATTCACGATGCCATGCGTCTTCAGGTTTATTGAAATTGATGCTCTTCCTTCCTCTAAGAAATGGCCTCAAATCACTGTGCTCCTGATGTCTCACGTTGCTTTACCTTTGTGGTCTCCTCGCTTGGAGCTTGGCTCTTGGTGGCCTTCTTTGTATCTGCCCCAAGCAGAACAAGTGTCCTCTTCTCACCCTTGCCCCCATTTGAATTCCTTTGAATTTGATGCTTTAACCATGGTGGTTTTACAGACAGAGAACTGGTCTTGTGCTGGTGGCCCGTAAGCTTCGCGGACGGCCTGTCACAGGAAAACCCAGAAAAGCATTGATCATTTGACCCCAGGACCTGCACTTCACCATTTGTCGTCATCTCTAAATGAGGTTACACCCCTAATCATTCGGTTTTGCCTATCTGTCACAGAAGCATTAAATTATTCTTTGTAAGCATTGAAATTATACCACAATTCTTTCTGCATGTCTTCTCCTTCTTTTTTTTTTAATATCCTGAGAACCTCCAAGTACACAGGTGGACCAGGCCCCTGGAGGAGCTCTGCTATGGAAAGAATCAGGTGGAGTTTTGGCTGTTAGGAGTTAATAGTGACTGGTGAATGGTCTTGGGGGTAAGAGAGCCAATGTGTATTTCTTTAATTCTCCACTGTTGCTCTAAGCTTCTTTCACAGGCTCCCAAGTTCTCTCTTGGGCTCTGTGGTTGATTCCACCAAGGGAGCTGGAGTGTAACACGTGCCTAACAAAGGTGTTAATGCATTATGTCTATAATGTGGCAGGATTGATGGGGCCAGAAGTTTGGGGGACCACCCTCCCCTACATCTCAGTCATTCTGTGAATAGAGCATTATGTTTAATACTGCCACAAAGGTACATAGATGATCTCGAAGCTTAAATAACTTTTATGGGGTTTCCCTGGTGGCTCAGATGGTAAAGAATCTGCCTGCAATGAGGGAGATGTGGGTTTGATCCCTGGGTTGGGAAGATGCCCTGGAGAAGGGAAAGGTTACCCACTCCAGTACTCTGGCCTGGAGAATCCCATGCTTATAATTTTAATAATCCATGTATTTTTTCCTCTTCTAACGTCAAATTCCTTTTACCTAAAATAGATACTAATTTACTCTGTCTCACTGTATAAAGAGTGGCTCCCCCTCCCCCCTCCTCCTCCACGTGTCCTTCTGTGGCTTCCTTATGCCATCAGAGAGGAAAGAGAGAGCCTTGGATCATTGTTGCGAATGTGATCTAAAGTTGTCAAACAAGAAATTGTAAAGCTCTCAGTACCAGAAATTCAGTTAAACTGAGGCTCCATCTGCTTTCCCTGAGTGGCCAACATTGTCCGTCTCGTGCCCCGACTTAGGGAGAGCAGGGAACTCAGCTGGCCTCTGATTTGCCTCACAGATGAGTGAATTAAGAAATGGGGGTCTATAAAGTTGTCATCAGTTAATTGAACCCCAGAGGAAAAAAATGTGTTTTAAAAACTATGCTAAAATTCTTAGCCTTCAGATTAACTTGTTTCATTTCTTGAGTGTTTGAGGCATTTGGTAACAATGGTACGAAGTTTGTGAACAGGTATGGCTTGTGTACAGGAATTTCCGTACATCATGGATGTTTCCTTAATAACACTGGATGAGTGAATAATTGAAGATTTCTGAAAAGGCTTCTAGTCATTGGCCAGGACAAGACCAAACGTGCTTCTTGTTGAAATATTGTAAGGTTTTGAGTTTGGAAGGAAAGCTCACAAGATTTCACAGCATTATGTGTTGAGGTGTAAGGAACACGTATGAACCTGCAGTTGTTGGGAATTTTTCCTTAATATTGAATTTGTTTTCTTTTACAGGGACTTTTTTTATTGGGATAAAAAACACATAATGTAAAATGCATAATTTTAACCACTCTCAAGTGTATACTTCAGCACGTTATTGTGCACCTATTACTGTTCTCTGCTCCAGAAATATTTTCATCATCTCAAACTGAAATTCTGCACTCATTAATCAGTCAGTTCTCACACCCCTATCTGTTTGACCTCTGAGGACCACTGCTCTCCTTTTTGATATACATGGAATTGTACAATATTTGTCTTTTTGTGTCTTGCTTATTTTACCTCTGGAAATTTGATTTTATGCATATTGACCTAACAGATGGCTTGGGGGGGGGTGGTAATTATTGACCTCAAAAATAAAAGTTATTTTATCAGCAAAAATGAGCTTGTTCAGGAATAGCATAGAATTGTGTTTCAGGACAACCATGCTATAACAAAAATCATAGACAAGTCCAACAAACAAAAGAGAGGAGTGTTCTTTAGTGAATAAAAAGGAAGAAGTTGGGGAGGGTTGTTTGGAGAAAAGGAAGAGTTTGGAGTGATAATGGTTTCTCACCGGCTGGGTTGCTGGGGTAGTAGATATCTTATAGGAGATGCAATGTACAGTTGACCCTGGGCAATGCGGGGGTTAGGAGTGCCAGCCCTCTCTGCAGTCAGAAATCTGTGTGTAACTTAGAGTGGGCCCCCAACACTTGCAGGTCCTCTGCACCCAATTTGGGATTAAACCGACTGCAAATCATGTAGGGCTGTAGTAGTTACTACTGATAAAAATTGATGTGTAAGTGGACTCACACAGTTCAAACCTTTGTTGTTCAAGAGTCAACCAAATATCTGTTCCAGTCGGGTCCTGTAACTGGTGAGTCTGTCCTGTTGATGGTTCTTCTCAGAGTCTGAATCTGACAATTCTTTCTGTGATTGACACGCAGTGGAGCTTTGTGAGAGCTCCCCCTTTTGGCCTCCTGACTCCATTTTCATGAGGCTTCCCTTTATTAATTTTCATATGATAATCAAAAACAATTGTCCAGTTTCTGCCATGGATCTGAGATTCTGTATCCAAAATTGCTATAATCTTTATGAAACTGAGAGATTGAAATGATTGTGGCATTTTGAGCAAGAGCTCCATGTTCAATTTTTGTTGTTGTAAAATATTCCTATTATAAAAATGTTTCTTATCCATGAAATCTTGAATTTTCTTTAAAATGCCACTTTTTGGTTGTAGTCGCTGCTCCTATTCCCTTGGTTGTCTGGGGGATCATTACCTGTATTATTTGCTTCCAGGTCTTAGCAGGGCTTGAGGGAGGTTTAGTCTCCCTGAATATTGGAATGAAGTTTAGTGGTCCGCAGGAAGCAATGGAATTGACATGTAATTGGCACCAATCCTCTGTCTTTACTGCTTAGCCCTCAGTTCTGTAACCCTCGCCCCTACTTCCAGCAGCATCCGAGGGCCTTCTGGAATCCAATTAGAGTCCTAAGGGAGAAAGACCCCCAGAGAAACAGAGGGTAAAGAGAAGAAACACACAGAGAGAGACCTTGTCAGGGGGCAGATATTTAAATACCAGACATTTGAATTTAGAATACGGAATTTCCTATTTCATCTCCAAAAAGATCATCCAGGCATTGTCTAGAATTGCTTTCAAATTGCTCCATTTAGTTTTTTTAAGATGGTCTGTTCCACCGTAAGGGCTGTGCCACATAGCTCGGTATGTTTGGAGATGCTGAGTGGAGAAGACAGCCACAGGGAAACGGTGCACCCAGAGTTGGCGTGTGGCTTTTGTTTGCTCGTCCCTGTTCACCTATTCATAGTCATGGATCCCTTCTGCTGCTGCCTGGTATCGTGGAGCCTCGCTGTACCCTGGGGTTGAGAAGAGTCAGGATAATGTGCACTTTCCGGACTGTTCATCTTCCACTAAGACAGTGTGTGTGTCTGGATGACAGAGGGGGGCATGGCTGGACCCACGTGTGGCTTGTTCCTGGGTCTGCCATGTGCTCTGTAAGCTGCAAACTGTTTGCTTTAAAACAGCTAATCCTGTACTACCAACCATCTCCACGGACCGTGTCCTGCATTTTATGATCAGAACCTACACACACACACACACACACACATACACACCATCTCCTGCATTTTATGTTCAGAACCTACACACACACACACAACCTTCTCCTGCATTTTATGATTAGAACCTGCACACACACACACACACACACACACACACACACACACACACACAGAGCTTTCTTAACTAATGGAGGAAAGAGCCACTCTGTATCTTATCCTTGAATATCCTGTGTCATGATCATGTATTCTTTAAAAAAAATTTTTTTTTAATTGAAAGAGAAAGAGAAAAAAGGAGGGTGGGGGGAAGAAGGTTGCCATCCAGTGGAGGAAGGAGTAATTCCCAGCTTCATTCAGGAAAAAAAAAAGCAGGCTGAAATATGCTTAACTATTTTAACTTGGCTGGGGATTTTTATCACCAGAAGCGTTTTTTTCTTTCTTAGCGACTTCGGGAGCCAAATGGGTGCCGTGTGCCTTTAAGGGAAGAAGTGCCTCAGCAAACTTCGCTGTAGTTGTGTCTCACCGTTTGGGTAGGGAAGGAAAGCGTTAATTTCTTATTTGTACACTTTTTTTCCCCGACTTCCTTCCTATTCACTTCATTAAATCTAGAGGCAGTTCAGCATGGGAGCCGTCTGTATGTTGAATTAGGGCTCGCACTCTTGCGCAACACGTCACCAGTCGGAAACTGGGGGTTTGCTTCTGTGATTTATTTCAATATTGTGCTGGTAAAAGGTTTGGAAGGGAATTCTTTGTGGGGTAGTACTTGAGCATTGTGTAGCAAGTTTTGTGTGTGTGTCACTAGCCCCTAGCCCTGAGTAGTGTCAGTGAAGCCAGTTGAATAAATAATTTTTTTTTTTAAGAGGAGAACAATTTTAAATTTTCCATGAATAATTTTACTTTCAGGCTGGAGTAATCTTACTCCACTCTCTTAAGTGCGAGAAGCACTGGGAAATATTTAGTGAATTGATTTCCATTAGAAAAAGACCCTTAGAAATCCCTGAACATAAAGCACTGCATATGGATGTGTTTGGGGTCTTTGGGGAGGAGGGAAAATGTTTTGTAGTTCTCTGCATTCCTGCATAAAACCTTAATTTAAGGGGAATAATGGTCAGTACTTTGTGTGTTTCCTTGTGATTCCAAACCCTAAATTTAATAAGAATCTGCACGTATTAGCAATTGTAATAAAAATGGTCTCCCTGGTTCTTTTTGCAGTTTAATTTGTTTTCGCTTCTTAGCTACTCCCAGATTTAGAGATTGAGAAGTCCAAATATCACAAGCTTATGCTTTGTTCCATTCTTGCAAAATTTAAGGGAGGGGTAAGAGGAGAAATATCCTTTCACAACTTCCCCCCTCTCCATTTATCCCCCAGAAAAGAAAAACAATGAAAAATTTTACAGCATGAAACTGAAAGTGAAGTGTCACAGTTGTTTGGGATTTTCTTTAAAGATAATAATATATTGTATTAAAATACTTGAACTTGAGAACATGCACATTGCTTTTATTTACATGCATTTAATGAAAGAATTTTTTTATCAAAAAAAACCCCAAAATCATCTTAAACTGCTCCAAAACCACGCAGCCTATTTTCTTAAAGCACTAAAATAAGCTTTAAAATACAAAAAAAAAGCATACCTTTTTTAAAAAATAAATTTGAATATTAATTTGTTTTCTTATTGGCTTAATTGTTCAAATGTGAGTAAGAATGAGAAACCACCTGAGCTAAAAATCTCTAATTCTGCTGCCTGGAATAATCAGGGGGAAAAAAAAATATGATAAGTAGTTGTCAATATTAAAACAGGCTGAAGGAGGAAGGCTTCGGGCCTTGTAGTAGGTAGAATGAAACAGCAGATTTGAGTCTCCACAATCCTTTCAGTATTAAATTTTCAGTAAAATAAAATTACTTGTATATGAAAACATAGCCTTTCCCCAGCTCTCTTTTTTTTCCTGATCAGCTGATGAAGAGACTAGCAGCTCGCTGCTTTGCTGGCTTGTTAATTTTATCCCCACTAACTGTGATTTCCGATAGCCGGCCTGCTGATAGTGGTAAGGTAAATATCCTTTTTCGTTGCCGTCTTGAAGATTCAGTAGAACTACATCCCAGGCATGTGTAGGTGTGTAACACATCAAAAGCCGGTGTTCTCCGTATTTCTGTGTGTAACTGGGTGCTTGAGGAGAGCAATACCATTAACTGTTGACAGCCTTGCATGCTGTATTTATTATTAGCATGTTCAGCCTCCAAGATTTGCGGGACAAATTTCCTTTTCTTAATCTTCGCTTTAGCTGCAGTGTGTTTAGCTGTATAGTGGGTGTCCTGCTTTTAGTCAGATGAATATTAATGAAATAACGTGGAGCTTTTTTTTTTTCCTTCCTTCTTTTTTCTTTTTCCTCATAACTCATCAGACCTTGCCTCCTTCATAGTGGTTATCTGAACACTGTAGGATCGTGATGGAAATTGTCTTTTGATTATTAAGGCCTGGGCTCAGGCTGTCCCTTTAGGATTCTGTCTGTGTGCATGTTGCTTCTCTGGGTTTGCACATTGGAAGATGCATAGAAAGCCTATTTTTTTCTTTTCGAAATCCCACTGGCATTTTTAACATGCCAGGTTGTTTTGTGTTCTGCACCAGGTTTTCTTCACAAAACCTTTCTTTTTCAGAAGGCATTGTACATAAGTGAAAGAAATTATGTCTGAGCTGTAATCACTCTTTATATTGATTGTTATACTCACATGATCATAAATATTAGCCATGTTTGGTGCTGTGGAGAAATGAAGGTAATTGCCTTATGATTAGAGCTCTTTTCAGCTACGAGAAAGGATTGATTAGCATTTGCATACTGGAGGCAATATTGAGAGGCAGGAGGAACAAATAACAACATCAGTTATTTTGTGTGAGAAACCAATCTTGATATGCAATTTAAAGGTCTTTTTAAAAATTTTCTTTTCCATGGTCAAATTTTGTCTTATCTATTGCTGTTTTTTTCTTTGCAGTTTTTCCTTTCCCTTTATTTTCCTTAAGTTTTGAGATTAACCAGGAGGGGAAAAAAAAGTTTAAACTTCTGGGTCTGTCACATGGATCTCTTAGCCCTTTATGAACAGGTTTCTTCTTATACCTGGTTGTTTTTATAGCTATTTTATTATCTCTCTGCATTAGTGCTGCTGGCTCTGGTTTAAAGCAAGCGTTTGCAGGTAATTGGAAAAAAGTGTTTTTTGTTTGTGAGTGTGTGTGTTCTTTATCGGATGATTTAAGTGCGTTTACCCAGGAATGTGGCTTTGTACTTCCCGTTTCTTGTTTACTAATTGCTATGTTAGAAGAAAATCTGGATGGAATTTTGACTTATGTTGTGAATCATGAATAAATTGATTTAAAACCTCAAAGAAGAGAAGGTCAAAGCTTATATGAATGTAAGGATGCAATCTTAGGGAAATTTTTTCCTTATTCACCCCTTGTTTCAGTTTACCTTTGACTCTCTACAGAAATAAGACAATAAAGGTTTTTTTCCCACATCGAGCTGAAATGTCATTTGGTTTTAGTTATCTTCAAACACTTAAATGTATAAACCTCTTCATATTTGTCACATTCTTTGCTATTAGTGTTTCGGGCCTTCGTGTATTTTTGATCAGGAAATAAGACTTGGGTTAAAGATACATTTATCCAATATGGTGGTTTTCTATTTTTATTCTTACTTCACTGATTACTGTTAATTTCTACTTTGTTTGTTTGTTTCATTTTATTCTAATTATCTAATTTTTTTTTCTTTTTAGTATTCTCTTGTCTTGAATTTTTCTCCTTCATTTCCAATTAACAGGCCATTGAAGACGGCAATTTGGAAGAAATGGAAGAGGAAGTCCGGCTTAAGAAGCGAAAAAGACGAAGAAACGTGGATAAAGATCCTGCAAAAGAAGATGTGGAGAAGGCCAAGAAGAGGAGAGGTCGCCCTCCAGCTGAGAAGCTGTCACCAAATCCCCCTAAACTGACGAAGCAGATGAATGCTATCATTGACACTGTGATAAACTACAAAGACAGGTGAGCACCTCAGTCCCTCACCTCTGTCGTCTTCACCACGCGTGCTGCCACCTGCAGAGCACGCTCTGTTAGGGTGCACCCTGGGTTCTAAGGCCCTTTCTACCTCCCGTTTTATGGTTTTTGCTCCAGGGGTATCAGTAAACTTGGACCCAATTTAGAGAGGCTACACTTGATATTTTGTATGATGTAAGATATTTACATCTTGTATGATGTACGGTATTATGTAAGATATTTGGAAATAGGAGTTTAGATGACAAAATTAAAAAACAAAACAAAACCCTAAGGGATTTCCAAAATACCATCATTTATATGGAAGGATTGGAAAGAGAGTGAAATTATACCTTTGGCTTGAGTTGTTAGAGGGGAAAAAAGTCAGCATATTTAAAGTGAATATTCATGTTAAGACTTTGTTATAAACCAAACCGACGCTTCCATCAAAATACCATTTCTTCTTTCCTTCCAAGGTATTTTGATGGAAGCATCGGTTTGGTTTAAAACAAAGTCTTAACGTGAATATTCACCTTAAATATGCTAAGACTTTTTTTCCCCTCTAACAACTCAAGCCAAAGGTATAATTTTATTCTCTTTCCAATCCTTCCATATAAATTTCTGAGCACTTGTTCAAACCATCTCCTTCTTCCTAATAACCCTACCTAAAGAGGATGGTTTTCCAGCAACTTTATCTCTTTTTCATGAGATAAAGGAACTTTTGAATGTAAACTTTGAGAAATCTGTACCAGACACTATCTCCAGGCCATTTTTAAACAGTAAACAATTATTTGAAAACCAAAGTAAAGATGTTTTGGGGTGTCAGGCAGCTGTATGTAGTTGATAAATTAGGCTACATTTTGGTTAGTTGATTTGGTTTCTATTCAGTAATCATGTGATGCAATTTTAATAAGATCACATCTCATTTCAGTTGAAAAAACTGATGAGAAAAAACACATTTTATGTCTCTAGGTTTCATAGTGACATGAATCAGTTTCTAGCTACCAGAAATGTTTGACATTAACTCTGTTGCTCTGTATACCTGGAATTGTTTACCACAAACAAGTTGTGCTTTTAGTCCTTCATTGTAACTTTATCACATGTTTTTATAAGAGGAAGAAAACCTCATCATAAAGATGAAGTGGAACAAGCAGGAAATTTTCAACCATGGGGTTTTATTAACAGCTCCTTACAGAAAATATAAAGACTTCTCAGAAAATGGTGAAAGGGGAATAGGAGCAAATGTGTGTGAAGAGAGTCTGAATTTCTTGCTCCTCTTTACCTCCCAGGCGTCTCGGGTTCCCTTCTACTTACTGTTTGCACTATTTTCTTTTCCTTTTTTTTTTAAAAGTCATTTCCTTTGAGAATTCTAAAGTGGCCACAAAGGGCGGCCCCGTTACATCACGTCTGGATAAGATGTTCATTGACCCGGGGGGGTGACAGTGATCTAGGAAAGGAAGTTTGGCCATGAGATCATTCTTTGCCCAGGTGAACATGCAGACTTGTAGACCGAGCATCAGTCATTCTCTTTGTCAAGTCTCTGTCCCTTCTTGGCTATACTGGTAGGTTGGCTGGAGGCAGAAATGGTTTCCAGGAAGTCAGTTTGGACACTTACACCTTATGTATTAGCTCCTGGTATAGAGAGAAATAAGTAGAGGGTGTCACTCTGCATATACCTCTACCTTTTTGCCTTTGTCTCTGGAGAGACACGTCTGTGGCTTTGACCAGGTGTGCCTTGATGTTTAACAGGCATTGTGTTCATCACCTGCTGAGTGAGCCTGGGTCTGCTCACTGAGAAGAGCCACGGAAGTCCTTGGAGGTTTAGAAAGTCCTTTTATTCCAGGTGATGGCTGTCTCCTCCTTTCACGGGATAAAAGAGGTCACCACCCGGTGAACCACATACTGCCAACAGATTGTTTGTTTCATCTTTCTTTTTTCCTTTCTGTTTTAAAGCAAGCGCATAAATCTAGTGAGAATTCTTATAAAACGTCCCACCAGCATCACCACCTTTTTTGAAACACCTGAACGTCTGGCAGCAGCACTGTCCCTAGGCTCCTCTAAGGTACCCGTCGGAGCAGAGAAGTGGCCATCGCCCCCACTCCCCCGTGGGCTGTCCCTCTCTGGATGGCCACCATCCCCACCGGCTGCTGTCATCCCTTCAGTGTGGAGCGTCGGTTGTCATTGATCATTGTATTTTTCGTTCCTGGCTCATTTCACTCCCTTAGATCACCTGCCAGCTCCGTAACCTTTTGGGTTTGTGATTTGCTGATGCACAGGGCCATAGGCTGACAACTTTTCCAAAAACCACCCCCAAATACAGAGTCATATGAAGTTCTGTCCCTTAAACCTCAGCTAAGCATAGCCCAGTAGTTTAGACTCTGGCCTTGGCTTAACTACCTGTATTCCAATCTGAACTCCACCATTTACTGCCTGTGGGGCAGCTGGGCAACTGACTTAACCTCCCTGACCCTCAGTTTCTTCATCCACAGAATGGAATGATTACTGTACCTCCTTCTAGAGGTGTTAGGAGGATTTGATGAGTTAATATAGCTCTTTGAACAGTTTAATTATTAATAATCAGCCTTTCAGACTATTTATAGCAAATCAGGTGGGTGAGCGGAGCTCTGAGCACCATAAAGAAAATGTCCTTGCTCATACAGTTTTCATACTGTTATTTCCAAAACCAGGAACATGCAGTTTCACTGGGACTGATGATGGAGCATGCCTTTGGTTGTACTACAAAGAGAGGATATTTAAATATTTCAACATGCAGGCATTGAATCATTTTTTTCCTCTTTCATTGGTTTTATTTATTTTACTTTTCCTTAAAGTACCTATTCTATTAGCATGCACATTTAGGTATGTTCTGGGAAGTACATTCTACATGTTTCATATGCATTTCGTGTTAGTCATCCTCTAGAAAAAAGGCTTACTCTATGTTTTTTATGTCTCTTACCAAATTTGGCACTCAAGTAGGAGTCACTCAAATTAGGAGCGCCTTTAATTAGATACATCATATTTTTGGTTTTAGAAAATGCTGCCGAGAAATGTACTTCTCCATGTGTTGAGATTTTTGCACCAGTAAAGTCAGTGACTAATATAGTAATTCAACCTACCTGTGAAAGAAATACCACCTGGACTAACCTCCTTCCCATCACCTCAGTCAAATGTTAGGGCTCTGACAGTCCTGAAGATTAATAGAATATTAAATAAGAACTGGCATCTATATTTAACTAATATATAAGAATTAATTAGCTCTTAGGAGACAGTCTTCTTTTTTTTCCCCCAAAGTTCTTGCATGATTTCGGGACAGATGTAGCTTTATATTTTTAAAAAGAACAAGGGTAATTTAAGTATCTACTTATTGCTTTTGTTTTCAGTGCCAGACCTAATTTTTTTAGGGAGGTACTTTTAAAAAATGTGACACCCCCCCAACCCAGAAAAAAGCCAATAATTCTATGTGACACAAATATGAAATCTTTCTGCAGTAGTCTCTACTAGAGGTAGCACTGGTCTATTATCACCATTCTCACCATTTTATATCTCCAGTAGAAAACTTGATACGAAGTAGCGTTGGAAAGCTTTGTTTTGATTTATTAAGCATGCTTACATAGAAAGCTTTTAAAATTGTACTCTCAGTTAATATGATATTTAACCTAAGGGTCTTTACTTCTTGGAAATGGGACTTATCCCAGTCTACATCTGTACCCTCTAAAATCGCCCCTGTGAAGAGATGGAGAAAAAGATGGTGAAGAATGGGGTCTGGTGGAGCTATTCCAAGTCTAGAGGCATGGCTAATAGTTACTTAGATAAGGAGGGAGTTTCCTAGAGGGGATTCTTAGCACTGAAGGGGTTTCAGCTCTGTCTGCTCCAGTTTCCCGGCTGTGTCTCCGTGTGTCGCCCCCAGCAGACTATCACCTAACCTCATGTGGACACGCCCAGCCTCAGCTCACTGTGTCAGGAAGCCATTCGCGACACCAAAGGACAGCCCTAAACACGACAGGCATTTCCTATATTAAGACAGACTCAGCCCTCTGACTTCTAGCTATTTGTTCTGCTTGGACCTTCAGAGCGTCTGTCTTCTCATTCTGAGAAATAGCCTTTAAAATATGCATAAACATATCAGCCTCAGGCCATTCTCCTTCAAGTTGAAACGCCTCACTTTGCAGTCTGAGTGAAGCCTGGACTTGGGCCACCCTCGTCCCCCTCCTTAGACACAGTTTGCTTCCTTCGTGTCCCATTAAGAACATGGCACCCAGAACTCCAGAAGGATTCCCATGGCGGCTAGTTGCAGGATGCTTGGTAGCCTTCTTTTTCTGGACACCAAAATTCTGTTACCATCACTCAGGAATGTGTTAACTTTCTCCACCAACCTTGACTCAGAGTTAACTCCCATTGAAAACATAGCTTGCTGAAAAACTCACTCCCCTGCAGCGTATACACACATTTCTTTTCTCACATGAATGCTGCCAAGGTTAGCCTTCAGCTAACCCTTTGACTTTTGTTTTTATCCTATATCTACTTATTCTTATTCCTATCTAGTTTCATCTTACTGATTTTTGTCCCATTATTCTAGTCCATTGATGTAACACTGAGTTTTATGCCTTAAAAAAAAAAAAAAAAAAGACACGTTGACTTGTTTTCCCAAGTTGTTGCTCTCATCCAGAGGTTTGCTATAAGCTATTGCCGAGAAACTTCTAGAGGGCAAAGGACACGTCCTCTAAAACATGCCCCTGAAAATCACTTAAGGTTGAGGTGCATTTATTAATCAGTAATCTTTAAAGTTCATAGACCATCTGTGAACTTTACATGGCCATGCTATCATGTCACCTACACTCATCTCTCCTTTCTCAAGGTTATCAAAAAAAGTTAAACCCAAGATATACTGTGTTTCTGGCCTCCCCAATCCATCAACCTAGAAACCCTGCTGAAAGAATGAAATGAGGTTAGCTTGCCATGGCTTTCTCTCAGAGACCCCCTACCAGTACTTAATGATGTTATTTATCTTCTCTAAATAGCCCTGTGGCATCTGAATAATTTCTCCAAAATTTTGACCTGAGGTCCACATCAAGCACAGCCCTCTCGAGTTTCCCGTCTCCTTTTGAAAGCGGGACATTTGCTTATCTCTAGTCTCCTGATTCTGTTTCTATTCTCTGTGATTTCTTAAACATCATTAGCAGAAGCAATCTACTTACTCTTTCAGGATGTAATTAGTTTGCAACTGGACACTTGAACTCATCTGAAGTGGCTTGATAGGCTCTATCTACTCTCCTATCAGTAGCTTTTGTCTGACATTTCTTATGCCTTGCTTTTCAAATCTGAGCATTGTTCACATTCCTGAAGAATCTGGAAACAGAGTATGAGGAGGTTATTGGCACCTCCTCCTCCTCTAGCAGCTGTTTGAAGACTGGCAGGAGCATTCCTTGAGGAGGGGGCCTGCTGTCTCCAGAGGGTCTGGACTTCAGGTGCAGCCCTGCAGAGGGACTTGGGAAGCAGCAGGGAGGTGAGAGACACCTGCCTAACCCTGGTACCCAGCGGGGCATCCAGGGGTGGCCGAAGGGCTCTTTTCTCCCTGATGCCCTTCAGGCTCTGCTCTCTTCCCCAAGGCTAGTCTGTCTTCTTCTTGACCCACGTTTTAATAAACCCTGATGATATCTTTAGGATTGGTGGAAAGCTTCAGCATGTTCTGAATCTTAGCTCTCCCCACATTGTAGAAAATCATTTATTGATCCTGGAAATATTAATGGCACTCCCCCACCCCCACCCCTCGCCCACCTCCTTTCCAGCCTTGAGTGCCAGAGGGTTAAAAAACTCACGGTACTTGCTTCCGCTAGTTTGCCTGCGGTGGGGGAGACGGTTCTGAACAGGCAAGCGGCCAGGGGATTTCTGGGAAGTAGGGGTCATGAGAGCCCCTTATATAAGACTATGATAACATTATCTGGTGTTTATGGTCCCTTTGGGGGCTTCCCAGGTGGCTCAGTGGTAAAGAATCTGCCTGCAATGTGGGAGACATGGGTTCATTTGCTAGGTCGGGAAGATCCCCTGGAGGAGGAAATGGCAACCCACTCCAATATCCTTGCCTGGAAAATTCCGTGGAGAAAGGAATCTGGAGGGCTACAGTCCATGGGGTAGCAAAGAGTTGGACATGACTGAGTGACTGAGCATGCACACACATGATTCCTTTTAGGGGAAAAATATACATCATTATCACATTTACCTGGGACAAGAGAGCCAGCATTTTTACCCTAGTACATTATAGTACCTTTTAAAGGACTTGGGAAACCGCAGACCCAAGGACCAAGAGTACTTGTTTAATTCCTGTACACAGACTCCTTTTTACAAATGGAGAGTCTCTTGTAGCATTTCCCTAATGAGTGAGGCTGGGCTACTGTTTTAAAGGGCCACATATAGTCAACCCACACTCCAGAAGGGATAGACTCTTCCATTAAAAAGTTGCCTTTTCTTCTTTCAATATTTTCTTTCCAGAGTGCTCTACCTGGAGTGCATTTAGGTATTTACGATGTCAAAGGCTTTCCCTCAGTTATCATCATCCTGAGGCTTCCATCCAAGATGGACTAATCACACCAGTGTTCATACTGTCTTTTAAGATACATTTGTAGGAACATACGTTTTTCCCCTGGAGAAGGAAATGGCAATCCATTCCAGTGTTCTTGCCTGGGAAATCCCATGGACAAAGGAGCCTGGTGGGCCACAGTCCATGGGGTTGCAAAGAGCTGGACACAGACTGAGCACAGTGTACATTTTTAAAGCCAAATCATACCATTATTTAATAAGCTTTTTTGTTTTGTTTGAACTTTTTTCCCAGTCAGGTTGCTGACCCACATAGGTCTGTCCTTCCACACTCCTTAACAGAACCATTTGAAATTATTCTGTTGGTATCTCCTCTGTTCAGAGCCTCCCTTCCCCGATGAGCTGTCATCTCGGTCAGTCTCAGGTCCAGGAACCATGCACCCACCCTTCTCCAGGCTATCTGCTGCGTGTCCTGTGATGCGTCTACCATGCTATATGTCATTCCCAGAATGTTCTTCACTCTTACATATTGTGACACCATATAGTCTGTTTCAGCTTCTATATCCCCTTGGTTAAGACCATCACCAACCCAAGATCCCAAATGTGTCATGAAAAGAGCAGTCCCAGTTCTGTGCCTTCTTCCTCACATCCCCTTACACACAGAGTTTCCTCCGCATTTCTCCCAGGCCCTTCACTGCTTCTGTGCCCTCAGCCTCTGTCTGCATCAGGCCCGCACCCTCATCACTGGCTGTGGGTGGGACGGCCTGCCTTCTCTCAGAGACATGGAATCCCTCTTGTCAGATGGTTACTTAAGAACTCGCAGTAGCTCCTCATCGCACCGATGGTGACCAAACTTCCTACCGTGGGAAAGACAGTCTTCCATGATCTGGCCCTAGGACCTTCTTGACTTCGTTTTCCACCATGCAGCTTTCCTTTGTGTGTCACGCCTTCCAGCGGACTCTGCTTTTCCAGCAGTCTTGTACTTTGGTTCCTCTCTCCTGGGTTTATGCTTCGCCCTCTCGGCCTTGCTTCCCGCTCCCCTGGGGCAGAGTGGGCAGTGTCCCTGAGGATGGATGTGTACGTGGCTATACATGGGCTCTGTATGCCAAAGGCACCATCTATGCCTGGAGTAAGACCTAGAGGGGATGGGGGGTTTTCCCAGGCGTGTCACACGTCTCAGCTGCTTCTCTGAAAAAAAGTGCAAGTGTTAGTCAGTCATGTCTGACTCTTTGCAATCCCATGGACTGTAGTCCACCAGGCTCCTCTGTCCAGGGAATTCTCCAGGCAAGAATACTGGAGTGGGTAGCCATTCCCTTCTCCAGGGGATCTTCCTGACCCAGGGATCGAACCTGGGTCTCCTGCATTGCAGGGAGATTCTTTACCATCTGAGCCACCAGGGAAGCCTACTTGTCTGCCACCACACAGAGGGACACCAGAGGGGCAGTTTCAAAATCCTCAACTGAAGAGGCTTTCCCTAGAGGCCAGGGCCCTCTCTTGTGTGGTGGTTGTCATTTCCAGTTGAAGATCAGCTAGAGATTAACTCTGTAATCTGACTACCAAGATGGTGCTCAGAAACCGAGTCAGGGGTTCAGGGCCCCCTCTGGGTGCTGACCGCTGTAGCAAAGTACAGCATCCTATCTGATGGGCACAACTGTCTGAGGTAAGTACTCACCCCATTTTACAAATGAGGAGCTAGACTCGGGCAGGCTAAAGCTGCCTTCCTTAGGTCACCCCCACACCCCCCAAGCAAATGCTCCTGTCTCCCACTGCTTCTAGCACAACTGATGGAAATGTGTAGAGGGAGATGGGACCGGAGTAGCAGGCACTGACTTGTTTGGAAGAGGCAGGAAGAGTCCCCAGCATCTTGCCAGCGATCCCCTGAGGTGGGCAAGGCAGGTAGGCGATTATACTGAGGCATGAAGTGTGACAGGAACCGCCAGAGGTCGCCAGCCTAGGAGGAAGGAGCCGGGCTGGGATGAGGACCCAGGTCTTCTGACTCGAGTGTTCTTTCTACTCTACCGCAGGTGTAACGTGGAGAAGGTGCCCAGTAATTCTCAGTTGGAAATAGAAGGAAACAGGTCAGGATCTGTCTTGTATTCCTGTGTCTCTAAATACAGGTACCCCTTGGCCCACCACCCGGCCTTCGAAGCAGACCCCTCCGATGGCCTCCTGATCATCCCTCCTTGTAGTGGGCGATGGAGGCACAGACGTTCTCGAGCACCTGTTGCGGCTTTTGTTCGTGCTGTGTTTCCATTTGGGCGTGTCCATCCTGTAAATGCGCTTCTTACAAAGGCATCGGGAGCTGCCACCAGCGGGACCCTCCCACCAAACATGGGTTTCTGTCGCTTCCCCTCCTCTCTGAGCGCGGCTTCTGCCTCCCATCCCGCGGGCCTCTTAGCTCTGCGCTGTCTCGGTTCGGAGCTTAATGGAAAGCACTGTGTGCGCGCGCGCCCCCCGCTGGCCGACCCTGTGCGGAGAGTGTCACCAGCTTGGGTTCAGGGCGCGACTTCCAGGCTTACCCGTCGCCTGTGGTCTAAGCAGCCTGTTTAACCTTCGTGTGGCTCTGCTTTTGTCGGGTGGAGAGCAGAAATGCTTTTCTCCTGGAGACTTTGTGACAATGAGAGGATGTCGGTTGGGAGAGAGGGGTGTGCACCCATTACAAAGGTTGAGGAGTTGTTAGTATAGTGAAAATAACTTCTTCCCCTTTTTGGTCAGCCTGTACTTAAAAAAATATATATCTATACCGTATTTTGCCATTGTGTTCCACTTTGTCAGTTGCCTCAGTAATGTCCCTTACGGCGCTTTTCCCCCCAGTTTGGGGCCAGAAGGAAGAAGAATCCAAGCAGCGTTGCAGAGCAGATTACCGTCACCGGCTGTGGTAGTCCCTCTGTATAGGGAGGTTGAAGGTCGGGGTGATTCATACCCCCTATATCTGTATGGAGATGAAGCTGTTGGACAAGATTGTCATTTTTTTTTTTTTTTTTTGGTATTTCTTAGTTAACAGTGATCAGTCCTGGAAGCCAGACACACAAACCATACTGGGTACTAAGAGGTGTCAAGAATGGTGTTCTGTTTTTGCCACTGTGAGAAAGAACTCGGTCTGAGTTCAAATTTCAGAAGTGAAACAAGAAACACTTGACTTCTGGAATCTTGATATGAACCAAGATGGTAAATATTTCTACCATCAGGATGTAGAAAGGAAGCTTTATGGTCTAAAAGGCATAATGTAGGCTAAATGCCTGGTGCGGTAAACAGGAACAGGCAGAAGCTCCTTCACCCCACTGCCTGGGTCCCATCAATATAGTCATGTGACCATGAAAAGAGGATTAATAACTTTAAAGGGTATTAAGAGCCCCCAGGGTCATGCCTAGGCTTTCTGAGGAGACGACATGACCGTATATAGTTAGGACCCAGATAAATCTTTTGACTGAAGATACATTTAAACTGCAGCTTCCAGAGGCATAGAAAGGGGTGACGTTTGCTTCCTCGGGACTCTTCCAAATCTGTCTGGCACGTATGCTGCTTCTCCCCAGAAGCCCGAGTTTGAGACATGTTGTTCAGAGCTTGCATTATGATTAATTTTTAAAAATTCTTAAAAAAAATCCCTCCATGTGTTCAAAAGCACTGAGCATTTTCTACATGTCAGTCTCTGTGTAAGTATTGAGAATGAGGCGGGGGAGGGATGAGTAAAATGAAATGCCTTAAAGCATAGTTGGAAAGAGTTATATAAGGGAATAACACAGATCTATCGTCTGAATCGAGTGTACATGCCAGGTGAGAGGGTAGGCGCGGCAGAAGCCAAGTCAGTCGGTGGCTTGTGGGGGGAGTATAAATCCCCCCAAAGTAGCTAGGGGTGGGGTGGGGGAAGCGAGGTGGGGGTAGCGAAGTGAGGAGGCCCATCTATGTTAGGCAGCCAGGGAGGAGGTAAAGAAAAGCGGGACCCTTTCTAGAGACCGTACACCTCTCAGTATGACTGATCATCAGGTGCAAGGGAAGCGGGGCATAGCACTGGACAGGGTGGCAGGTGTGAAAGCAAGAGGACAAGTACTCAGAGGTGTGATTCACAGGACTTTGGGGCAGCCCAGATGTGAGCTGGAGGGGAACTTTATAAACTCCTGGTTCTCTGTCCTGAGTGGTAAGTGGATCTGGTGAAATTTACATTTAGAGAAATAGGGCTGAAAAAGAAGATGGCCTGTGGTACATACTCCATCCTAGGAAATCTAAACTCTCTCATGGCTATTAACAGCCCTTAATGTTGTGATTATGTTGTTAGTATTGACTATCCCTTAAGGACCAGCCAAGAAGCTCTTTTAGACAAAATTTATTTTTAGCAACATTGGCACCAGACATTCGGTATTTCTTTAAATGGGGGAGGGAAGCTGTGACCAGACCTCAGGCTCAAGCAGGACCCTTTTCATTTAATTAGATTACAGAGAAATTGCCATGAAATACAAGCATGACCAAGTGGAGACACTCAGAGAATTTTAGTTCTAGGTGAAGAACCTTTCTTCACTTACTCAGTTTGGGCACTGTGGGCTCAGAGACAGGGCTGGCAGTCTGTCTTGTATTTTCCCCAGGGAGAGGGCATGGCAACCCACGCCAGTCTTCTTGCCTGGAGAATCCCATAGACAGAGGAGCCTGGCAGGCTACGGTCCATGGGTCCATGGGGTCACAAAGAATTGGACACGACTGAGCGACCGAGGACTAGTGTACTAGCAGTGTGAGTGAGGAAATCAGAGCCTCAGGTGATGTCCCTGGCAATGCTTTTTCTCAAGAGTATAGTCCTCGGATTCTAGTCCTGGGGCTTCTTGGAGAATTCGCACTGTGGTTAAAGCCCCTGAGGTGTTTTGCTACAAAGTAGCCAATTGAACTTCCTTTAACTCAGCATTCCCTGAACTCATTTAACCAGCGAAGCCCCCCGTCCAGGGAACACTGTTAATGATCCATTAAGCTTGTCTTCCATAGGGCACACGTATGGTATCGGGAAATGAGGGCTCAGAAGTTGCATTTAGTCCTGAGAGTCAGCTCAGGGAAATGTGGATACCAGGACTTAATTTTGTCCTCCTTAAACGGTACTGATACTCTCAGATGTGTACTGGGATATGCCGCTCTTTGCCTCCTGGTGACTTGACACTTATTAATGATGCTCAGCCAATTTTAACCATGTACAGCAGGTGGGCAGCCCACAAATAAACTTGGCCCATCCGCTTTCTGAGGCACAGAAGGCCTCCCCGGGGCTCCGAGCTTCAGCCTAGCCCAGGAGCCCAGGGTCTCTGCCTCTCAAAGCTTCAGGACAGCCAGCACAAGCGACCTCTCTCTGAGGCAGGGGAAAAAGCCCCAGCTAGAAGCAAGGAAACTGATTTTCTTACAGGTCTGATAAGCTGTCTTCAAAACCACTCTCTGTCTTTTGATTTTAAAACGGATCATTCTGAAAGAGGCCAGTTATTAGGCATAAATGTTCTTGTATATCCATAGGAAAAATATCCGCCTCGTTTCTTTAGAATCACACCTCACGTGTCTTCCTTAAGAATTTCCTAAAACGGCCATTAGAGGAAAAAGCACACTTGGGGCGCTTGCTACAACAAACAGGCACACCCCTTTAACAGAGTGACATTTGGTATCTGCAGCTCAGGTAGAGAGCCATTTGATTTTGTTTGCCTGCAAAAGCTTTGTGCTTTTTGAGCTTGATCACAATTCAGCCAAAAGCTTTGAAGCGTTTTTTTTTTTACACATTACGAAGTTAGAGACCTGGGGAGAAATCGAAGGACAGAATATTCAGTGGAAGGGAAGGTGGGTTCTTACCTTTGGAAAGGAAGGCTTCCTTCGAGTCACTTCTGAGTCTCCAAGATGAGGTGACAAAAGCTGAGCAAGGAAGCAGCGTCTCACTGAGACAGGTGGACAGTTAGAATTCCGTGCCTCCACCTGCTGTGATGAAGTGTCGTGGGAAAGAAAGGAAGAGGAAACTAGATGGCCTGAGTCAATGCTTCTAAAAAGCCAAGTGGCAGATGATGAATCTTCTCAGTCGTCTCCTCAAAATGCTTGTCCAAATACACAATAAATAAATAACACTCCAAACCTCATGTCCTGGCCATCGCCTCTGCTTTGCTGCAAGTTCAGTGGGAACTTACTTCGTTGTAAGTTCAATGAGAAAATTCTGAAGGAATAGATAGGAACTTTATACAGTAGATTCTGTTAAAATCTACTTTTTTAAGATAGAAAATTTATGGAATTATTGTTCTATTATTCTATTTATTTGGCTTTATATGAAAGGATTAAAAGGTGCCAGGTGATGAACTGTGCTGTTTACGGTGACATAAATAACACTTGGTCCTATGCCCCTCAGACAACGTTTCTCTGGGAAAAATCAAATTAGATTTTTGACTTACAGCATGCTTGCAAAGAAGGTAACCTGGGAAAGTGTTTGAGGTCTACTTTATTTATGGATGACAGTATGGTTCCAAATCATATTAGATTGTAAATCTTCATTTTGTTGAACAAGAGCACATTATTATTAATGTTTATTTATTCTCTGACATTTCTCCTTCTGGTCCTTAGTTCATGCCTTTTAAAAAACCTAGTTGAATGTGTATTGCATTTACAATTTGATATCCTGTTGGTTTTTTTCCATTGAATGTCATACTGAGCATTTTTCCTGTCTTTTAAGGCACGTAATTTAAAACTACATAATTTTAGATTCTAGCATTCCCTCACTTATTTTTTTCCCCTAATTGTTTAGCATATTGGCTGCCTTATTTTAAATAATCCTGTGATGAACATCTTTACATGTACATATAATATACATATGTATATATCTTTATCCATATTTCTGCCTAGAGTAGATTACCAATCACAAAACCGTACATCAGAGTATGATTGCACTGAAGACTTGTTAAAGCCTTGGTGCTTTTCTTATTGAACTGAATGAGCCCTTTAAGTCTCCTAACTTTGGAGCATTTACCTTGCATAAACCTGGGGTAACCTCATTTTGGTTGATAGGCACATTATATATCTAGTCCTTAAACAACCCTTGAGGTAATTTTCACAGCTATCCATTCCATTACCAAAAGCAAGTCAGCCCACATCCCATTCTCTTTTGGTATTACCTCCTATACGCCTCAAGAAGCCGGGAAGTCAGATTCTCAAGCCTGTTGGGAGTTATAGTATTGTCTGTCAGTATTCAGTAAGATTTGGATGAGAGGCCTCAGTAGAGAGTGCAGAGCGCAGGTGCTCTGACCCCTACTATATGACTGGCTCAGGTCTCTGGGGGCTTCCCGGATAAGCAGAGTGCTACTCAGATCTAAGTGCATTTTTAAATGGTATTTACTAAACCCTATAGGAATCTGACCCTATAAAAAGACACATGCTTCCACCTACTGCCCTTCAATGCTGACCCAGTTTTTATGGTTTTCTTCTGAAATGATTTCCCATGTTTGACCCCTTTAGGACTCTAATAATTTTCTGTGAAACCTTTCCAACTACAAGTGGGTGTTCTAAATCATGATGAAATCTTCTTATGGAGGCAAGAAAACCATACACTTTTATATTCATTCATTAAATATAAAAAATTATAAACAAAATCTATTTCAGCTTTAGTTAAGATTACTTTCCAGAAGTATGCATTAGGAATTCTTGTCGGTAGATCAGCTTTGGTAGGTAAAAACACAAATCATGAAGCAGCCAAAAAAAATTTTTTTAAAGGACCCTTAACCACTAGCATTAAACACATACTAGCCAGCATTTTCGGAGAAGGTGATGGCACACCACTCCAGTACTCTTGCCTGGAAAATCCCATGGATGGAGGAGCCCGATAGGCTGCAGTCCATGGGGTCGCTAAGAGTCGGACACGACTGAGCAACTTCACTTTCACTTTTCCCTTTCATGCATTGGAGAAGGAAATGGCAACCCACTCCAGTGTTCTTGCCTAGAGAATCCCAGGGAAGGGGGAGCCTGGTGGGCGGCTGTTTCTGGGGTCAGAGAGTCGGACATGACTGAAGCGATTTAGCAGCAGCAGCAGCAGGCAGCATTTTAAAGGAGTAGGTTTCTAAGCTAGTATTACAGTCTTATGCACTCTTCCAGCTTTACCTAAACTGTAATCAGAGGTAGGCCTGATATTTATGTGACATTTATAATGTCTGTAGTCATCATTTTAAAGTCACAGTAGTAGAGATGTGAAATTCTTGCCATTCTGTTTGTGGAGGTAATGGGAGAAAAACTGGCCCCCAGATAAAGCACAGCAAAGCAAAGTGTGTGTGTGTATGTGTGTGTGTGTGGAGGTAATGGGAGAAAAAAACTGGCCCCCAGATAAAGCACAGCAAAGCAAAGTGTGTGTGTGTGTGTGTGTGTGTGTGTGTGTGTGTGTAAGCATGTAAACTCTACATGCAGGACTTGCAAACCACCATTAGCATAGTGGCATATAGGGCTTTTTCATCTCATGTACCGTGACAGCATAGCCAGGTGTCTCTTTGACCTCGAGAGGAAATGTGTTTGCCTACCAGCACCTGCAAACTCTGTTAAATGCAGTGGGTTCCTTTATCTTTGTATTTTAGGTTATTCTCCTTCTCCACTCCCTACATCTTATAGGATCACATTTCTTATTCTGTGATAGACTGTTGTATGAAATAGGTGGGAAATCAGACCATTTTGGAGGAGGGGGCAGGTATCACTTTTGCCATGGCAAACAGCACACTTGGAAATAATAATTTCTGCTCAAGCCTTAAATGTATAAAATGACATAATGGAAAATGCCTTGGGGGTAGGATAAGAAATGGAACACCTTCTGCAAATCATTGTACAATTAGTCCATTGTTCTGTACTTTAGGGGAAAAAAACTTCCTGGCAGTGAAGAAAAAAAGTATTTGAGAAGGTATATTGAAAAAGCATTTGTGCAGCTTAAGTTTGAGAAAGAAATGCCAAGAATTCAAAACTCTGTCAGGCTGCCTTCTTCTTCTTTTTTTTTTTTTTTTAACCTTTTTAAAAAACCTTTAATTTAGGGAAAAATAAGTTATCGTAACAACATTAGCAAGTGGTCTGGCTACCTCGTGCATTCTATAGGTTATATAAAAGCTGAATGTCCTTCAGGACCACCTGACATTTCCTGCCTGGGGCTGAGATGAGAAGTATCCCCTCTGATAAGACGATGGGGGAAGGGTTCTGACTGCATGTAAAGTGTTCCCATGCTCTGTGGAGGAGAGAGAAAACCCAACATACATAAAATTAAGTTCTGAGCAGCAAGGTACCAAGAGTTGTTTAATATTGAGGAGAACAGTTTTTTGATCCTGGATGGATCATGGAATATTTGAAGGGAGTAAAGGATAGAGAACGTTCTAGCCATGGAGTGAGAGGTAGAAGACTTGGAATTTGTGATAAAGAGGGGATTGGCTGACGTACTTGGGAGTACGCATAGAGAGGCTGTTCTGACCCGAAGAGTCACATTAGCAGGACAGATGGGGTTTGCAGAGAAGGAGCTGAGGAGGGCTCTGAAAGCCAAACTGAGGGGTTTGAATGGAGATGGTTCTAGTGAAACCACAAGGTTTCCTTAGATGGCATCCAGGTCTTCCTTCAGCTCCGGTCCTTGGTTCTTTGGAGGTGTTGGGGGTGGGGGGAGGATAAAGAGAGATAGGAATATTAAGCCACGTGAGCCTTTGTTTTTGAAACCAAGTAAATTTATGTCATTTTACAGGTATTGGTCCTGAGTTTCAAAACATTCAGCTGTCTCTTTCATTGAGCATAGATAACTCTGGACTTGTCTCCTTCGTAGGTTCTAGAATATGTCGTGGGAACAGGACATCAAACCAAGATTGTTTGAACCATTCTGTCCCTGATGAAAAGAGCTTTACCACACCCTCAGGGCAAACTGCTTCTTTCCTACTTCTCTAGTAGAGCAGATGAAATTGAGAGTATGTCCATCACAGGTGTACACAGCAAAGATATACTTGTAATCCGTCAATAGAAAAATGACACCATCTGTTGGCAATGTAGAAAATGACACTGAAGATGTCACTGAGGGTCAGGTGTTAAATCCAAAATTACAAAGAGGTCTGACTGTTGCTAGGGTATAAAGAATGCCAATTATAAACAGAAAAATGAATATCTATAAATTCCTCTATTGCCTTTCAGATATTCATTTACAGACTGGTGAAATGTTTATGTATTTAAGTCTCAGAATAGGAGAAAGAAAAACAGACCAGAGATTGTGGCCCTGTGTCAAAGGCGACAGCAAATGAAATGGTTTTTTTCATATTCTATATGGGGTAATTTATGGTGGTACCATCACATTTCTCAACCCCAAATGGGAGGAAAGGGTGGCTGAGGGTAAGAAAACACCTTGGTTCTTGCCACAGTAATCTTTAAAATCCAGCTTCCTATCAAAGTGCAGTGTTCTTATACCTCGTAGGTTGGCCCCTGGCTTTAGTATTCATGAGGCCTGTTTATGCATTAAAAAATAAAACTAAATACTGACCCAGTATCACAGAAAAACTCACCCATCCCTTTGACAGGATTTTCGGTTAATTTATGCAGGCCCCTTTGCACTTCAGCATTTTCCCCACTGGTTGCTAGGCAACCATTTGAGTTACTGCGCATGCCTTTTTTTATGATAACTGTCATTATGATTATTTTTTAATTATATGACTGGGACTATAGATTAAAACAGCATATTGTCACTCATTCTCTGCTGCTGCTTCTAGCATTCTCACATACTCCTAGGATTACTTTCCAAAATTTACATGGCAGTGATTTATTTTTATTTTTTTCATGTATTTCTGGCTTCACAAAAGAAGTGGAGATGGCATTGTAAGGGAAGTGAGATTTTTGTGAAAAATGACTATACCATATCTCCCAAGCTGTTATTGATCTAGATACACTCAGTCAGAAAATAGGATCCTGAGCCTAAATTATATCTTGTTCCTTTGACTGTGTCTGCTTCTAACATTAACTAATGTTAAATGCTTATATTGTATTATAGTCTGTTTCTCAAAATTACAAAATGTGAAGATTTGTTGCTATTAAATGTGCTTTCAAATAAAGCTACCATGAATTGGGGGGGAGGTTGTGGGGAGGGTACAGCACTGATCCCAGGCGCATGAAGCAGCCACACTTGCTAAATATGTTTGTTCTTTTCTGCACAAATTACTTCATACACATAAAATGGAGTTAGGCAAGATGAAGGGGTTCCTCCGGCAAATAATAATAAAGGTACGTGTGGTTCACAGTGTGTAAAAATGCTCTCAAAGGAATAAGACTGCAAAGATAAGACAGCCCTAGTACATACAAAAGCTTTTCATTTGAATTTCCAGAGGATGTTCTAACACACTATTTTCTGAATATACAGTGAATATGAAAACAAAGGGGTATGGAAAGAAAGTCAGTGTTATTTTTTTTTATAACCACTTCAATTATTACTCATTTAGAAATGGGATTTTTGGTGGAATGGGATATTTTAAGTATTTGTATCAAACTGAAGAGGTTCACTCTGTGGATTTCCCATACCTATATGGCAGAAGTGGAGACCTGCTGGTGTTTCCGTGTGACTTTGAAGTTAGCACCAGGGACATGAGTCTCTCATAGCATTAGTTGTAGGATTTTCTTTGGTCTGAAGAGCCCCATGTCTCTATGCATGGGCTGCCATTTGCTTTCTTGACATTTTCTGAAAGAGAATACAGGTTTGTCTCAGTAGTGTGTGACCTGTTATGGTTCTGTGTGTCTCCCCCACCCTACAGTTCAGGGCGACAGCTCAGCGAAGTCTTCATTCAGTTACCTTCAAGAAAAGAATTACCAGAATATTATGAATTAATTAGGAAACCGGTGGATTTCAAAAAAATAAAGGTACATCTTTTGTTTACAAACTTTTATTTCTTAAAGTAAATAAAATAGAAATGTAAATAGGTTGAAAAAAATCATAATTATTAAGACTCGACAGTGGTGCCCCATCTTGCTGCCACTGCCACGCACCAGGGCTCGGCACTGAAGAGGTCAGGATGTTCTTGAGTCTTTAGACGTACGTTATTTAATCATCATATTGAGAGCTCATATTGATTATACTGCATTTTATTTAAGAAGTCTCAGATTGCTCCCATGATCCCAGTGCCCTTACAGGTTCCCGTCATACGCTCCTCACTGCCCCTTGTAAGAAGGGTGGTCTCTGTGGATGACGCCCCCTGGAGTTGTGTAGCCCCACCTTTCTGGCAGGACTGCCTACTGGGAAGACAAAGGGAAGATCAGGCTTTGTTAACCAAGTACTGATTGTTATATTTCTACCTCCACCCTCCCCCACCCCTGCGCCGCCACCCCCCACCTCCCCGACTCTGTTTTATCCAAAATTTCCATCAGGAAAGAATTCGTAATCATAAGTACCGGAGCCTGGGTGACCTGGAGAAAGACGTGATGCTCCTCTGTCACAATGCTCAGACATTCAACTTGGAGGGATCCCAGGTGAGACATGTTTAACCTTAAACATGCCTGTGTTGTTGTCAGTAAAATATTTTCATTTGCTACCACCGCTCCTATCCTGGCAAAAGAAAAGGAAAAATAAAAGCCTATCTTTCCATGCTACTTACCTATGTAAGTCAATCGAGCCTTTGGCATTTTTAAATTAATGCCAGCTCCTTTGTACCATATCCATACTAGTTCCTACTTGTGCTTCCCTTTTAAGGCCTGGCTTTTAACCAGAGGAGGAATTTAAGTTAATAACTTAATATAATGCCTAAAAGCTAGAGGTACAATCTTTGCTTTTATAGAAATGGTGTATTTGGTTATATTTACCTTGGGTTTTCTGTAACTTTGCCTCAGGAGCTGAAACTGCTATTTTGTTTTAGAACAAAAATTATATAGCAAAAACAACCATCACCCCTAATTGTTAAAAAAAAATGCTTTTTATCAGGTCAGCTGCAATTCTCTTTACTTTCTTTCTCTGCAGTTAGTGGGTATGAGTCTGTAAGTGTGTGTTTCTATTAAAATAACTAAGTCAGTAGAGGACACTCTCGCTTTAATTACACCTCAATTCCACTCACCTTTTGTAGGAACTCTCCTTTTCCCATCTATGCTCTCATACTTACGAAGCAGAAAGAACATGAAGGCAGGCCAGCGTGTCTGCCAACCAAGGCAGTGTTAAACCACCATCAAAGTCCTTAGGCCTCTTTCCTGATTGGGCTTTTTAATCTTCATGTCAGTTCTAGTCACTAAATTGGAGAATGTGGGCCTCCTCAGAATGTGCCTTGAACAGACTATATACCTTTCCAGTTAATGGGACTTAATATTAGTGTTATTTTGACCAAAACAATAGGTCTTGAAAGCAAGCCTTCTTCAAAGAAATTTAAGGTGAAAACTAGGACACAGTTAAGTCCAAGAGTCGATACAGAAGTGTTTTGTGAATGACCACTTAAGGTTTGTGGGTAGACTGGAGGTTCTTTACAGGACTGTGGCTACACTGTGATATTCACCCTGACCCACCACCCACAGTTTGCCACATTGCCTCACCCCTGACCTGGGGTGATAAATGACCTCTCGATTGGCTTCCCTCCCAGGCCCACCTGGATGTTGGTTTATCTTTCTCTAAGCACCTGCTTATTCTGTCCACCAAGCTTTGAGCTTCCCCACATACTATTAAAATATAGAATGAATTTAATCGCCGTAGTTTGCTTTCTGGATTATATCCTCACTCTTTGGCCTTATCTCCTGCTGTTCCTCAACCTAAACAGTTCATAGTCCAATAAGACAGGTCCCGTAAACACCCACGTCCCCAGATACACATGCAGTTGTAGGAAAGAATATAAATAGAGTGCCTTGACAGTAACATCTTGCATAACAGTCATTCCATGTCATAACCAGGAAATTGATGATGGCTCCATCCCAGACACATCTTTGCGATTCTTGCCTCCCCACGTTTTCCTTTGCTCCCCTTTCCTAAAAACCCCTCTTTCTGACCCCCGATAGGATCATCCTCACCTTTAAGATCCAGATAAACTGTAGTGTCTCTGGCGAAATTCTGCCCCAGTGGCCCCATCCCAGGGTGTCTTCTTTACCATTTTTAAGTGTACAGCTCAGCAGCATGAAGGGTATTTTCATTGTTGTGCAATAGACCTCCAGAACTTTTTCACCTTGTAAAAGTGAAACTCTGTAGTCTTTCCACCAAACACTGTTCTACTTTCTCTTTCTATGAATTTGACTATTCTAGACAGCTCATAAGGGAATCACACAGTATTTGTCTGTCTGTGAGTGGCTTGTTATTTCACCTAGCATCATGTCCTCAAGGTTCATCCATGTGGTATAGCATGTAACAGGATTTCTTTCCTTTTTAAGGCTGGTTAATATTCCACCATATGGATAGACCTCATTTTGTTTATCCATACCTCTGTGATGAAAATTTGGTCTGCTTCTACCTCTCGGCTACTGTGAATAGTGCTATTGTAAACGCGTGTGTACGCATCTCTTCGGGACCCTGCTTTCAATTCCTTTGTGTATATATCTGGAATGGGCTTGCTGGATCATATGGTACTTCTGTTTTCAGTTTTTTGAGGAAAAGGGCCATTTTTGAACTTTAGAGTTCTCTCAGCAACCACACAGGGCTATACTCACATATGTGCATACACTAGAAATAAAGCATTTATTGCAATAGTGTTGGCTGGCACAGATAAAGTCAGTAATAAATAATGGCGTTCCATTTTTGTTAGGAGAATTGCACCTTTAAAAAAATGTTGCTATAACACAGTACTTGATGGAACAATTTAAGAAATATAGTTTATTTTTTCCTTTTAGATTTATTGAGATTTTAGTGACCTAAGGCACTGTTTTACCTAAGTTTACCATGTACAGTATAATTTAACTTACATAAATCATGAAATGATTGCCATAGTAAGTTTAGTGAATATCCATCATCTCATATAAAATCAAAGAAATAGAAAAAAAAATATTTTTCCTTGTAATGAGAACTTAGATTTACTCTCAACAGCATTCATATAAAACATACAGCAGTATTGATTATATTTACTATATTGTACCTTACATCCCTTTAACTATTTGTCTTATAACTGGATGTTTGTATCTCTTGACTGCTGCTGCTAAGTCGCTTCAGTCGTGTCCGACTCTGTGCAACCCCATAGATGGCAGCCCACCAGGCTCTCCCGTCCCTGGGATTCTCCAGGCAGGAACACTGGAGTGGGTTGCCATTTCCTTCTCCAATGCGTGAAAGGGAAAAGTGAAAGTGAAGTCGCTCAGTCGTGTCTGACTCTTGGCGACTCCATGGACTGCAGCCTACCAGGCTCCTCCATCCATGGGATTCTCCAGGCAAGACTACTGGAGTGGGGTGCCATCGCCTTCTCCAGTCTTTTGACTACCTTCATCCAATTCTATCTTCCCCTACCCCCGCCTCTGGTAACCACAAATTTGATCTCTTAAGAAATAACATTTTTGAGCACTAGTCTTGCTGTCAAAAATGAGAGGACGTCTTATTGAAGCCCACCCTTCCCTCTCAAGCATGTGCGCACACACACAGATGCTGAAATTAATTCAGCTGTATGTGGACTTTTCCAATAAGACTATCTCTGTAGATCTGAGTTTGGTGTTTTCCTGTTGGGTGTCAGAGGTGTGGGCACAGGGAAGAAAAGAGCACGCTGCATTTGTGAATCTCAGGCCCTCAGATTGGGGGTTTTAACAGTTGCTATTTTGACCCTTTAGATCTATGAAGACTCCATCGTCTTACAGTCAGTGTTTAAGAGCGCTCGGCAGAAAATTGCCAAAGAGGAAGAGAGTGAGGACGAAAGCAATGAAGAGGAGGAAGAGGAAGATGAGGAAGAGTCGGAGTCAGAGGGTGAGTCCACGTGGTTGCTCCACTTCTTTGGGCTCTGGCCACCTGCGTCGTTTCTCCAGATGCTCACAGGGCAGATCTGGGTTTAGGCCTTGGTCTTCTGTGGCCTCTCTGGGCAACCCTGGCAGTGGACTTAACCTTGCTGGAGCTCCGTTTCCTCCCATGTAAAACTGAGGTTCTAGATACGCCTCCAACAACGCAAGAGGGTAGCACATGGCCAGGCTCACAGCACACACTGAATGTTGCCTTTGGAAATCAGTGTAATAGGCATTTTCTACCAGCGTGGCTGTTCATACCAGCTTGCTGTTACCCAGCATGGTGGTCCTCTAAACTTCATAACCGCTGGGCTCCACCCCGGAGTTTCTGATTCGGTGGCCTGTGGTGGGATCTGAGAGTCAGGGATGCATCCAGCACCGCACTTTGAGAATCACCGCCTTGACTCTCAGACTGTGGTGCATTTTGTCCTTCGTGGATCAGATACTGATCCTGTCTTTTAAGTTTTGATATTTTATTCATCATGGGGGTTTTTTGCCATGAATTTTGAGCTTTTAAAACATTGCATCGACTGGTACTTATCTTGGTTACTCAATTTTGGAGTCAAGTTTTTCACCCAAGACAAGAATCTCCCTAGTCTTAATCTAGTCCCAGCCTTGATGGGTAACTATATTATTTCAAAGGTTAAGGCTGCCTTGAAAACATCTAAAATTTCTTTTTACCTAATTATGTTTTCACCCCATACTTCCTCTCAAAGTAATTATAGTCTTCTAGATAAAACAGTATAGGTATGCTTAAAATTTTTTTTTTATTAGATACATGCTTAGTACAGACAACTTGGAAAATATTTTTAAGAAAAGAAAATTTGTAAAATTCCATCAGCCAATATACATTTAATTCCAGCTGCCTTCCAGTTTTTTTCTACACATATTTTATTTATAGAAGTATCACACACTGTTTTGTAGCATGATTTTTGTCTTAGAAACATTTTCTCAAAGCAAAGAGGTTTTTATACAGCCATGCATACGAACATCCATTAATGAATGTACCAACAGAGAGTAATCTCACTCTGGATAATGCTGTCTGAACATTCTTACCCATAAATCATTGCACACATTTTAAAAACACATCTGATGCCTACGTATTGCCACAGAGAATGGAGCTGACATCTTTGTCAGCAGAGTACTTAAGTGTTTCCCCACACCCGCATCTGCTCTCAGGATTATTCTCTTTAGTGATTCTGCCTTTTAAGTATTAGTTTAACCTTTTTCAGTTTCATCTGGTTACTCCCTAGTTTTTATATCCCAGCATTTGATGATTAAGTCTACATAATTTATTCTAGCTAAACATTTCCATATTTTAGAGCCAGATTGCTAATCTGTTTTCACATAGCTCCCTTCGTATCCCAGCTATCAGTTGACTTTTTCCCTAACCTCTCCTGAGACTTAGTGTATTAACTTTCTCTGGCAGCTCTAGCAAATGACCGCAAACTTAGTGCCTCAGTACAACTTACATGTACTGTCTCACAGTTCTGTAGGTGACACGTTTGCTGTGGGTCTCTCTGGGCCAAAATCAAGATGTTAGCAGCCTGGGTTCCTTTCTGGGGGTTCTAGGGGAGAATCCATTTCCTTGTGTCTCCTTCTCATGTTGCATCTCTTTGACCCTCTCTTTTGCCTCCTCTGCATCCGTGTTCTTCTTTTTGTTGTTGAGGTATAACTGATATATTAGGTTCAAATATACATAATGATGCCATATTTGTGTGTATTTTGAAATGATCACAGTGAATCTCCTTGACATCCATCACCACATAGTTAGAAAAAAAAATTTTTTTTTCGTGACAGGAACTTTGAAGATTTACTCTTAGCACATTTCAAATATGCAATACAATATTCACTATACTCACCCTGGTTACCTTAAACCCCATGACTTATTTATAACTGGAGATGTATACCTTTTGATTCCCTTCACCCATTTCCCACCTCACCTCTGTGACCACCATATCTGTTTAGTTTGTAATCTCACATATAAGTGAAATTGTACAGTATCTTTTGCTCTCTGATTTCATTTAGCATAATGCCCTCGTGGTGCATCCATGTTGTCACAAATGTCCTTTTTTAAAACATTTTATTTCATATTGCAGTATAATTGACTTGCAGTGCTGTGCTAGATTCAGGGGCACAGAAAAGTGATTCAGTTATACACATACATGTATCCGTTCTTTTTCAGATTCTTTCCCCACATAGATTATTACTCAGTTCTGCTTAATCTACTGCTGGTCTTCTCGGGGGTTCCCTTGTGCCTAAGTTATTTTTGCTGCTGTTAAGGCTTTTTAAGTTTTGACATTTTAATTACAGTATGTCTCAGTGTGCGTCTCTTTGGGTTTTCCCTTATTTAGGAATCCCTGGATATGGACCATGCTGTGGGTCACTGCACCAGGGATAGGGTTTGCTGTGAGATTATGTCTCAGCCTCCTCTTTGCTCCTCTTACCTGCTTCAGTGTGGGTTTTTCCTTGTTTGCCCGATGGGGAAGTGTCACTCGGCTAGTTTCTGCACCTTTTTTCAGAGGCAGTTGTCCCACTTGTAGCTTACATTCAGGGTGTCTTTGGGAGGAGGCAAGTTCAGCTTCTTCCCGTGTCATCATCTTGAACCAGGAGCTCTTCTTCCACTTTGAAGGACCTGTGATTAGATTGAGCCTACGTGGTTCATCTAGGATAATCTCCCCATCCCAGGGGATTATGGTATGCTCCCTGTTGCAGTGCAAAGTAAACATATAGACAGGGTCTGAGGATTAGGACAGGGACATCTCTGGGAGGCATCATTATTCTGCCTACCACCCTGGTTAGTTAGAACTTGTCACAGGTCTATGTGGTGGTAATGTAGAGCCTTAGAATGCTGTTTAAAGGGTCAGTTTATTAGTCTAGTTGCCCAAGGCAGCCTTTTAGGAGGGTTTTGTGGAGGAACATAGTCCACTGACTCACGAGCCTGATGGCTTTCCAGTGCCCACCAGTCCCGTGAGTATTTAGATCGTGTTCTTGAGCATGTACTTTCTCGCCTTGACTGCCAGTCTTCTGCCTTCTCCTGACTTCATGGATTTCCTGCACTCCTGTGTCAGGAAGAACTACATCTGTATAGGTAAAGGTAGTACACTTCTTTCCAAATTCCTATTTTTTGAATTTACAGGCCTTCACATCTTATATACATTTCCATTACCAGGTAGACCTTCTCCTCCCCAGTCTCTTCTTGTCCTAAATTACTCTACCCAAAGCAACATGGCCCTGCCTTATAGCTCATTAAGCAGCAGACATGTGGGTATGGTAGATGGAAGAAGCCTGGACGAGAAATACTGTTTTGTGCACTAGGATTTGCCAGTTTCTGCCCTATTTGGGATGGGGCTGGGTGTATGTTGTCCCTACACTTCAGAACAGCTCTGTCTCATCTTTTTTGTCAGCCTACACTTCCATGGAAGACTTAATGTCTGGAAATGTTCAGTGGGTCCCTCCCCCTTCACATAAGTCTGAAAAGTTCTCATCTCTGAGATTTCTTCCAGAGCTGATTGCCTCCATGACAATTATCTATTTCTAGGTGCCTTGAGACCCACCAGACATGATATTCCAACAAAATGAGTTTGAATGAGAGACATTCATTCTCAGTTACCTCATCATCCATTCCTGAAAATGCTATTCTAGGGATGCCTGTCCCAGAACAATGTCGGGGGACAGATTTTTTTGTGTACCTTGGGATGTACACCTGTAATTGTGGTATAACACTTTGACCTCTTTCTTCCAAATGTTTTTATTTCTATCCTCAGAACAGTCCTGTGAAAGTGGAAATGGGTGCCATCTTTCTGTGTTTATACTTGTATTCTTTATATTCTCTGTATACAGAATTATATGGAATTTTATGTCATCCATCTATAGAGATTCATACACACACATGAAAGGGATGAATATATGTGCAAATAGGGATGTATACTACTTTTCCTGGAAATAATCACCAGAAAGAAAACAGGAGGAAGAGAGACTAGAGAAGAGGGAAAAAAGCTTTCAAATTCATTTGTTTTTATTTTCCATTTTGTACCTTGCTGTGCTGTTAACTTTTTAAGTCAACTGGAGTTATTTAAACAGTAAAATCACTGGTTTTTTTTTTTTTTAACCCTTTTACACGTACACTTTTTAATGTCAAAGTTCTCTTTTAAAAAATGCCCATACCCCTCCATACGGTCGGTAAGGCAGCTTTCACCATCCTGGTTATTAGGAAGATCCCTGTTCAGCCATCAAGAGACCTGGAAAATGACCCAGCCCAGCTTCCCTCCCGGACCCCATTGCATCTAGTTGCCTGTTTAGGGTGACTGTGTAACTTATCATGCAAAACCAAGACACATTTGCAAGTGAAAGAGTGCTAACTATAACTGGATCAGCCACTGGAGAACAGGCATGAATCAAGGACATTCTGGGCACTCTGGGATGTTGGCTTTGTCATCTGTAGGCTGGGATCATTTTACTACTTGTAAAAAGATTCCCCTGTGATTCCTCATTGCTGCCTGTTTGGTTTTATTGTAGCGAAATCTGTTAAGGTGAAAATCAAGCTCAATAAAAAGGATGAGAAAGGCCGGGACAAAGGAAAAGGCAAGAAAAGGCCAAACCGAGGAAAAGCCAAGCCTGTGGTGAGCGATTTTGACAGCGATGAGGAGCAGGATGAGAATGTGAGTACGGCTGTCTCTGCTGAAGCTGGGGAGCCCGCCCCAGTTCTGTTTCCCTCTCGTAAGCCCATGCCCCTTCCACCCTCTATGCTTTATTACTCAGAAATGAAAATGTAAATATTTGGTGAGATTTCATTAGTGAGGGGTGTGAACTGAGCTGCATGATTTATAACAAAGAATTTGGGGCTTTGTTTATTGTCTTTTTAATAGCCTTCAAAAATGAAAAAACTGCTAAATCAAGTTCCCTCTTTCCCTTTATCTTCCCAGTGCCTACTTACAAATAGTTTTCTGCATGGCCGGTTAATACTTTATAGCTGTACCACCCAGCATACCTAGTATATAGTGGTATACAGAGGAACTAACCATTACATGAGAGGCTGAGAAAAAGTGGGAGGATGTCAGAGTTTTGGATCTGAGTTGCTACTTCAGGTGCCATACAAAGAACTCAGATGAATTTTACATACTTAGAGGTGTTATTTTTAAAATTTGAAAAATTCAGGGTGCATTGATTGAGCCAGGTCCTGACATAAGGGCCTTCTCATATGGTACCATACTTAATGCTTATAATAATCCTAAGATAGATGTCACTCTCACCTTACTACAGAAATCAGTGCTTACTTATGTTATGTGTGTTTTGCTACAGGTCATGTAAGTAAACAGCAGAGGCTGATTTCAGACCCAAAGAGCATAGCTCGGTCTGGGGCACTGTCCTTGACTCTGTGGGCAGCCGAGGTAGCTTCTAATACAGTGCCTTCTGAAGGGCCCTCCATTTCATTCATTTTCCAAAGGACTTCCAAGTTCCCTACCACCAATCCCCTTCTTTTGCTTTCTAGAAAGTTAATTTTCCATGTTCAAATGTATGATAGTTTGATTTTCCTTCAACATGTTTGCCATTGAGGTCTGTTGAGAAAAGTTTAGCATTCTTATCCCACCCCACCCAGCCTGAACCCTCGACACAAGCATTTTCAAATACAGTTAAAATCCTAAAATCAAACGCACAGTACTTTATTCTTCCTTGCAATGTGTGCATGCTCAGTCATGTCCGACTCTTTGCAACCCCATGGACTGTAGCCTGCTCTCCATGGGATTCTCCAGGCAAGAATATTGTAGTGGGTTGCTACTTCCTCCTCCAAGAGATCATCCCGACCCAGTAGGTGGATTCTTTACCACTGCACCACTTGGGAAGCCCATGGATTTTCTAAAAATAGTGCTCAAAATAGAAATCATTAGCCATGAACTTCCCCGGTGGGTGGGCATCTACCTGCCAGTGCAGGAGACACAGGTTCAGTCCCTGCTCTGGGAGGATTCTACATGCCATGGTGCAGGTAAGCCCACGTGCCACAGCTGCTGAGCCTGCACCCTAGAGCCGCAGCTAGAGAAAGCCCTCACACAGCAATAAAGATCCAGCACAGCCATAAAGAAATCATAAGCCATGAACTTTTCATACCCAACTGCAAGAGAGCACAACGCTGGCACAGATGGCCGGCACTGCTTTGGGGTGTCCAAGTAGGAGCCCCCCTTTTCAGCACAGAGACTGTTGATGCGTCTTTACTAGCAGGGTTAACTGTTTCCACAATGTCATTTTTCTTCCACATTGCCTCTCAATGGTTTATTGTTTTTCTGTCCTCCATTTACTTTTAGGAACAATCAGAAGCCAGTGGGACTGATGATGAGTGATCACTACGGACATTTTTTTCTTGGTAGAACTGAACTTCTTCCCCTCTCTTGTCTCTACCCAGTGTGTTCATTTCTCTTATGGGCACTGGGTCGTTTCTATATCATTATCATCTATAAACTAGCTTTAGAATAGTGCCAGACAAACATATGATATCATGGTGTAAAAAAACACACACGCATACACAAACCTTTGTAACATATTGTGACCAAATGGGCCTCAAAGATTAAAACAAACAAAAAAGCTTTTGATGGAAAAAATGTAGGTGGATGGTATATTTCTATGGGTGGGTCTAATTTGGTAACAGTTTGATTGTGCCTGGTTTTATCACCTGTTCAAATGAGAAGATTTTTGTCTTTTTGTAGCACTGATAACCAGGAGAAGCCATTAAAAGCCACTGGTTATTTTATTTTTCATCAGGCAATTTTCAAGGTTTTTATTTGTTTGGTATTGTTTTTTTTTACACTGTGGTACATATAAGCAACTTTAATAGGTGATAAAATGTACAGTAGTTAGACTTCACCTACATAGACATTTTTCCATTTTATGCTCTATGATCTGAAAAAAAAATGCTTTTTGAATTGTATAAGATTTATGTCTACTGTAAACATTGCTTAATTTTTTCGCTCTTGATTTAAAAAAAGTTTTGTTGAAATTGCTATTGAATATTGCAATCTATATAGTGTAATGGATGGCTTCTTTTGTCAACCTTATCTCCTATGTTACCAACGTGTATCGTCTCCTCCTCCCTAAAGTGTACTTAATCTTTGCTTTCTTTGCACAATGTCTTTGGTTGCAAGTCATAAGCCTGAGGCAAATAAAATTCCAGTAATTTCCAAGAATGTGGTGTTGGTGCTTTCCTAATAAAGATATAACTGAGCTCAACAAACACTGCCTCTGGTTTTTGAGTTCTGGGAGATTAAAACCCTGGTACCTAAGAGTCTCCTGCAGAGGGCCAGGCAAGCTCTTTCTACAGTGCACATGGTAGGAAAAAAAAATTCTTCCAGACTGAGGTATCCCCTAGAATGAACCAGGTGTGTTGCAAGGGAGCGGAGTTTATTGCTTTCGTGACTTTAAACTTACATAACAGGACTGATGATGCTACGGACTGAGTCACACTAAGCCCCTGCTCAACCTTTTCTAGTGGTTTAACTTCTGTTTACTTACCAGAAAATCCACAGGTACACCTCAGATACTGCAGGTCCAGTTCTAGATCAATACAGTGAACAGCACAATAGAGTGGGTCCCACGAGTTTTTGGCTTCCCAGTGCATGTAAAGTTCAGTTGTGCTATACTGTAGTCTTAAGTGTATAACATCATTAAGTGTGCAATAGCTTTATGTCTAAAAAATAACATACATACCTTCTAACCATCATCTGAGGCTTCAGCGAGTCATGGTAGTAGTAATCAGATCACAGGTCACCACAACAAGGATAACAGTGAGAAAGCATCAAAACCACTGAAACATGACACAGAAATGAGCAAATGCTACTGGAAAGTAGGACTAAGACTTGCTGGAGGTGGGGGTTACCACAGACCTTCAATTTGCGAAAAACACAGTGTCTACAAAGCACAGAAAGGCAAAGTGCAGTAAAATGAAGTGTGATTTATACCTTAGTATTTAATAAATCTATATTCATATCAATTTAGAAAGATCTGAAAAGGGCTCATTTTGAAGGACTGGTTCAGTGAACACCCCATATACCTTTCTACTAAGCTTCATTAATGACTAATCTATCCCACCCCACCCCCACTCACTTGATTCTTAACCAGTGACAAGGACCAGAATGGAAGCATTTTTGCTTGTCTCTAATGCATTAGTTGGTGGAAACTTCATTTCTTAGAAATGTCTAAGGAGAACTATGAGATTCTTACTTTCATAATATGAGGAACTGCCAATGCATCTTTCTTTGAATCTTGAAGGAAATTTGACCCACACAAAATGCAATCCTCCCGCGAAATTCCTGTCTTTCTAAATGTCCACTCAGGTCTGAATTTCCAGTTAGTCTAAGCACTGAAGAATGTGTTGGTTTCCCTTCTTGGCTTGTTTAGTTTGCTGACCACGGTAGGACTGTAGACTCCCAGGAAAGAATGAACCACATTAGTTTTTCTTATTGAGATGATTTGCTATTAGTTTAAAGGCACTGCTGTTCTCAAGCCATCCAAACCATTGTCTTTATGGTTTAGGACGTCTATGGGTGAAGGATGTTCTCTGATCTCTCTCCTGCTGTCTTGCTGTGTTGTTCTCCCTGGCTAGAGTAAAAAGGAAAGGCAGAAGGTGGCTCTTAGAACACTAGTGAGCTGGCAGGGAACGTGATCATGCGTGACTAAGAGGCATCTGCACATCCGCCTATTTTTAACCTGGTCACAGCATCCACCTTGTCTGTTTCCAGTAGCTGAGCCCAGGGGTAGGCTTTGTTCTTTCCAAAAGCAACAGTTTTCCAGGAACAGAGGAAGGAAGCTGAGAGTTATCAGGCAATGTACTTGATCTTTTACTAGAATTATTTAATTACAAGAACCCTGGGAAGAAGGCATAGTTCTTATTCCCTTTCTATAAGGATGATGCAAAGGAGAGACTAAATAGCTATGGCCAGTGCCCCCAAAGCATAATTTGAAAGTTAAGATTTGTTTGCCTCCAAAACCCATCTTCCTTTCAGCTTCCCTACCACCCCAGTGAGTGACGCCTGGAACTGATCTTATTGATAAGCTCCAGGTACCCCTTTGTTTGGCAGTTGCTGATATTTCCAGGCTTACAAATGAGTCCTGGCTTAGGTGTCTGGTTTCCATGACTGAGAATGGAACTTTCCTCTAAGATCTGGTTTTCTTGGCTTGGCTCCTCCACTACCTTGGTTCTTTCTCTTGGTGACAAGCCACTCCACAAGGGTTAATACCTTGTCCTTTACACCCAGCTGCCATTGGATCCTAAAGGCCCCTGAGATTCTGCTGACTTGGATAGCACTAGGGCCCTCCAGGTGACTCAGATCATGCTAAAATCAAAGGAGCACCGCTAAAGCTGTCAGATTCTTAATGCCCATTATTTCATTCCTGGGGAAACGTATGAGGCCACAGCGGTCCTGATCCTGATTTAGATCACTGGTCTAGGCATATACATCCATCACACAATCATCATTCTGGTAAAACCAATATAAATGGAAATAACTGAAAAATCTGAGTATTTTTCTCTTTCTGACACAGCTTTTCTGTCATATAGGTTACCAGGAAGCAAGCTTCAATTGTGCTTAACTTGAACTTCATTCAGACTGATAAACTATAATACCTGGGAGAAATGTTTTTGGTCTTCTTAGCAGAAAGCTGGAGACATATTCTCCCCTTATGACTAAATGTAGTTCCCATGAGAATATTACAGTAAGAGTCAATCTCACTCTACAGATACGCTGGAAGAATGGCCAAGTCTATTCCACTTCTTAAAATTTGCTAAATAAGAGCCACATCAAGCCAGATAAAGCAACATTTCTGTCCTTATTCACCCATTCTGTCATACAGTATATGAATCGCAGGGTTTCAGTCTCTGTCATACTTGGGGAGAGGTCATCAAAAATGAGACAGTGCAGGGCAAGAAACGATGACCAATATGTCTAGGACTGCTGGGTCTATGTCCAGGTGAGCTCTACTCATCACTGGCGTGGTTTAGGACATTGAGCTTATTAACAGAGGGTGGAAGTGACATGTTCCTAGTGACTAAGCCCTTTATGCAAGAAAGGATCTGCATTCTGCATCATTTTCCGTAAGAATTCTCCAAAGGGGTTTTCCAAGTTGAAGAAAGCAAGACAACTAAGTCAAGACTATGGGAAAACCGGCATTCCTGTTTATAAACACTGGTTTCTTTTTAAAAATATATATATATATACTAGAAAGAGGCCTCTGTCATTTTTCAAAGCATATTTTATTGAAGTGTAGTTGATTTCCAATGTTGTGTTAGTTTCTACTGTACAGCAAACTGATTCATTCATACATATATATACACTCTTTTTCATATTTTTCATTATGGTTTATCATAGGATTTTGAATATAGTTCCCTATGCCGTACAGTAGGACTTTGTTATTTATCCATTCAACAGAGGCCTCTTTGTCAGCTCAAGAACTGCTGTGAAGCAATGCTCACTGTGAGATTATAAACCTTAAAGAGACTGGACTTATAGTGCCCCACTCGAAAAATATGCATTTTAAATTGTCTTGTAAAACCTTTAAATTTCTCCTCCAAGATGATAAAATAGACATATGTCCACCACAACCAGCGAAATACAAAGAAAATTAATTTGGAATTCACCCCTACCAGGCAATCAGCTTTAATAGCTTGATGTGATTACTTCTGCCTGTTCTTATTCACATTAAAACACACACACACACAGAAACATACACCGTCAAATGCCAGTTCCCCAGCTATCACCAATGTAACCTAGCAATAAGATGAAGTGGAACTTACTGCTTACTGTGATAAGGGAACCCACTGCCTTGATTGAGTTTTGGTAGTTTGAGAAGGAAAGTCAAGGTTGAGTTTTCTTGAAATCTGATTTTGGTTAAGACTGGGTAAAAACTGTGATACACAGTTTAGGACTGTGGAAGGAGTAAGGTAAGGATTTTGAGGCGGGAATCTAAGAGTCTTAGGGCATAACTACCCATTTATTATGTTGCTTTCTCCTGAAGAGCTGACGTGTCTTATAGGAAGCTCATGTAATAGACAATAATTATTTGCCGGGGCAAGGTTCTCCTGGAAAACTTAAATTATGCTAAGATGACAACGGAATTGTAAAGTCATGTTAACATAGATAGTAAGCTGTGCTGGCATTGAATGTTCAGTTTCTTACTTAAGTACCAAAGTACCGTACTATTCTCTGCAACTTGCCTTATTTTCCTCCACATCAACAGGGATTAAATTCACTTAAAACTTTTTCTGAGAACATTTATTTTCTTTTTTCTAATAAAATAAATATATGCACATTGTAGAAAATGTGGAAAGTAAGAAAAGTACAAAGGTACAGACAGTACCAGAAAAAAAAAAAAACACTGATACTGATACCACCCAGAGAGAAGTGTTTAAGACTTCCAGTATCTTGTCTAGCATTTAAGGAGCCTGGAAGTCAGCTATCTCTTTAACACAATAAGAAAATAGCTGAGCAAACGGAAAATCAACAGCTCTTCTTAGATCCACCAGAGAACTGAAGTTTGTTCAGGGCAAACTGCTGCCCCTCAAGCTGAAGAGACAGACAAGCAGATACAGAGAATCACAGCCTACTGGAGGAGCAGAAGGCCAGCAGCAGGTAACCAGTACCAGGCTTTTGGTTTTTAGTCGCTAAGTCATGTCCAGCTCTTTTGTGACCCCATGGACTGCTGCCTGCCAGACTCCTCTGTCCAGGGGATTTTCCAGGCAAGGCTACTGAAGTGGGGTGCCATTTCCTTCTCCAGGGATCATCCCAACCAGGGATTGAACCCATGCCTCCTGCACCGGCAGGCGGACTCTTTACACTGGGCCACCTGGGAAGCCCCAGTATCAGGACAGGAAACCTAATCTATAATTAACAAATTGCTGGAGGACAAGACTGGGTAGAGGTGCCTAGTCTTAGGAGGGTTCCCACACTTTCATGAGATTTACCTCCTGGAACCCTAGCAGGTTCTCACAGTAAAGACAGGAGAAAAAGCCCCCTCACTTTTTGAGCAGAGAGAGTAGAAAAGTAGCTGTATTTAAATATACCTTCTTAACAAGCCCCACCCTTAACAAACTATTTTGCCAACATGGAAGAATAACAATACCCAATTCCAGTACTCACTAAATCATTGCCACCTGATCGTAGGACTGCATAGCAGTTCCTCTGCGCTGAGGCCCCACCACTACATCAGTAAGTCTGCAGAAGAATGCATGTTGCTGAAGTGCCAGCTCCTGCCCTGCAGCAGTACTGAGGCTAGCTGGGCCTCTGTCCTTTTGTAAATTAAACAACACTGTCTTGAATCACCTCTCTCCCCGTTCCCCCATGTCTGGGTCCTCCTCAAGCTGTGTGCAAGTTGTTTTTTTTTTTGGGGGGGGGGAGTGATTTCCCATGTTGTTCATTTGTTGATTCTACATAGCACGCAGCCTGTCTCTACAGGATGGACCAAGGCAGTTTTAGGATTTTTATTCAGAATCTGGGAGAGATGAGTGGGGGCATCTGGTATGTAAGCATAGCCAAGGTCTTAGCTGAATATATAACAATGCTGTTCTAAAACTTGTTGGGTGTTTCTCCCTTGAAAATCAGGGATTTCTCAATGACTGACCCTCCTATGGCAAGGACCTGCCCTCCTTATGGGCCTCCCAGGGGGCGTTAATGGTAAAGAACCTGCCTGCCAGTGCAGGAGACTTGAGACAATGGTTCAATCCCTATGTTGGGAAGATCCCCTGGAAAAGGACATGGCAACCCACTCCAGTATTCTGGCCTGGAGAATCCCGTGGACAGAGGAGTCTGGTGGGCTACAGGCCATGGGGTTGCAAAGTCGGACATAATTGAAGCAACGTAGCATGCATGCAATAAGAATGGATACATGCATGACTGAATCCCTTTGCTGTTCACCTAAAACTGTCACAACAGTATTAATCAGTTATACCCCAATACAAAATTTATATATATATTTTAAATAAGTCTCCTGTACAATAACAGGGTCATACTGCTCAATGAATTGTGCATCTCAGGTTTTATTTTTATAGGTCATTACAGAATGTTAAAAGTATCAATTCTCCAGGAAGAATCACTCTTAAAAAATTTCACTTACTTCCTTTTCCATTTTCTCCTGTTCATAGATTTATTAAGATATAAACACAATAACACTTTCCCATTTTAAAAACAGAGTTTTGGCAATTACATACAGTAATGTAGACAACTCCACAGTCATGACAGAAAATTTTCTTTACCATGAACAGTTTTCTCATGCCCATTTCCAGTCAATTTCTTACCCTGACTCCCAGCCTCAGGGCAGTCATTGATCTGCTCTCTGTCACTATCATGTTGCCCTTATTAGACTGTCATCTAACTGGAATACGTCCTGTAGCCTTTGTGTTTGACTGCTTTCAAGTACTATATCATCTTTGAGATTATTCATGTTGCATATGTAGCCAATGACTTTTTATTGCTGAGTACTATTCTATAATATGATTATCCCACAATTTATCTGTTCGTTAACTGATGGACATTTGAATTCTTTAAAATTCTTGACAAAAAGGCCTACTATAAACACGGCTGTACAAATTTTTGTGTGGATGTGTTTTTAGTCTTCTTAGTTGAATGCTGAGGAATGAAATTGGGTTCAGTTCAGTTCAGTCGCTCAGTCATGTCCAACTCTTTGCGATCCCATGAATCGCAGCACACCAGGCCTCCCTGTCCATCACCAACTCCCGGAGTTCACTCACACTCACATCCATCGAGTCAGTGATACCATCCAGCCATCTCATCCTCTGTTGTCCCCTTCTCCTCCTGCCCCCAATCCCTCCCAGCATCAGAGTCTTTTCCAATGAATCAACTCTTCGCATGAGGTGGCCAAAGTACTGGAGTTTCAGCTTCAGCATCATTCTTCCAAAGAAATCCCAGGACTGATCTCCTTCAGAATGGACTGGTTGGATCTCCTTGCAGTCCAAGGGACTCTCAAGAGTCTTCTCCAACACCACAGTTCAAAAGCATCAATTCTTTGGTGCTCAGCCTTCTTCACAGTCCAACTCTCACATCCATACACGACCACAGGAAAAACCATAGCCTTGACTAGACGGACCTTAGTTGGCAAAGTAATGTCTCTGCTTTTGAATATGCTATCTGGGTTGGTCATAACTTTTCTCCCAAGGAGTAAGCATCTTTTAATTTCATGGCTGCAATCACCATCTGCAGTGATTTTGGAGCCCCCAAAATAAAGTCTGACACTGTTTCCACTGTTTCCCCATCTATTTTCCATGAAGTGATGGGACCGGATGCCATGATCTTCATTTTTAACTTTACAAAATAATAGCAACTGGTTATCTGTATGAGAAAAAAAAAAAACTTCAAACCCTTCATATCATACACAGAAATTAACTCAGAAAGAATCTAAATGGAACTGAAATTTTATTTTATTTTTTTTATGTTTTATAAACTGCATGGTTTTATTGATTTCAAATATTTTGTGGTATTTTCCATACTATTAATAAATCCCAGCAGGATCCTCTATGACCCACCTCCCAGAATATTGGAAATAAAAGCAAAAATAAACAAATGGGACCCAATTAAAATCAAAAGCAAGGTGAAAACACAGCCTTCAGAATGGGAGAAAACAATAGTAAATGAAGCAACTGACAAAGAACCAATCTAAAAAAATGTACAAGCAACTCCTGCAGCTCAATTCCAGAAAAATAAATGACCCAATCAAAAAATGGACCAAAGAACCAAACAGACATCTCTCCAAAGAAGACACACAGATGGCCAACAGACACATGAAAAGATGCTCAACATCACCCATCATCAGAGAAATGCAAATCAGAATCACAATGAAGTACTGTTAAGGGACCAGACCTGAGCTATGACAGGCTCAACAAGCTATACTAGGCCTAAGACTCAGATTCTTGTAAAACCTGAGTCATGATTCCGGGAAACCACACCCTGGGAAAGTCCCCGCTGCTGCCAAACCTGAGCCAATCCGGATAGGGATGTGGGATTTGAAAATGAGTGTGTACGGCTCAGCCAATCATAACCCGCCAGCTGTACTAAGAACCGCCTGTACAAAAGCAGCTGTGATTCAGAGCTCGGGGCTGTCAAGACTCCACTGGGCTGGATGAGACAGGAACCCTAGTTCGAGCTAGCAATAAAACCCCTTTATGCTTTTGCATTGCTGTGGACATCTTATTCTCTCAGTTTTGGGGACTTGGACTTTTGGCATAACAGTACCATTACATGACAGTCAGAATGGCTGCAATCCAAAAGTCTACAAGCAATAAATGCTGGAGAGGGTGTGGAGAAAAGCAAACCCTCTTACACTGTTGGTGGGAATGTAAACTAGTTCAGCCACTATGGAAAACAGTGTGGAGAAAACTTAAAATATTATGTTTCTAAAAGGAAAATTAGAAGAAAATCTTTGTGATCTTGTGTTAGACAAAGATTTCTGAAACAGGGCACAAAAAGCATGAACCATAAAATATTGATGAAATAGATTTCTTTAAAAACTGTGGCTCTTTGAAAAACACAGTTAAGAAAATGACAAGGCAACCCATAGAGTAGAAGAAAATACTTTCAAGCAGGTAACTGAAAAAGAACTTGTTCCCAGAATACATATAAAGATCTCTTAAAACTCACTAAAACACTAATTAAAAAAAAAAAAAGGAGGCAAAAGATTTGAAGATACTTCACAAAAGAAATATATGAAGTCAATAAGCACATGAAAGATGCTCAATACTCATCATCATCAAAGAAAAGCAAAATAAAATTACAATTAAATACCACTACACACCCACTAGAATGGCTAAAATTTTTAAAAATTGACAACAGGAAGTGCTGACAAGGATATGAAGCAACTGGAACTCATGCCTTGCTGGTGGGAATGCAAAATGGTTGAATCACTTTGAAGCTAATATTTTTTTAAACAAAACTATATGATGTACCCATGTATGTATGTGTCATAATTTAGATAACACTTGCTCTTCTAATGGATATTTGAGTTGATACTTGTTGGGATTATTATGCCATTATAAATAATTCTAGAAAATCATTAAACCCACTCTATAATTTTTATCTCTTTTTTAAAAAAAATTAGTAGAGTTACCTTTAAAGTTATTGCAGAAAACAGTTCCTTTCCAATTACATTGGATTCTAATAAAAGACAAAAACCAGAGGTGATTGCTTTATTTCTCAGTCATAGGTATACTTGTTCAGTAAAACCTTCTGGATACTTATTTTCATAACACTTTCATCATCTTTTAAAGAAAGACCCTACAATTAAAGGCCTAAATGTGAGACCAGACACTACAAAACTCCTAGAGGAACAGAAAGGCAGAACACTGACATAAATTGTAGCAATATCTTTTTCAATCCATCTCCCGTAATAATGGAAATAAAAACAAAAATAAACAAAAGCTTAAGACCTACTTAAAAGCTTTTGCACAGCAAAGGAAACAATAAACAAAAGAGAAAGAAGACCCACAGATCAGGAGAAAATATTTGCAAATGATGTGACCAACAAGGGGACTGGTCTCCAAAATTTATAAACAGCTTGTGATGTTATATAAAATATATAAACAATATAACATAAACAACAATGTATAAAAGTAGACTGTAGCCCACCAAGCTCCTCTGTCCATGGGATTCTCCAGGCAAGAGTACTGGAGTGGGTTGCCATTTCCTTCTCCACGGGATCTTCCTGACCCAGGGATCGAACCCAGGTCTCCCACATTGCAGGCAGATGCTTTAACCTCTGAGCCACCAGGGAAGGGCCCCCGCGCCACCCCCCCCAAAAAGGACAGAAGACCTAAATAGACATTTCTCCAAAGAAGACATACAAATGGCCAAAGAAACATGAAAAGATGTTCAACACCACTAATTATTACAGAAATGCAAATCAACACTACAATGAGGTATCACCTCACACTAGCCAGGATAGCTATCACCAAAAAAAAAAAAAAAAAAAAATCGACAAACAATAAATGCTGGAGAGGGTATGGAGAGAAGGGAACCCTCCCACACTGTTGGTGGGAATGTAAACTGGTACAGCCACTATGCAGAGTAGTATAAAGATTCCTTAAAAAACTACAGAGTTACCATATAACTCTGCAGTCCCACTCCTGGGCCTATATCTGGGGGTGGGGAGGGAACATGATCTGAAAGGATACAGCACCCCAATGCTCATCATAGCACTATTTACAATAGACAAGACATGGAAGCAACCTAAATGTCCATCAGCAGAGGAATGGATAAAGAAGATGTGGTGCACATATACAATGGAATATCACTCGGCCATAAAAAGAATGACATAATGCCATTTGCAGCAGCATGGATGGACCTACCGAGTGTGATACTGACTGAAGACAGAGGAGAAGTACCGTATGGCTTTCCTTATATATGCGGCATCTAAAAGAAATGATACAAATACTTTCTCACAAAACAGAAACAGATTCACAGACTTGAGAGAATGTGCTTATGGTTGCTGGGAAAAAGGACAGGGGGAATAAGATAGGGAGTTTGGGATGGACATGTACATACTGCTATATTAAAAATGGAACTAACAGGGACCTACTGTATGTCATATGGAACTCTGCTTAATGTTATGTGGCAGCCTGGATGGGAGGGGAGTTTGGGGGAGAACTGATACATGTGTATGTATGGCTGAGTGCCTTTGCTGTTCACCTGAAACCATTATAACATTGTCTGTTAACTGCCTATACCCCAATATAAAATGAAAGGTTTAAAAGAAAAGATCCTAAACATTACTTTACCTTGTCTTTTTTTCCCCTCAAGCCCTTAACTTTGTAAGGGAGATTCTGCAAGCAGATGCTTATGCTCCTTAATTTAGTTGGATATGCAGAAAGCTGCTTCAGAAAATCAAGTACTCATATTTGCTCCTGTCACTGAGCTTTGTAAAGAGTCAGGGCTGCTCTGAATGTTCCAAGAAGGCAAAGTTTGGGGACTGCAAGGCCTTGAGAGCAAGTTCTTTGAGCTGGCAAGAATCTCAACACAAGATTATTCTCTCCTACCAGGCACCTAAAGAATTTTCTCAGCCTGATAGCTCTCAAGGAAGTTGGCTCCTAAAGGTGATACTAGCTCTAAAGTGTCTCTCTGTGATGAGGTTGTAAGCTGTTTACTGAGGCTTAATAGAAAAACCACAATTTCCTTTTTTAATAAGTTTGGCATATGCCAAATTATACTGGAATACTTGGAGGTAGTGTGATCCTAAGGGTAAAATCCACCAGAGAGGGACACCATGATAGTAGTAATTCAGATTAAAATAATCCCAGAGAATTTATATTTATCCTAGCATTTTAAAGGCTGGCTTATGTGGAGAAACAACAGAACTCCATTTAAGAGTTCTCAATATTATACTGATTCAAGCATGGCTCATATATAAATAAATACTACAGACAGTCCCAACTTAGGATGGTTTAACTTAAAATTTTTTTCAACTTTATATTGGTGTGAAGGTGATATGCATTCAGTAAAAACCATGTTTCAAATTTTGATCTTTTCCCAGGGTAGCAATACATGGTGTGATTCTCTCATGATGCTGGGCAGTGGCAGTGAGCACAGCTCCCAGACAGCCATGAGATCATGAGAGTAAAAACTGATACTCTTAAACCCATTCTGTGCTCACATGCATATATGCGTGCTAATGGTGTCTGACTCTTTGTGACCCCATGGATGTAGCCTGCCCTGGCTCCTTTATCCATGGAATTTCCCAGGCAAGAATACTGGAAACATTTCCTACTCCAGGGGATACTCCCAATCCAGGGATCATACTCGCATCTCCTGCATTGGCAGGTGGATTCTTTACCACTGTGCCACCTAGGAATCCCCTGCATGGATTACAGTCTTGTTGTGGTAAAGGGGCTTTTATAACCCAATGAAGCTATGAGCTTGCAGTGCAGGGCCACCCAAGATGGATAAGTCATAGTGAAGAGTTCTGACAAAAAGTGGTCCACTGGAGGAGGAAATGGCAAACCACTCTAGCATTCTTGCTCCAAGAGCCCTATGAACAGTATGAAAAGGCAAAAAGATACGACACTGGAAGATGTGCTCCCCCAGGTCAGAAAGTGTCCAGTACGCTGCTTGGGAAGAACAGGAGGGCAATTACTGATAGCTCTAGGAAGAATGAAGCAGCTAGGCCAAAGTGGAAATGACGCTCAGTTGTAGATGTGTCTGGTGCTGAAAGTAAAGTCTGGTACTGTAAAGAACAACGTTGCATAGAAACCTGGATTGTTAGCTTCATGAATCAAGGTAAACTGAACATGGTCAAGTAAGAGATGGAAAGAGTAAACACTGACATCTTAGGAATCAGTGAACTAAAATGGACCAGAATGGGTGACTTTAATTCAGATGGCCATTATATCTACTGCTGTGGGAAAGAAATCCTTAGAAGAAAAGGAGTAGCCCTCACAGTCAATAGAAGAGTCTGAAATGCAGTACTTGGGTGCCATCTCAAAAACAACAAAATGATCTTGGTTCGTTTCCAAGGCAAGCCATTCAATATCACAGTAATCCAAGTCTATGCCCCCAGCCACTAATGCTGAAGAAGCTGAAGTTGATCAGTTCTGTGAGGAACTACAACATCTTCTAAAACTAACATTTAAAAAAAGATGTCTTTTTCATCATAGGAGATTGGAATGCAAAAGTAGGAAGTCAAGAGATACCTGGAGTAATAGGCAAGTTTGGCCTTGAATTATAAAATGAAGCAGGGCAAAGGATAACAGAGTTTTGTCAAGAGAACACAATGGTCATAGCAAATACCCTTTTTCCAACAACAAAAGGGATGACTATACACATGGATTTCACCAAATGGTCAAGACCAAAATCAGACTGATTATATGCTTTGTAGCCTAAGATAGAGAAGCTCTATACAGTCAGCAAAAATAAGACTGGGAGCTGACTATGGCTCAGATCATGAGCTCTTTATTGCAAAATTCAAGCTTAAATTGAAGAAAGTAGGGAAAATCACTCGGCCATTTAGGTATTACCTAAATCAAATCCCTTATGATTATATAGTGGCAGTGATGAATAGATTCAAGGGATTAGATCTGATAGACAAAGTGCCTGAACAACTATGGACAGAGGTTCATAACACTACAGGAAGCAGTGATCAAAACCATCCCAAAGGAAAAAAGACACAAGAAGGCAAAGTGATTGTTTGAGGAGGCCTTACAAATAGCTGAGACAAGAAGAGAAGCAAAAGGCAAGGGAGAAAGGGAAAGACAGATGAAAGCAGAGTTCCAGAGAATAGCAAGGGGAGATAAGAAAGCCTTCTTAAATGAACAATGCAAAGAAATAGAGGAAAACAATAAAATGGGAAAGACTAGAGATCTCTTCAAGAAAATCAGAGATACCAAAGGAACATTTCAAAGATGGACATGATATAGGACAGAAACTATAAGGATCTAACAGAAGTAGAAGAGATTAAGAAGAGGAGGTAAGAATAAACAGAAGAACTACACAAAAAAGGTCTTAATGACCTGGATAACCACAATGGTGTGATCACTCACCTAGAGCCAGACATCCTGGAGTGTGAAGTAGGCCTTCAGAAATATTACTATGAACAAAGCTAGTGGAGGTGACAGAATTCCAGCTGAGCTATTTAATATCCTAAAAGATGATGCTGTTAAAGTGCTGAACTCAATCAATATGCCAGCAAATTTGGAAAATTCAGCAATAGCCACAGGACTAGAAGAGGTCAGTTTTCATCCCAATCCCAAAGAAGTGCAATGACAAAGAATGTGCAAACTAACACAAAATTGTGCTCATTTCACAAACCAGCAGGACAACCAGCAGGATTATGCTCAAAATTCTTCAAGCTAAGCTTCAGCAGTATGTAAACCAAGAACTTGCAGATGTTCAAGCTGTGTTTAAAAAAGGCAGAGCAACCAGAGATCAAAATGCCAACATCTGTTGGATCACTGAAACAGCAAGGGAATTCCAGAAAAATATCTATTGCTGCTTCACTAACTATGCTAAAGTCTTGACTGTGTGGATCACAACAAACTGTGGAAAAGTCTTAAAGAGATGAGAATACCAGACCACGTTATCTGTCTCCTGAGAAACCTGTATGTGGGTCAAAAGGCAGCAGTTAAAACTGGACATGAAACAACTGAGTGGTTCAAAATCAGGAAAGGAATATGACAAGGCTGTAAATTGTCACTCTGCTTATTTAGCTTATATGCAGAGTACATCATGGGAAATGCCAGGCTGGATGAAGCACAAGCTGGAATCAAGATTGCCGGGAGAAACATCAACTGACTCAGATATGCAGATGATACCATTCTAATGGCAGAAAGTGAAGAGCATCTACAGAACCTTTTTTTAAAAAAACTTGCTTATTTTCTCCTTTAATACAGTCAGCCCATGGGGTGTCATTAGGCTAATTTTACAGATATGGAAAAGGAGATTCAAACAAGTTATCAAGTCCTCAAGGCCCCCTCCTCCTAAGAAGCATAACTGGGGCTTCCCTAAGCATGGCTCCCCTTAGATCTTCCACTTTCTCTGCTCTAGGGCTCCTCGGCTGGATACGAGAGAGAACAATTGCCACAGTTTGGGCTTTGTTCTTGGGCTGAGAACAGAGTCCGAGGTTCAACAAGCTCCCTCCAGGGTCTTCTTTTTTTTAAACTCAGGCTTGGCAAGCCTGACCAATGCTTCCATCTGCCAGGGAGCAAGGAAGGGTCTGCCGTGTTTGGCTGCAGGCTCTGGTCATGTGCAAAGGGTGGGTGGGGGGGCTGTGTCATGTTTTGGTGTGTTCTCCTGTGTCATTGCATGTGCAGCCCTCTGGCTCATGTTCCAGGGCCCAGGTGGGCACACACTCTGCCTCTTGTTCCCTCTTGGTTTTTTTCCATGACAGCATCAAAGCTGCCAGTGCAGTCAGGCAGATCTGTTTCTGGAGCAGCACACACTGTCACATTGTCTTAGGGCAGGAGTGGCGAGAGGAAGGAAGCTGAGCAGGGGGAATGATGGGGTTGAAACATGAGGGGACGAGCCACGTGTGCCTCCGCTCAGGCTGGTCTGAGGCCAGACCGATGAGAGGCCAATTGGAGGATCCAATTCAGAGTCCAGGAAAGGCAGCGTGGGGCCTCCAGGGCAGGAGGCATGGCTGGTGCTGGGGTCTCGGCCACCCTTCCGCACAAGCCTGAGTTTTGCGTGGTTCTATATATTCTTTTCTGCTCGTCAGGTCCTCCTGTCCGCTCTCAGCTGGTGGTCTGCATGCACTTCTGTGTCTGAAGGTGTATTCCTGATGTATCCATGAAGAGAGATGTGCTCCATGTCCACCTACTCCTCCGCCATCTTGTTCTCCCAGAATCTCTTGATAAGGGTGAAAGAGGAGAGTGAAAAAGCTGGCTTAAAACTCAACATTGATAAAACTAAGATCATAGCATCCAGTCTCATCACTTCATGGCAAATAGAAGAGGAAAAAGTGGAAGCAGTGACAAATTTTATTTTCTTGGGCTCCAAAATCACTATGGACTCCAAAATCACTTCAGCCATGACATTAAAAGATGCTTGCTCATTGGAGGGAAAGCTATGACAAACCTAGACAGCATATTAAAAACCAAAGACATTACTTTGCCAACAAAGGTCCATCTAGTCAAAGCTATGGTTTTTCCAGTGGTCATGGACATATGTGAGAGCTGGACAATATAAAAGGCTGAGCACTGAAGAATTGATGCTTTTGAACTGTGGTGTTGGAGAAGACTCTTGAGAGCCACTTGGACTGCAAGGATATCAAACCAGTCAATCCTAAAGGAAATCAACCCTGAATAGTCATTGGAAGGATTATTGCTAAAGCTGAAGCTCCAATATTTTGGCCACCTGATGTGAAGAGATGACTCACTGGAAAAAGCCCTTATACCCTATTATAAGATGCTAAAAAAGATGGAAGGCCAAAGGAAAAGAGGGTGGCAGAGGACAAGATGTTTAGATAGCATCTCCAACTCAATGGACATGAATTTAAGCAAACTCTGGGAGATAGTGAAAGACAGAGGAGCCTGGCATGCTGTAGACCATGGGTTGCAAAGTGTCGGACATGACTTAGCAACAGCACACCACCACCTGGGATTCCTGTACCCATATGATCAGTCTGTTTTCCACCTTCAGTACAGCGTCCAATAAATTACATGAGATAGTCAATACTTTATTATAGAATAGGCTTTGTTTTGGACAGTTCTGCCCAACTATAGGCTAATATAAGAGTTCTGAGCACAAAGTCAAGTGGGCCTTAGAAAGCATCATTACGAACAAAGCTAGTGGAGGTGATGGAATTCCAGTCGAGGTATTTCAAATCCTGAAAGATGATGCTGTGAAAGTGCTGCACTCAATATGCCAGCAAATTTGGAAAACTCAGCAGTGGCCACAGGACTGGAAAAGGTCAGTTTTCATTCCAATCCCACAGAAAGGCAATGCCAAAGAATCTTCAAACTACCACACAATTGCACTCATCTCACACGCTAGTAAAGTAATGCTCAAAATTCTCCAAGCCAGGCTTTAGCAATATGTGAACCATGAACTTCCAGATGTTCAAGCTGGTTTTAGAAAAGGCAGAGGAAACAGAGATCAAATTGCCAACATCTGCTGGATCATGGAAAAAGCAAGAGAATTCCAGAAAAGCATCTATTTCTGCTTTATTGACTATGCCAAAGCCTTTGACTGTGTGGATCACAATAAACTGTGGAAAATTCTGAAAGAGATGGGAATACCAGACCACCTGATCTGCCTCTTGAGAAACCTATATGCAGGTCAGGAGGCAACAGTTAGAACTGGACATGGAACAACAGACTGGTTCCAAATAGGAAAAGGATTACATCAAGGCTGTATATTGTCACCCTGCTTATTTAACTTCTATGCAGAGTACATCATGAGAAACGCTGGGCTGGAAGAAGCACAAGCTGGAATCAAGATTGCCAAGAGAAATATCAATAACCTCAGATATGCAGATGACACCACCCTTATGGCAGAAAGTGAAGAGGAACTAAAATGCCTCTTGATGAAAGTGAAAGAAGAGAGTGAAAAAGTTGGCTTAAAGCTCAACAATCAGAAAACGAAGATCATGGCATCTGGTCCCATCACTTCATGGGAAATAGATGGGGAAACAGTGGAAACAGTGTCAGACTTTATTTTTTGGGGTTCCAAAATCACTGTAGATGGTGATTGCAGCCATGAAATTAAAAGATGCTTACTCCTTGGAAGGAAAGTTATGACCAACCTAGATAGCATATTAAAAAGCAGAGATATTACTTTGCCAACAAAGGTCCATCTAGTCAAAGCTATGGTTTTTCCAGTGGTCATGTATGGATGTGAGAGTTGGACTGTGAAGAAAGCTGAACGCCGAAGAATTGATGCTTTTTAACTGTGGTGTTGGAGAAGACTCTTGAGAGTCCCTTGGACTGCAAGGAGGTCCAACCAGTCCATCCTAAAGGAGATCAGTCCTGGGTGTTCATTGGAAGGACTGATGCTGAAGTTGAAACTCCAATACTTTGGCCACCTCATGTGAAGAGTTGACTCATTGGAAAAGACTCTGATGCTGGGAGGGATTGGGGGCAGGAGGAGAAGGGGGACAACAGAGGATGAGATGGCTGGATGGCATCACCGACTTGATGGGCATGAGTTTGAGTGAACTCCGGGAGTTGGTGATGGACAGGGAGGCCTGGTGTGCTGTGATTCATGGGGTGACAAAGAGTCGGACATGACTGAGTGACTGAACTGAACTGAGGCTAAACTATGATGATCAGTAGGGTGCTGCTACTGCTAAGTCGCTTCAGTCGTGTCCGACTCTGTGCGACCCCCTAGAAAGCAGCCCACCAGGCTCCCCTGTCCCTGGGATTCTCCAGGCAAGAACACCGGAGTGGGCTGCCATTTCCTTCCCCAATGCATGAAAGTGAAAAGTGAAGTCGCCCAGTCGTGTCCGACTCTTAGCAACCCCATGGACTGCAGCCTACCAGGCTCCTCCATCCATGGGATTTTCCAGATAAGAGTACTGGAGTGGGGTGCCATTGCCTTCTCCAGTAGGGTAGCCTAGTATAATGTGTTTAGGCACAATGTGGCTTCTTTATTTAATAACAGTGTTAGGAAGAGACTGTACCAAATTTGTCTAATTCTGGGCATACTTTCCTTTGGTCTGAATCATCCTGCATGTCCCCAGAAACTTTCTCCAGACTTCCTAGTAACTATTCTCATTTCCTGAGAATCTGAGTCCTTAATAAGTAGCCTAAAGTAGGGAGAGTTTCCCTGGAGTCCAAGACCAGTTTCCATTGTTTCCAGTCTACTTCTACTTTTCAGCCTGTATCTCCTTTGACAACTGTCGTTTACACACAGCTTCCTGAGGGCATTCTACGCCAAGCTGTACATTCAGTGCAAGGAAAGGATCAAGGAGAGTAAACTCCACTACCTGTTTGCATCTCCCCTAGAAGCAGGAACTTCCTGTGCCCACTCCATTTCCCCACTCCATCCTCCACAGTCAGGGTCCTATTAAATGGAGACAATCCAGCTTAACACTCTTATAAGTGGTGTCTCATTACCTACTGAGTGCCACACTCTTCAGCCTTTTTAATATGGATGAGCAAGTAAAAAATACAGCATCTCTTATTTACAGGATGGATAAGAAGCCCAATGTGGCCTAGTTCTAAGTTGGTTCTGTTTACTCCCAAACCAGCAAGCAATCAGTGCACCAGATTGCTTATTTATCTGTATACCAGATAAAAAAGAGTAAATAAATGCACCAGATAGATACCAACACATGAACACAGCACTCTGTGGCCTCCTTTAGTGGCTGACAGAGTGTATCTAAAGTTAGCACCACCGAGCAGAGTGGCTCCAGGCCCCAAGGTTTTTATAGGCTGTGACAATAACTAGAGATATTCCATGTACATACAAAGTAAACACTAATATGTTAGATTTTATCAATTCTAAAACTTAATTTTTTCACCTTTAAAAGACATGATCTCTTTTAATTTATGGTGTCATAATTTTGATTGGCAACAGTTTTTCTTTGTTAATGATAAATAATAATCCATGTACAATGATGTCCTAAGACTTAATAAGATAGTCTGTATTATTTTTGCCTTCCTTAACATGCATTGTATACAGCAAAGTGGTATCAACTCTTCCACATTTTGAAGAACATTCATATCAATGCATAAAGAGCTGCTTCATTCTTCCCAACAACTGCATGTATTCCATTATGTTGTTATCACAACTTAACTATAAGCAGTTCCATACTTATCAAACACCCTGGTGGTTTGTCATCTGTGTTTATTCATGGTAGCCAAAAATGATCAACGCTACAAAAAGGGTGAGAGCCAGATGTTACAGAGAAAACTTAAAGGTTTTGTAAAGGATGTGAAAACAGGTCTGAGACTGAAGTGGGGGATGAGACACGACACAGGTCAAACTGCTCCCAGGATTTTAATTGGGGTACATCATGGGAAAGCCACTCACCATCTTCCATTGGAAGTATGCTTAAAACATGTAAATTCCAAGTAATTTAAAAGAAATATCTGCCCTGGAGCTTATTTTACTTGCCCAGAGCTCACTTAGTGATCACAGAAGATTAATGCCTATTTCACTGTCCTGAAAGGACACTGGAAATAGTCATTACTCACTGCCTTCCTCAGGCTGACACAGGGCCCAGGGAAACAGATCTGCAAGAGGAGACATTGAAAGTCTTTAACTATTTGATGATGATTTGGATAAGACCGAGAAACGTGTAGTGAGTTCCTGAATATGCTAAAGAATGCAGACCAGGGTGAAAAGAGCTAACAAAATGAGGAAAGTGAAATCAAAGCAGCTCCAAGTATAAGAAATTCTATCCACACTGTTTATTCTGCTGTATTCAATCCTGGCGGCCTACAGTTGGACACAACTGAGTGACTAACACTTTCACTTTCTTTTTTTGCCATTCAACTTGGAAAGACCAGGATTGTAAAACAGCACCATAATACCAGCATTCCAGTTCAGAATGGAGGCTGCCTCACTCCTTAGGTCATCTTCCTCCTTTCCCATTCCAGTCCTCCTTGAATAGTAATAATGACTGCAACTGCTTGAAATGGTGCACTGCTCTAAGCTTCAAGATGGAGAGAGACAGAGGACAGATAGATAAGAAAGGCTCATTTAAATATTCACAATAACTTTATGATGTAGGCACTACTATTCTTATTTTACAAATTAGAAAACCGAGGCTTAGAGGGGTGACCTCCAAGGATCACCTATCTAGTAAGCAGTAGAGCTGGGATCCAGTCTCCAGGACAACTGCTTCCAGAGTCCTTGCTCTTTAACTAGTCAGTCAGTTCAGTTCAGTTCAGTCACTCAGTCGTGTCTGACTCTTGGCGACCCCATGGACTGCAGCATACCAGGCTTCCCTGTCCATCACCACCTCCCGGAGCTTGTTCAAACTCATGTCCATTGAGTCGATGATGCCATCCAACCATCTCATCCTCTGTCGTCTTCTCCTCCTGCCTTCAATCTTTCCCAGCATCAGGGTCTTTTCCAATGAGTCAGTTCTTCGCATAAGGTGGCCAAAGTATTGGAGTTTCAGCCTCAGCATCAGTCCTTCCAATGAATATTCAGGACAGGTCTCCTTTAGGATGGACTGGTTGGATCTCCTTGCAGTTCAAGGGACTCTCAAGAGTCTTCTCCAACACCACAGTTCAAAAGCATCGATTCTTTGGCACTCAGCTTTCTTCACAGTCCAACTCTCACATCCATACATGACCACTGGAAAAACCATAGCTTTGACTAGATGGACCTTTGTTGGCAAAGTAATGTCTCTGCTTTTTAATATGCTGTCTGGCTTGGTCATAGCTTTTCTTCCAAGGAGTAAGCATCTTTTAACTTCATGGCTGCAGTCACCATCTGCAGTGATTTTGGAGCCCCCCAAAATAAAGTCCGTCATTGTTTCCATTGTTTCCCCATCTATTTCCCATGAAGTGATGGGACCGGATGCCACGATCTTAGTTTTCTGAATGTCGAGTTTTAAGCCAACTTTTTCACTCTCCTCTTTCACTTTCACCAAGAGGGTCTTTAGTTCTTCTTTGCTTTCTGCCATAAAGGTGGTGTCATATGTATATTTGAGGTTATTGATATTTCTCCCAGCAATCTTGATTCCAGCTTGGGCTTCCTCCAGCCCAGCATTTCACATGATGTACTCTGCATAGAAGTTAAATAAGCAGGGTGACAATATATAGCCTTGATGTACTCCTTTCCCAATTTGGAACCAGTCTGTTGTTCCATGTCCAGTTCTAACTGTTGCTTCCTGACCTGCATACAGATTTCTCAGGAGGCAGGTCAGGTGGTCTGGTATTCCCATCTCTTTCAGAATTTTCCACAGTTTGTTGTGATCCACACATTCAAAGGCTTTGGCATAGTCAACAAAGCAGAAGTAGATGTTTTTCTGGAATTCTCTTGCTTTTTTGATGATCCAACGGATGCTGGCAATTTGATCTCTGTTTCCTCTGCCTTTTCCAAATCCAGCTTGAACATCTGGAAGTTCATGGTTCAGATACTGTTGAAGCCTGTCTTGGAGAATTTTAAGCATTACTTTTAAGCTCTTAACTAGTACTCCACCGAGAATCCCAACCTGCCTCTCAGCATCTCTTCTCTGGGCTGGACTATACATTCCTTAAAGGACACAGTCAAATGGACTGCACATTCATCTTTGGGTGAGCCCTCCTCCTCCTCTGGCTAAGTAATCACACTGAATACATATATTAGAAGCTTCCCAGGTGGTGCAATGGTAAAGAATCCACCCGCCAATACAGGAGGCACAGGTTCGATCCCTAGGTCAGGAAGAGCCCCCAAGGCAGGAAATGGCAACCCAATACTCCGGTATTCATGCCTGGAAAATCCCAGACAGAGGAGCCTGGCAGGCTACCATCCACAGGGCTGTAAAGAGTCAGACATGACTGAGTCCGAACACTGTGTTTAGTAAAAACTTTAAGTAATTAGAATTTGAAAATAGCTAGATTTCTCATTAAAAAGCTGTATGGCAAAACCATTACAATATTGTAAAGTAACTAGCCTCCAATTAAAATTAGTGAATTAATTTAAAAAATAAGCTAGACTCCAAGCTTCTGTAGAAACATTTACAAATAAAATCATTGTAGGGTTGTATTTCTTTCCGGCAATAAGCAGCAGGGGCCCAATCACACAGGCCCTCTCTGGAAAGGTCGTGAAGGCTCACTTCACTGTTATGACACTGAGGCCCCTGTTGTAACTGAGACAGCAACCTCCAAACCAAGGCCTCCTGGGCTTTTCTTGGTACCTAAATACACCAAGATCTCTCTTGCCTCTTCACACATGTCGTTCTGTCTGGAACATTCTTACCAACACCAGCAGGCCCACCTGGCTCACTCCTTCTTACCCTTCAGGCCTCAGCTGAGATGCCACCCTCTCCCCGCATTCTAAGTACCTCTTCGGGGTGCTCTCATAGAAGCCTTGCTTATCCTGTCAAAGCTTTCACGCATTGTAATTTTCCACCAGCTTGCCTGTCTTGCCCATCAACCTATGAGTTTTCCTGAGGGAAGGGAACCATTTCTTTCTTATTCACCACTGTATCTATTGTGCCTCATCCAGTATCAAACGGGTACATGGTGCCCGTAAATATTTGTTAACCAGATGAGTGAATGAAAACATAAACAGCTGGAAGTGGTTTAAAATAATATTGCCCAACCTTCAATTCTCCACTGGAGGGCTTCAATGGAATCTTAGCTTTCTTCCTAATTCTAGAGACAGCGACAACAAAAAATCAAGTTCTAAACTTTTTCTTACAACTTCAGTGCAAGGAGAAAAACAAATTCAAACTCCTTAATTATTTAAACTATTCCAGTTGCTCAGGCTTTATTCCACTCTGCTTAATGCACTGAAAGCCAGAAATAATTAAATTAAGCACAATAGTACTACAATATCAACTTACAGATTCTGGCTCAATTTTTGGCATATCCTGTGTATCAGCTGCACTGTACCATCACTTTACTGGTTTAAAACAAACAGAAAATTCTTTCTTCCAATTAAGAGAGTCAATATTGTTTTAAGAGATTCTGTCTGGAACATTCTTACCAACACCACCAGGCCCACCTGGCACAAAAGTTTACAGAAGAGAAAAGAAAGAGAAGAGGGAGTGAGAGAGATTTTGACTCCATATCTACACTAGCCAGTGTGGACTGGGCATTCAGGAAATTCACAAAGATATAAACGGTTGAAAATTCTTTTTTTTTTTTAAATTGAACCTGGGCTGGTGACTCATTTCATATATGATATTATACATGTTTCAACGCCATTCTCCCAAATCATTTTTAAGAATAGAAAATTCTATTCTTAAAGAGCTCACCATCTAGTACAGAAGATAAGTCATTGACACAAGTAAGTGTAATGTAAGATAGAAAGAAGCAAGTGTCATATGACCGATGGAGAATGTCATATGAGAATTTGGAGGGGAAAAGTTCTTTCAGCTTGGGGTGAGAACTGGAAATCATGTGTGGTATAGGTCACACTTGGCCTGATCTTGCATTAGTATTTAAAATATCTATGCTCTTCAACAAATCACACTTCTTCTCAAGTACATTCAAAAGTACATTTCAATCCCTTTTCCAAAATGTTTAATATATGAGAAAAGTTAAAGAGAAGAAAAGTATGAAGCTGTTAAGAGCAGGATTTTAGACCTAGCTTCACCAGGAGCCAGTCTGTGACCTTCAGAAGTTTCTTAATCTTTCTGGACCTAAGTTTTCTCATCTGTAAATTGAGCTGGCAATAAGTGATCTCTGAAGTCCTTTCTGGCACTAGCATTCAATGAGTGTCTATATTTTAATCCTTTATGCTGATTAGACTTTTGTGGCTAAATGCAATTAGTTTTACTCTGTGCTTCATGATAAATTCAGGCTTTGCAATTCTTCATTATGCACAGAGGCAGTCATGTCTTATTGCTTAGGAGACAAATGAATTGTCAATTTTATATGAAGGAAATGATTAGAGATTATATGTCTGGAGGGGAAGAGTAACTCTCACATTCAAAAGTGAAATAATAACTTTAGAAGTTCTTAAAAAGACTATTGAAATGTTCTTTGGAGTCAGATAATTAAAGAAGGAAGACTGCATGACTAGGTTCCCAGATGCAGCAGAAATGGGCAATTCATATCATTAAATAGATGCTATTTCATTAGTCCTGACCAGGTGAAGGGAGAGGAAGAAGAAAGAACATGCTGGTATATTTTGTCCAATTTATTAAATCCTTGGAAATGGCATTCAATCTATTGTAAGAAGAGTCTGCTAATTAGCAAGATGAGAATTTGCACCCTTCCTTCTTTATTGTTACCAGTAAGCACATTTGCTTTAAATCTGAAATCTGTTAGTTGCTCAGTCATGTCTGACTGTGACCCCATGGACTAAAGCTCACCAGGCTCCTCTGTCCACAGAGTTTCCTGGGCAAGAATACTGGAGTGGGTTGCCATTTCCTTCACCATGGGATCTTCCCATCCTGGGGACTGAACCTGGGTCTCCTGCACTGCAGGCATATTCTTTACCATCTGAGCCACCACAGAAGCCCAATTGCTTTAAAGCAATGCTCAAACAAGGTTTCTCTGGTAGCTCAGCTGGTAAAAAAATCCACCTGCAATGCAGGTTCGATTCCTGGGTTGGGAAGATCCCCTGGAGAAGGGACAGGCTACCCACTCCAGTATTCTTGGGCTTCCCTGGTGGCTGAGACAGTAAAGAATCCATCTGGGTTTGATCCTTGGATCCTTGGGTTGGGAAGATCCCCTGGAGGTGGGCATGGCAACCCATTCCAGTATTCTTGCCTGGAGAATCCCCATGGACAGAGAAGCCTGGTGGGCTACAGTCCATGGGGTTGCTAAGAGTTGGACACAACTGAGCAACTAAGCACAGCATAACACAATGCTCAAACGAATGAAATTAAATAGCCCAGGAGAAGGTAGATGGAAAATCAATTGGAAAGCCCCTATGCTATATTACTCATCAGTGATATTTCACTTAGTGTTACTTTCTCAGTCATGTCCAACTCTTTTTGACCCCAGAGACTATAGCCTGCCAGGATCCTCTGTCCATGGAATTCTTCAGGCAAGAATACTGAAGTGGGTTGTTGCCATTCCCTTCTCCATGGGATTTTCCTGACCCAGGAATTGAACCTTCTCCTGCATTGCAGGAAGATTCTTTACCATCTGAAATAAAGTAAATAGAATAAAATAAAATAAATAAAGGGAAGCCCTGGCTATATACCAGGTGGTGCTCAGTGACATTTCACTGAGTTACTCCCAGTCTTACCAAAGACTGGCCTCCAAGAAGCCAGTCATGGGCTTTAAAAAACCTCAAATCAATTTGTTATCTTTAAGAGTCAGTTGCTTTGCTGAAGCCTGAGAACACAGGAAAGATTCCCGAACAGTGAGATGCCTGAAGCAGCACTGAGGTTTCAGTGTCTTTCCTTTGGCGCTATAGTGTAAATAGTCTTCTCTCTGATCCATGGAATGAAAACAAGTCCAAAGCAAGAGGAAGTATTCAGCTTAGGAACACCCCGGACCTTGGCTCCGTGTTCATCCAAGCCCAGGCACTGGTTTGGCTGCCCCACAATGGCTTTGGCAGTTGAAGCCACCATGGCCGAGGGAGTAGAGCCCAGCAGTAAACACGGTCTGGGGATCTGCTGAGAAAGGACCAGTACATCATAGGACTTGAGTTGTTTAGAACCGATACTGACTTTGCCCACAAAGAAAGAAAAGAAAGCTAACGTGGGAAGCAGGATCAGAGAGGTCACCCAAGGTCATAGAAAGAGTGAATGACAGACAGTGGCCTCAAATGCACTGTCCCACCTTCTTACTTGGTTCACTGAATAAACAAGGACAGGGATTTTATTTAACTTGGAAGAGAGAGTGGCATGGTGACATTTGGAGTCACACAGACCTGACTGAATCGCAGTGAGCTGTGTGGGGAAAGGAAGGGAATGTACTTCAAGTGCCTGGAACACAGGCAACAGACAACAATCGGAGCTTCCTTTTCTTACCACCACCCCGGTCTACTTGTCCAGTGGCAAATCTTACCAAATGGTTTCCATTTTCACTCCAAGGTTCAAGAACAGTCTTTCCTGACAATAGAAGAGCACATGTCAAAGACAACCCATGTTTACTAAACACTGATAGATTATTTTTTAAGCTTTTCATCCATTTTCACCAAATACTGATTATACCTGCTTACCTGATTTTAGCTTACGCTGTACTAAGCACAGGTCCAAGTGTTGTTCTAGAATTAATCCTCAAAATGAGCATACAGGCAGAGAGTATTATACTTTCTATTTTTCATGTAAGGACTGTAGTCACGAAGGTTAAACAACTTACCTAAGGTCACTCAGTCAGTGGCAGAGCCAGGACTGAAGCAGACAGTGAAGTGCCAAAACCCTGCCCTGTTGTTGCTGCTTCTGCAAGACTGCCTCCCAAAAGGCACATGTTGTTTTTTATTAAGTGCACAGAAAGCAGATCTAAGACATTATTAATACCAGCCAGAATCAACAGAAACAAAAACACCTAAGCTCACTTATTATTAACTTTAGAGACTAATTAAAATTTATCCTGGGGAAAGGCTATTTCAGAGTCATTACAAATCCTCAACAAAAGAGGAAATGAATTGGCCTGTAGCTAATGTCTCCCCATTTTCACCAGTTGCTGATGTTTCCACAAATGAGCCTCAAAAGAAACTACAGTTCAGTGAATCACATGTTATCATACATATTGTCATTCATTCAATAAAAATACTTCCAGTGTGAACAGAGTGCTGTGAAAGGCATGCCAACACATGTAGAGAATGAAAGCAAACAAGAAAATGACATTGTCCAAAATACTGAGAAATCTGTGATAATTACTACAGCCACTATGATAAATGAAATAAAATATCACTATTTCACTATAATTTTTTATTCAGTTCAGCACACCAAATATTTCCCAATGAAGAAATTGAAGGGGAATATTATTCTATTTAAGAAAGCAAACTACAAGCACCCTTACACACTTTAGAAGGACCATTTAATTATAATAATAGATATCCTGGTTATTAATAGTTATTCAATATTAATATTACGGTTGTTCCTAAGTATCCATCAACAGATGAATGGAAGAAGATGTAGTGTATACACACAAACACACACACACACAATGGAATATTCAGTTCAGTCGCTCAGTTGTGTCCAACTCTTTGCGACCCTGTGGACCAGGCTTCCCTGTCCATCACCAACTCCTGGAGCTTGCTCAAACTCATGTCCATCAAGTCCGTGATGCCATCCAACCATCTCATCCTCTGTCGTTCTTTTCTCCTCCTGCCTTCAATCTTTCCCAGCATCAGGGTCTTTTCCAATGAGTCAGTTCTTCACATCAGGTGGCCAAAGGACTGGAGTTTCAGCTTCAACATCAGTCCTTTAAATGAATATTCAGCTCTGATTTCCTTTAGACCTGGATGGACTGGTTGGATCTCTTTGCTGTCAAAGGACTCTCAAGAGTCTTCTCCAACACCAGAGTTCAAAAGCATCAATTCTTCGGTGTTCAGCTTTCTTTATAGTCCAACTCTCACATCCATACATCACCACTGGAAAAACCATAGCTTTGACTAGATGGACCTTTGTTGGCAAAGTAATGTCTCTACTTTTGAATATGCTGTCTAGGTTGGTCATAACTTTCCTTCCAAGGAGCAAGCGTCTTTTAATTTCATGGCTATGGTCACCATCTGCAGTGATTTTGGTGCCCAAGAAAATAAAGTCTGTCACTTTTTCCCCATCTATTTGCCATGGAGTGATGGGACCAGATTCCATGATCTTAATTTTCTGAATGTTGAGTTTTAAGCCAACTTTTCACTTTCCTCTTTCACTTTCATCAAGAGGCACTTTAGTTCCTCTTCATTTTTTGCCATAAGGGTGATGTCATCTGTATATCTGAGGTTATTGATATTTCTCCCAGCAATCTTGATTCCAGCTTGGGCTTCATCCAGCCCAGCATTTCTCATGATGTACTTTTCATATAGGGCTTCCCTGGTGGCTCAGAGGTTAAAGCGTCTGCCTACAATGCAGGAGACCTGGGTTCAATCCCTGGGTTGGGAAGATCCCCTAGAGAAGGAAATGGCACCCCACTCCAGTACTCTTGCCTGGAAAATTCCATGGACAGAGGAGCCTGGTAGGCTACAGTCCATGGGGTCGCAAAGAGTTGGACACGACTGAGCGACTTCACTTAACTTCACTCTTCATATAAGTTAAATAAGGAGGGTGACAATATATAGCCTTGATGTTGGCAATTTGATCTCTGGTTCCTCTGCCTTTTCTAAATCCAGCTTGAACATCTGGAAGTTCATGGTTCACATACTGTTGAAGCCTGGCTTGGAGAATTTTGAGCATTACTTTGCTAGCATGTGAGATGAGTGCAATTGTGCGGTAGTTTGCGCTTTCTTCGGCATTGCCTTTCTTTGGGAATGGAATTAAAACTGACCTTTTCCAGTCCTGTGGCCACTGCTGAGTTTTCCAAAATTGCTGACATATTGAGTGCAGCACTTTTACAGCATTATCTTTTAGGATTTGAAATAGCTCAACTGGAATTCCATCACCTCCACTAGCTTTGTTCATAGTGATGCTTCCTAAGGCCCACTTGACTTCACATTCCAGGATGTCTGGCTCTAGGTGAGTGATCACACCATCATGGTTATCTGGGTCATGAAGATCTTTTTTGTATAGTTCTGTGTATTCTTGCCACAATATCTTAATATCTTAATATCTTCTGCTTCTGTTAGGTCCATACCATTTCTGTCCTTTATTGTGCCCATCTTTGCATGAAATATTCCCTTGGTATCTCTAATTTTCTTGAAGAGACCTCTAGTCGTTCCCATTTTATTGTTTTCCTCTATTTCTTTGCACTGATCACTGAGGAAGGCTTTCTTTTCTCTTCTTGCTATTCTTTGGAACTCTGCATTCAAAAGGATATATCCTTCCTTTTCTCCTTTGCCTTTAGCTTATCTTCTTTTCTCAGCTGTTTGTAAGATCTCCTCAGATAACCATTTTGCCTTTTTACATTTCTTTGTCTTGGGGATGGTCATAATATTCAATGGAATATTATGGCTGAGTAATATTCAATGGAATATTGTGACTGAGTAATAACTCAGCCACAAAAAAGAATGATATAGTGCCATTTGCAGCAATGTGAATGGACCTAGAGATTATCATACTAAGTGAAGTTAGAGAAAGACAAATATCATGATATCACTTACACACAAAATCTAAAAAAAAAAAAGTGCAAAATAATTTATTTATAAAACAGAAAGACTCACAGACATAGGAAAAAAACATCTATGATTACCAAAGGGTAAGAGGAGGAAGGCAGGAGGAGAAGGGGATGACAAAGGATGTGATGGTTGGATGGTATCACTGACTCTATGGACATGAGTTTGAGTGAACTCCAGGAGTTTGTGATGGACAGGGAAGCGTGGCATGCTGCAGTCCATGGGATTGCAAGGAGTCAAACACAACTGAGAGGCTGCACTGAGTGAGTGAGTAAAGAGGAGGAAGGGATAAATTGGGAGTATGGGATTAACAGATGCACACTATCAAATATAAAATAAACAACAAAGATGATTTTTTTTTTTTGCATAGCACAGTGAACTATATTCAATATCTTGTAATAAACTACAGTGGAAAAGAATAAAAAAAAGAATATAGATATATACATGTGTACTGCTGCTGCTGCTAAGAAGCGTCAGTCGTGTCCGACTCTGTGCGACCCCATAGATGCAGCCCAACAGGCTCCTCTGTCCCTGGGATTCTCCAGGCAAGAATACTGGAGTGGGTTGCCATTTCCTTCTCCAATGCATGAAAGTGAAAAGTGAAAGTGAAGTCGCTCAGTCGTGTCCGACTCTTAGCGACCCCATGGACTGTAGCCTACCCGGCTCCTCCATCCATGGGATTCTCTATGCAAGAGTACTGGAGTGGGGTGCCATTGCCTTCTCCAATATACATGTGTATGTATAACCAAATCACCTTGCTATACACCCGAAGCTAACACAATATTGTAAATCAATTATACTTCAATTTTTCAAAAAATGGGAAAAAATATTACAGTTACTACATTTGTAACTGTCTTGCCAGCCATCCCTCTTTATTTGGAACTTCTCTTTTACCCCAAAGCCCCAGGGGAGGATTGGATGCCCATTCCTCTGGCTATGGCCAATTGGATCTACTCATGGACTCAGCAGAGCCAACTGAATTCTCCTTCCCTTGGGAATTTGAAGTAAAGACACAGTGGCCATATTTAGGTATTGCTGGTGTTGGGCCAATGATGGAACCAACAGATGAGAAAACGGAGAATCTAAAGTAGGAGAAAAGAGCAGATGCCCACAGAGGTTCTAGGACAGGGTGATCGGACCCCAAAGAATTCCCAGCTGCGTAATTTCAGTTCCTATGTGACCTGCTTGAGGAAACAAAGACCTCAGACTCATAATTTTAAAACTAATTATATTAATGGCATTGCCTAAAGAAAGCAAGGAACTGTTCTCATATTGTCATGTGGTCAGCAAGGACAAAGGCCCTAACTATGCTTAGGTAGATGGGAGAATTTAGGTTACTCTGCTTCGATGGGGAAGTCAGGACTTGAGGTGACAAGTTAGCACATCTTAAAAGGGCTATTACAATGTTTGTTATTGAAATAATACAGATCTATCATTGTGTTGAGCTTCAGTTTCCTTCTCTACTGACATTGAGGACTTACTATGGATGGGTTGATTTCTTTATCTGTCTTAGTTATTAGTCCTTACATGTTCAATAAGAACATCTCTTGTAGCCTTCCATTACTTACATTGCAACCTTAGTTTGGGTTCTCCCAAAATCAGACCTGAGACAAAAGATTTGATTGCAAGTAATTTGGGAGGTGATTCCAAGAAGCACTGGCAGGGGAGTGGGAAACCAAAACAAGGAAAAGCAGCAGCTAATACAGGTGTGTTAACGAGAAGGTGACTGCTGTGGACTGCTGGGGCGCAATCCCACGGGGGAACTAGGAGGCGATGTAGAACATGCTTCAGGGTCGTCCTAACAGTGAGGAGCTGAGCTATTTCTTTATCCACCAGTTCCCGTGTGACATTGTTTAAGGCTCCTTTGCAGACAGTGTCAAGTTCTCAACACTGTCCTATGTCCAGGGGTAACCCTTGGGTAAACTTACAGTAAGAAGCTAGCAGCATGTAAGAATCAGTGAGTGCCAGGGGATATGGGAAGGGTACCCTGAAAGCATCTGCTCTAACTTAGAGCGGGTAAGTTAGATGGAGTTCCTCTTCTTTGCAACCAAGCTGTCTCTTACTAGAAAAGTCCCACCAGGAAAGCTTTTGATAGCAGAGTTTAACTCACGGTGTTTCTTTAAAGAAATAAATCTTCATTTCAAAAAAACATACCTTTCATTCATTCTAACTGGCCTCCCCCTTTCAAGCCCCCACTGTCTGAATTAATGTCATTTTATTGCATTAGTAAAAGTTGATTCTACATTGTAAAAATTTCAATAAAAAGTTATAGGAAGGGAACAGAAATTGGACTTAAATCTAATGGGCCTGACAGTTGCCTTCACTAGCAAATTCTCCTTGCATTAATTATTTATAGCTTTGACAGTGGTGTGTCATGAATGAAGATAGCTGTACAAGTCATCCATCTCCCACACTAAGAATTAATGACAACTCAAGACCAGACAGAGACGGCCAAACATGATACACAAAGTCTCTTAATATTTACTACAAAAAATAGCAAGAAGGATAGAAGTCAATGAGAAATAAAGTTTATTTTCCTGTACTGAAAAATGGAACAAACTCAAAAGGCCAAGGCTCAAACATTGATAATTTATCATTTTACCTCAGCATTACTCTTGTTACTACAATGCAAGTCGTCACTTAATACTGCTATGTATTATTAAAGTAGCATGTTAACTATTGTACCAAGCGATAAATTTGTTTGTAAGTTTATAGAATGACATAATTCAAGACCATGCAGAATGAAGAATTACCAGGATGTGGCCCACTGTTTGAAATGAAGGGCCCAATACTATGTTTTCTGACTGAATGAATTAATGAGACATACTACCTTTCAATCTAGGGAATTTCAGTTGTAACAAAGAAAAACAAGGCTAAAAAATGACTCCTTTATAACATTTTTTAAACCAATTATATCACACTATTTTAATTCACTCATCTACTCTTGCCTGGAGAATCCCAGGGGTGGAGGAGCCTGGTAGGCTACCATCTATGGGGTCGCACAGAGTCGGACACTGAAGCGACTTAGCAGCAGAAGCAGAATCCTCAAGCCTCTGTGGGTTGAAATGGACCTCAGAGTACAGTTGGGAACTGTGGATAAAGTGCTAGGTAGAAATTTAGGTGTTGGAATAAACTCTGCCTCTAATTATATGTGTCATCTTAGGTCATCACTTCCTCTCTCTGTTATACTAATTGAGCTCTATTGATCCTTCCACTCTTGTTACGCCAAGTTGTGTGTCATCAATTCAACCCTTCACATCATTGTTTGTTAGAAGAGTCAGGCATCATATGTTACAGCGATAATCAAGATACAGAAAGCCGGACTGCTCAAATGTTAAGCACTAACTACAAAACCAAAGCCTGGCCTGGGAAGCCCTAAGGGTAAAGAATCTGCCTGCCAATACAGGAGACATGGATTCGACCCCGGGCCAAGAAGATCCCCAGGCGAAGGAAATGGCAACCCACTCCACTGTTCTTGCCTGGGAAATCCCATGAACAGAGGAGCCTGGCAGGCCACAGTCCATGGGGTTGCAAAAGAGTTGGACATGACTTAGCAGCTAAACCACCACCACCACCACCAAACCCTGAAGATAAAGAAATTACCTCTAGCTCTTGGGCTGCCGTCTATGGGGTCGCACAGAGTCGGACACGACTGAAGCGACTTAGCAGCAGCAGCTTGCTTTGTTGTGTGATGGGCAGTGGCCTGCAGTGAGGCTCCCAAGTCAGTGGAGACTAAGGAGTCACCTAGATGGTCTTTTGGCGGGGAGGACTCTAGGAGGGAGAGCTTTCTGGTAGTAGCTTATGCCTCACGTCATGCTAGTTAGCCTCAAGGCTTCGAGCAATGGCCCCCAAACTGGGCAATGGGATGCTCTAGCTAGTCAGTACATCAATACTTTTTGAATAGCGTGATAGCCAGATTTCTGATAGCCAGAAATCACTATACTCAATCTTTAAGCAGGTTCTCTCTTTTTCTGAAAGCCAAATCTTCAACTCACCTCTGGGGCCCTGCAGTGACGGGGAATAAGGAGTGGGGAAGATCACATCTTGAGACTCTCTCACAAAACTAAACCCTTTATGATGACAGAGTTTGAGACTTAAAGACAGTCAATGTTCTCTACATACCATACTGGAAAATTTTGTCTGTGGGCAGAACTGCAGATCTGAAATACACACCCCATAATTTAAAGAAAAATGAGTACATTTTAGAGCACTTTTAGATTCACAGCAAAATTGAGCTGGTATACAGAAAAGGGTTTGAATTGAGAAGGTATATAGAAAAGGGTTTGACTGTTGCTTTTAATATTATATCTTAAAATCTTGCTATACTTGATTATTAGTTCTAGTTTCTCTTAATTCTTTCTACATTACAATTATATCACCTATAATCAAAGATCATTTTATTCCTTCCTTCCCAATCTGTATACCTTTTATTTCCTTCACTTGTCTTCATGCATTAGCTAGGATTTCCAGTATGATGTTGAAAAAGATGGGGACATCAAGTGTTATTCCTAATCTTAGGGTAAAACTTCAATTAAGGATGGATTATCATACTTATATACATACAAACAATAATGTACATACATATAATTACTCATACTTCATTAAGTATGATGTAACCTGTAGAGTTTTGGTAGATGTTCTTTATCAAGTTGAGGAAGTTCCCCTCTATTCCTAGTTTGTTGAAACTTTTTATCATGAATGAGTGTTGGATATCATTAAATGTTTTTTTTGCATCTAATGAAATGATCATGTGGTTTTTCTTCTTTAGCCTGTTAATGTGAAGGACTATATTAACTGACTTTTGAATGCTAAAGCAGCCTTCCACACTCACTGGTTGTGCCGCATGTTGGATTCAATTTGCTAGTATCTTGATGAGGGTCTATGTATCTGTGTTCATAAGATATTGCTTTGTAATTTTCTTTTCTTGTAATGTCTTTGTCTGGTTTTGGTATTGGATAATCCTATCCTCATACGAGTTAAGAAATATTCTGCTCCTATGTTCTGAAAAAGACTAGAGAATTGGCATAATTTCTTCTGTAAATGTTTGGAAGAATTCACCAGGGAATCCATCTGGGCCTGGTACTTTCTGTTTTGGAAGGTTTTTAATTATGAATTCAATTTCTTTAACAGAAACATTCAGATCATTTCTAAATTTAGCAGATTATGTCTTTTAAGGAATTGGGCCATTTCATCTGGTTATCGAATTTGTGGGCACAGAGTAATTCAGAGAGTCTTCTATTATCCTTTTCATGGCCATGGGATCTGTAATGACGCTGCCTCTTTCATTTTTAATATTAGTAATTTGTAATCTCTTCTTAGTCTGCTTAGGGGATAATTGATTTATTATATTTCAGAGAACAAGCTTTTGGTTTTTTTAGATTTTTCCCTATTGATTTTTTTTTTAATTTTTATTTTTACTTTATTTTGCTTTACAATACTGTATTGGTTTTGCCATACATTGACATGAATCAGCCACGGGTGTACATGAGTTCCCAATCCTGAACCCCCCTTCCACCTCCCACCCCATATCATCTCTCTGAATCATCCCCGTGCACCAGCCCCAAGCATCCTATATTCTGTATCAAACATAGACTGGCGATTCATTTCTTACCCGATAGTATACATGTTTCAATGCCATTCTCCCTAATCATCCCACCCTCTCCCTCTCCCACAGAGTCTAAAAGTCTGTTCTATACATCTGTGTCTCTTTTGCTGTCTCGCATAGAAGGTTATCATTACCATCTTTCTAAATTCCATATATATGTGTTAGTATACTGTATTGGTGTTTTTCTTTCTGGCTTACTTCACTCTGTATAATAGGCTCCAAAAGTTTTATTGATTTATCTAATTTTTATGATTTCTTTTATTCTTACTGGATTTAATTTCATCTGCTTTTTCTAATTTCTTAAAGTAGAATTCAGATTATTTAATTTTTTAAAATTTTTATTGAAATAGCTGATTTACAGTGTTTTGTTTCAGGTATACAGTAACGTGATCCAGTTATACACACACACACACACACAAAACTGAAATAATATATATATATTCTTTTTTACATTGTCTTTTTCATTAAAGGCTATTACAAGATATTGAGTATACTTCCCCATGCTATACAGTAAGTCCTTGTTGGTTATATATTTTATATATACTAGTGTGTGTATTAATTCCCAAACTCCTAGTATATCTCTCCTATCATCCTTTCCCCTTTGGTAACTATAAGTTGTTTTCTATGAGTCTACTTCTGTTCTAAGTTCACTTGTACTTTTTTAGATTCCACATGCTAGTGACATCATATGGTATTTGTCTTTTTTGCTAATATGCTATGTGCATTCAATGCTATACATTTCCTTCTAAGCTCTATTTTTGCTTCATGCTACAAATTTTGATAAGTTGTGCTTTCATTTTCAGTTTGTTAAAAATATTTAAAAAATTTCTTCTGAGATTTTTTTCTTTAATTCATGCGCCATTTAGAAACATGTTGCTTACTCTGCAAGTATCTTGGGATGTTCTGACTATCTCTGTGCTACGGACTTTTAGTTTAGTTCCATTGTGGTCTGAAAAGAGACATTGTATGATTTCTATTCTTTTCAATTTCTTAAGATGTATTTTACAGTCCAGAATGTGGTCTATCTTGGTGAATGTTCCACGTGAATACCTGTCAATTACATCCAGTTGACTGATGGTACTGTTGAGTTCAATTCTGTTCTGACTGAATTTCAGCCTACTGGATCTGTCTACTTCTAATAGGGAGGTGTTGAAGTTCCCAACTATAACAGTAGATTCATCTATCTCTCCCTGCAGTTCTATCAGTTTTTGCCTCACACAGTGTGACACTCTGTTGTTAGGTGCATATACATTAAGAAACATCATGTCTTCTTGGTGAATAGACCCCTTAATCATTACGTAATGCACTTTCTTTATTCCTGATAACTTTTCTTGTTCTGAGTTCTACTCTCTTTCGTATCAGCATGGCATGTCTTTCTGGATTACTGCCTTGTTGTGGTGAAGGGGCTTGCATAATTCAATGAAGCCATGAGCCATGCCATGCAGGGCCACCCATGGGTCACAGTGGAAAGTGTTGGCAAAACGTGATCCATGGGAGGAGGGAATGGCAAACCACCCAAGTAGACTTGCCGTGAGAACCCCATGAACTGTATAAAAAGGCTAAAAGATATGACACCAAAAGATGAGGTCCCTGGGTCAGAAGGTGTCCAGTATGCTACCAGGGAAGAGCAGAGGACAACTACTAATAGCTCCAGAAAGAATGAAACCGCTGGCCCAAAGCAGAAACAACCCTCAGTTGTAGATGTGTCATGATGAAAGCAAAATCCGATGCTGTAAAAGACATTATTGCATAGGAACCTGGAATATTAGGTCTGTGAACCAAGGTAAACTAGACATGGTCAAGCAGGCTAAATTAAAACAAATTAAAAGATGCCTGCTCCTTGGAAGAAAAGCTATGACAAACCTAGAGAGTGTATTAGAAAGCAAAGACAATCACTTTGCCAACAAAGGTCTGTCCAGTCAAAGCTGTGGTTTTTCTAGTAGTCATGTATGGACATGAGAGTTGGACCATAAAGAAGGTGGAGCACAGAAAAATTGATGCTTTCAAACTGTGGTGCTGGAGAAGACTCTTGAAAATCCCTTGAACAGCAAGGAGATCAAAGCAGTCAATCCTAAAGGAAATCAACCCTGAATACTCATTGGAAGTACTGATGCTGAAGCTCCAATATTTGACACCTGATGCAAACAAGGGACTCATTGGAAAAGTCCCTGATGCTGGGAAAGACTGAAGGCAGGAAAAGAGGGTGACATAGGATGAGATGGTTGGATGGCATCACCAATTCAGTGGACATGAACTTGGGCAAACTCCAGGAGATGCTGAGAGACAAGGAAGCCTGGCATGCAGTTGTCCAATGGGGTCTAGAAGAGTCTGATACAACTTAGGGACTGAAAAACAGCAACAACATCTTTATATTTAAAGTGGGTTCTTATAAACAACACATAGTTGGGTCTTGTATTTTGATACTCTCTAACAATCTCTGTTTTTTAATTGATATATTTAGACCATTGGCATTTAAATTGATTATTGATATAATTGGATTAATAGCTTCTAAATTTGCTACTATTTTCTATTTGTTGCCTTTGTCCTTTGTTCCTACTTTTGTTGTCTTCTTCTGCCTTTTGCAGTTTTAAATGAGCATTTAAAATGTTTCTATTATTTCTCCTTTTTTAGCATATCAATTATGCTTTTTCCTTTTTTTCCTTTATTGTTTGCCTGAGACTTTGCCATATTTTCAACTAATCCAAGTCTTCATTCAAATATATTGGTTCATGGATGGTGAAAGTAGCTTATAGTAACAAAATAATCCTAATTCCTCCTTCACTTACATCATTGATACAATGATTCCCTTGTATCACTGCTGTCATTTGTTCCATGTGTATGTGTTCATATAAACAATATATATGAACACATATGTATATGTATATATAAGCAATATATATTGCAATATACATATATGGACATATATAGTTGAATACAGTGTGGCTGTTATTTAACAAACCAAACCTGTTAGATTAATTAAGATGAAGAAAAATAAAAGATTTACGTTTACTTATGCCTTTTCTTTATAGAAGAGATCCAAATTTAGTAGATCCAAATTTCTAACCTATATAATTTTCTTTTTCTCTAAAGAACTTCTTTTAACATTTCTTACAAGGCATGTATATTCCCTCAATTTTTGTTTGTCAGAACAAAAATTACTTCTCCTTCATCTTTGAAGGATAATTTTACAGAATACAGAATTCTAGGTTGGTGGTTTTTTCCTCTTAAAATCTCAATATTCCACTCCACCCTCTTCTTGCTTACATGGTTTCTGAGAAGTTGGATGTAATTCTTATCCTTGTCCCTCTACAGGTTAAGGCTTTTCTCCTTCCCTGGCATGTTTCAGACTTTCCCTTTGATTTTCTGAAATATGAATATAATCTATTTAGGTATTGGGGGTTTTTTTTGGATGTTTTCTGTTTTTTATTTATCCTGCTTGATATTCTCTGAATTTTCTGTAACAGTGATTTAGTAACTGATATAAATTTGGGCAAGTTCTCAGTCATCACTGCTTCAAATATTGCTTCTGTTCCTTTCTATCTTTCTTTTTCTGGCATTCCTATTACACATATATTTCACCTTTTAGAGTTGTCCCACAGTTTTTGAATACTGTGTTCTCATTTTTTCCCAGTCTCTTTTATCTTTACTTTTCAGGTTTGAAAGTTTATACTGAGATATTCTCACACCCTTTTCCCTAAAGAAATTCTTTTAACATTTCTTACAAGACATGTACACCCCCTCAATTTTTGTTTGTCATGATGGTGTGATCACTCACCTAGAACAAGACATCCTGGAATGCGAAGTCAAGTGGGCCTTACGAAGCACGACTATGAACAAAGCCAGTGGAGGTGATGGAATTCCAGTTGAGCTATTTCAAATTCTAAAAGATGATGCTGTGAAAGTGCTGCACTCAATATGCCAGCAATTTTAGAAAACTCAGCAGTGGCCACAGGATTGGAAAAGGTTAGTTTTCATTCCAACCCAAAGAAAGGCAATGCCAAAGAATGCTCAAACTACTGCACAATTGCCCTCATCTCACATGCTAGCAAAGTAATTCCTAAAATTCTCCAAGCCAAGCTTCAACAGTACGTGAACCTCCAGATGTTCAAGCCAGATTTAGAAAAGGCAGAGGAACCAGAGATCAAATTGCTAACATCCACTGGATCATCAAAAAAGCAAGAAAAACATCTATTTCTGCTTTATTGACTACGCCAAAGCCTTTGACTGTGTGGATCACACCAAATTGTGGAAAATTCTTTAAGAGATGGGAATACCAGATCACCTGACTTGCCTCCTGAGAAATCTGTATGCAGGTCAAGAAGCAACAATTAGAACGGGACATGGAACAACAGACTGGTTCCAAACTTGGAAATGAGTATGTCAAGGCTGTATATTGTCACCCTGCTTATTTAACTTCTATGCAGAGTACATCATGTGAAATGCCAGGCGGGATGAAGCCCAAGCTGGAATCAAGATTGCCATGAGAAATATCAATAACCTCAGATATGCAGATGACATCACCCTTATGGCAGAAAGCGAAGAAGAATTAAAGAGCCTCTTGATAAAAGTGAAAGAGGAGAGTGAAAAAGTTGTCTTAAAGCTCAACATTCAGAAAACGAAGATCATGGCATCTAGTCCCATTACTCTATGGCAAATAGATGGGGAAACAGTGGAAACAGTGGCTGACTTGTTTCCCCATCTATTTGTCATGAAGTGATGGAACCAGATGCCATGATGTTAGTTTTCTGAATGTTGACTATAGCTTGCTTGATACTAGACATGATGTACTAGGTAAAAGGAACTGCTATAAAGGACTATACCTTTATACCTAACTGCTATAAAGGACTACTATAAGTAGTCCTTTAGCAATGTGGTGGGGAGATGTGGAGGGAGGGAATGCAATCAATAGTGTTAGATTTACCTCTCAATCTTCTAATGAGCCTGTGCCTCTGGACTATGAACTTCACAAATGCTTCTCTGTCCCCATCTCCAAACCTTTGGTGGAACAGCATGGCTAGAGTGGCATGAAGTTGGGTATTTCCCTCCCCTCAGGTCAGTTAGGCTCTGATTTAACCCCCTAGAAGCTTAGCATCTTGTTAAGTTTCTCTTGACAGCAGGCCTTCTTAAAAAGAACAGAATGCTGTACCATACTTAAAAATGGTTTCTCCTTCTCTCACCCCACCAAAAAAAAAAAAAAAAGAGAGAGAGATTTTTCAAGCTCTTAGAGTTTAAATTCACAAAAGTGTGGAGACCAGCCTATGATGAAGCCCCACTGGAGCTTTTAACTCTCAGACTTGTCCACACTGAGCCTCCAGAAACTTTTCAACTATACTGCAGATTTTCCTATACCAGAACTGGTTCCTTTGGAGGTGTTTGCTCATAGATTTCTGCTCCTGTATTTTCCCATCAATCTCTCCAATTTGGGGAGCAGCAGTTTTCTCTGTGACCACACCTCTCCTATACATTTAAGAAAAGTTGTTGATTTCCCAGTGTATTTGACTTTGTGCTTAAGATGAATGGTGACTTTCAAGCTCCTTAATATTGCTGGACTAGAAACCTGAAGCCTCCTTCTACTTTTTATTCCTCTACCTGCACAGCTTAGAGATTTGGACTTTGGGAAGGACAGGCATAGTTAAGGTAGTCTTGTTAGAGAGAGATGAGCTGGCCTCTGCAATATGGTAGGGAACCTGGCTCAAAGCAGAGACAGAAATGCCTAGCAGAGAATCCTATGGTATGGTACCTTAGACCAACAACATCCTGTGTCTAATTTGAACTCTTCCTTTCCACTCATGACTTAGTTATGATTTATGAATAAAGTGAGATTCCCTGGTAGCTCGGCTGGTAAAGAATCTGCCTTTAATGCAGGACACCCCGGTTCAATTCCTGGATCGGGAAGATCTGCTGGAGAAGGGATAGGCTACCCACTCCAGTATTCTTGGGCTTCCCTGGTGGCTCAGCTGGTAAAGAATCTGCCTGCAATGTGGGAGACCTGGGTTCGAAAGATCCCCTGGAGAAGGGAAAGGCTACCTACTCTAGTATTCTGGCCTGGAGAATTCCATGGACTGCATAGTCCATGGGGTCACAGAGTCGGACACAACTGAGTGACTTTCACTTTCACAAATAAAGTTCAGAAGATTTAAAAAAAAAATTACAGACTACTATTTCCTATGTTTTTGGAGAATGAAGAAATGTGGCGAAGGACAGCAAAGGAAACCATAAACAAAATGAAAAGACAATCTACAGAAATGGGAGCGAATACTAATATTTGCAACTGATGCAACTGACAAGGAATTAATCTCCAAAATATACAAACTACTCATGCAGCTCAACATCAAAAACACAACCCAATCAATATTCCAGTTCAAGATGACAGAGTAGAAGGACTGGCACTCATCTCCTCCAGCGAGAACACCAAAATTACAACTAGCTGTTGAACAACCATCTACAGGAGGATGCTGGAACTTTACCCCCCAAAAGATACCTCACATCCAAAGACAAAGAAGAAGCCACAGAAAGGCAGTAGAAGATCTGCTGGAGAAGGGATAAATCAATAAAATCAAATCCCATTCTTGACGGGTGGGTGACCCACAAACTGGAGAAAAATAATACCAAAGAAGTTCTCCCACTGTTGTGAAGGTTCTGAACCATACATCAGTCTTCCCAGCCTGGGACTGGGAATCCCCAGGGAATCTGACCTTGAAGGACAGTGAGATTTGAGTACAAGACTTCTACAAGAATGGGGGAAACAGAGACTCCAGTCTTGGAGGGCATAAACAAAGCCTTCCATGCACCAAGACTCAGAGGAAAGGAGCAGTGACCCCACAGGAGACTGAACCAAAACTACCTCCTAGTGTTGGTGGGTCCCCTGTGGGTCAGCAGGGGCTTACCACAGGGGCAGGGGAACTGGCAGCAGCAGTCTGGGAAGGTCCTCCTTGGAAGCTCTTGGAGGTTGCCATTAACCCAATCATAGAGCCCACAGACCTAGACCTGAGGGCTGGTTGCCTCATGACAAAAAACTACCAAAGAGGGAGCACAATCCCACCCATCAGCAGATAACTGGATTACAGCTTTACTGAGCAAGGCCCTACCCACAGAGTAAGACCCAGCTTTTACCACCACCAGACCTTCCCATCAGGAAGCTTATACAAGCCTCTTAGCCATCAGAGGGCAGACAGAAGAAGCAGCACAGTTCCACAATGACCAAAACAAAAGCCGCATAACAGAAAGTTAATCAGCATAAAAAAGCAGAAAGTTATGTTCCAGATGAAGGGACAAGATAAAACCCCAGAATAACAACTAAATAAAGTGGAGACAGGCAACCTTCCAGAAAAAGAATTCAGATTCACGATAGTGAAGATGATTCAGAATCTCAGAAAAACAATGGAGGCAAAGATTGAGAAAATGCAAGAAATGTTTTCCAAAGACCTAGAAGAACTAAAGAACAAACAAACAGAGGTAAATAATATACTAGAAGGAATTCAAAGCAGAATAACTGAGACAGAAGAATGCATAAATGACCTAGAGGGCAGAATGGCAGAAATCAAAATATAGAAAAATGAATGAAAAGAAATGAAGACAGCCTAAAAGATCTCTGTGCTTAGTTGCTGAGTCATGTACAATTCTTTGTGACCCCATGGATGGCAGCCTGCCAAGCTCCTCCATCCTTGAGGATTCTCCAGGTAAGAATACTGGAATGGGTTGCCAGGCCCTCCTCCAGGATATCTTCCCAACCCAGGGATGGAACCCAGGTCTCCCGCACTGCAGGCAGATTCTTTACTGACTGACCAGAGAAGCCCAAGAATACTGGGGTGGGTAGCCTATCCCTTCTCCAGGGGATCTTCCTGACCTAAGAATTGAACCAAAGTTTCCTGCATTGCAGGGGATTCTTTACCAGCCAAACTACCAGGGAAGCCCCCAAAGACCTCCAGTACAACATTAAACATGCCAACATTCGCATTATAGGGCTCCCAGAAGGAGGAGAGAGAAAAGATCTGAGAAAATATTTGAAGAGCTAATAGCTGGAAAATTCCCTAAAATGGGAAAGGAAATAGTCAACCAAAACCAGGAAGCACAGAGAGTCCCAGGAAGGATAAACCCAAGGAGGAACACAACAAGATACATAATAATCAAACCAACAAAAACTAAACACAGGGATAAAATATTAAAAGCAACAAGGGAAACACAACAAATAACTTACAAGGGAACTTTTTCAATAGAAATTTTACAAGCCAGAAGGGAATGGCATGTTATATTTAAAGTGATGAAAGGGAATAACCTACAACCAAGAACACTTTACCCACCAAGACTCTCCTTCAGATTTGATGGAAAAATCAAAAGCTTTCCAGACAAGCAAAAATTAAAAAGAATTCAGCACCACCAAACCAGCTTTACAACAAATGCTAAAGGAACTTCTCTAGGCAGGAAACAAGAAAAGGAAAAGATCTATAGAAAATAAAACCAAAGCAATTAAGAAAACAGCAATAGGAATCAAACATATCCATAATTACCTTAAATGTAAATGGACTAAATGCACCAACCAAAAGACACAGCCTGGCCGGGCAAATGAAAGTGTGTATGTCTGCACTTGCACTTGCCACATCACTCTGCTTGACTCCCCAGATTGTATGTAATTCTTTTATATGGTTAGGTTGATCATGTTCCCTTTATGGCTTGCAAATATAATTATTTTTTGACTGGCTATTGATAAAACAGACAAACATCTTTTACTATTGTGATTATGTAACTATTACTCACTTTATACCATTGTATCATGATTGGACAACAGAAAAATATTAGAATTTGATATCACCAAAGCTACCATTTAATAGAAAAACCTGTAATCACTTTTTAAAATCAAGATGCATATCAGAATTATCTTGGAATTTTTTGAAAAACACAAATGCCCAAACATTACTGTTTTTTCCACCAGAGCTCCAGATGTGTTTCTAATGAGTAGCCATGTTTAAAAACAATAGGACTTTATGAGGAACTTTTACTTTTATCTAGTCTGTTTCACTTTTTCTAGCTCATATTCAGTGCTCCCATTTCATTTAGTTTATGTTTTCCAATTTCTCCATCTCTTTTTTTTAATACATATTCTTTCTAAAGCCTTTATCAAGCATAGTAAAAAAAGCTTTTGTGTGCATATAAATAATATGCATAATATATATATTTTAGAAAACTTAGGAATTTTTGCCTAACTAAAAACATTATGACATTTTGATTCCACTTGTTTGACTCAGTATGAATAGAATGCTAGATTTCTAATTTAAAAAACAGATATGCAACAAGCAACAAAGGTTTACTGTATAGCACAGAGAACTATAGTCAATATCTTGTAATAACCTATAATGGAAAATAATTTCAAAAATAATATACGTGTATATGTATAACTGAATCACAAAAACAAGAATTCTTTTTGAAATTTAGTAATGTTTATCTTTTTGCCAGTTTTTCTAAATGTCCTATGGAAACATAATAACATAAGAGATACAAAATTTTAAATATATTTGTGTAAGATATAAGATAAATATAAATTAATATAAATATATTAAATTATTAATGACATCATTCAATATATCCTATTCTTAGTTTCTGCACTTAATAAAATATTCTCAGAGAAATGTTACTATGTCTCACTATGATTATATATTTTTTTCTTTTCCCTTATATTTCTTCTGAGTTTTGCTTTATGTATCTTTATTTCCTTGTCGTTAGGTACCGAAATGATTTATGATGTCTATCTTCTTTGTGAATTATACATTTTATCATTAAAAATATTCATCTTTGTTTCATTTTAAAATAAATTAATTAATGGAGAACCACACACACAAAGAAACAACCCAATCAAAATAATGGGCAGATGATCTAAGCAGACATTTCTCCAAAGAAGACAGATGGCCAAAAAGCACATGAAGACAGCTTCAACACTGCTAATTATCATTGTTGTTCAGCCACTAAGTTATATACAACTCTTTGAGACCCCATGAACTGCAACACACCAGGCTTCTCTGTCCATCAGTTATACCATCTAACCATCATCCTCTGTTGCTCCCCTCTCCTCTTGCCCTCTGTTTTTCCCAGTATTAGGGTCTTTTCCAATGAGTCAGCTCTTCACATCAAATGGCCAAAGTATTGGGGCTTCAGCATCAGTTCTTCTAATGGATATTCAGGACTGATTTCCTTTAAGATTGGTTTGATCTCCTTGGTGTCCAAGGTATTCTCAAGAGTCTTCTCCAGCACCACAGTTCAAAAACATCAATTCTTCAGCACCTCAGCCTTCTTTATCCAACTCTCACATTCATACATGACTACTGGGAAAACCATAGCTCTGACTATCTGGACCTTTGTCAGAAAAGTCTCTGCTTTTTAAAACACTGTCGAGGTTTGACACAACTATTCTTCCAAGGAGCAAGCATCTTTTAGTTTTGTGTATGCAGTCACCATCCGCATTGATTTTGGAGCACAAGAAAATGAAATCTGGCACTGTTTCCACATTTTCCCCATGTATTTGCCATAAAGTAATAGGACCGGAAGCCATGTTCTTAGTTTTTTGAATTCTGAGTTTTAAGTCAGCTTTTTTCACTCTCCTCTTTCACCTTCATCAAGAGGCTCTTTAGTTCCTCTTCACTTTCTGCCATTAAAGTAGTATCACCTGCATATCTGAGATTGTTGACATTTCTCCAGGCAATCATGATTCCACCTTGTGATTCAAGCTAATTATTAGAGAAATGCAATTCAAAAGTACAATGAGGTATCACCTCACATTAGTCAAAATGACCATCATCAAAAAGTCTACAAACAATAAATGGTGGAGAGGATGTGGAGAAAAGGGAACCTTCCTACACTCTTGGTGGGAATGTAAATTAGTACAGCTGCTATGGAGAACAGCATGGAGGTTCCTTAAAAAACTAAAAATAGAGCTACCATATGATCCAATAATCCCACTCCTGGGATATAGTGCAAAAATGGGAGTAGCTATAGTTCAAAAAAATACATGTACCCCTATGTTCACTGCAGCACTATTTACAATAGTGGGGGGGCAGGAATAAATTAGGAGGTTGGGATTAACATAACCACACTACTATATATAAACTAGATAATCAACAGGACCTACTATATAGCACAGAGAACTCTACTCAATAGTCTATAATAACCTATATAGGAAAAGAATATGAAAAAAATAGATATGTGTATAATGAAATCACTTTGCTGTAGAACTGAAACTAATACAACACAGTAAATCAAATATATTCCAATATAAAATAAAAATTTTAGAAGTAAAAAGAAAATAGAAATATAGATCTGATCATGGCACCACCTACTAAAAGGACCTCAGTGTTAAACCACAGTTCTTAAGACAGACATCAAAATTCTTAACACAGATAACAGGTCCCAGCACAATCTGGCCCCACAGATTTCTTGTTTCTTCTCACTGATAATTTCTCTTATTGTCTACATTCCTATCTGATTCATGTTGTTTGAACTCCTCCTTTACACCACGTTCCCTCCTGCCACAGGGCATTTGCACATGCTGCTCACTGTTTGGAATGTTATCCCTCCCCTCTTCACACAGAACCTCCTACTCTTCCTTGAGACCTCAGTTTAAAATACACATTCTCAGCAAACTTCCCTGGATTCCCCTGACCCCACTTCTGAGACCCCACTTCTGACCCTTGACACACGCTCCTAGTACTGGTACACCTCTGTAGCATTTCACATGGTAGTGATTTTTAAGTTTCTGCTTATTAATAACAAAGTTATATGTGAATACACTTTGAATAGGGCTTGCCAGGTGGCGCGAGTGGTAAAGAACCCACCTGCCAATGCAGGAGACAGAGGAGACACAGGTTCAATCCCGGGTTGGAAAGATCCCCTGGAGGATGGCATGGCAGCCCACTTTCAGCATTCTGAAGATTCTCTCTGCCTGGAGAATCCCATGGACAGAGAAGCCTGGCGGGCTACAGTCCATAGAGTTGCAAAGAGTCGGACATGACTGAGGCGATTTAGCACACATGCACACTTTGAATAAACCTAACACGAACAGAAAGCCAAAAATGCAGCTTCATGGTTTTTCACATGGTGAACAAACCCATGTGTGTTCAAGGTAAGAAACAACATTTCCAGCATCCCTGAAGCCCCCCTCTGCAGTTACTATACCACTCTCCCCAAGGTAATGACTACTATTTTGATTTATAACACACAAGTGCATTTTTGTTTTTAAACATTCCTACAATTGACATAAAGCATGAGGCCCCCCCCCCCCCGCACTTCCCTTCCCACAATGAATTTGGTATATATCCTTTTTTTGAGATACATATCTACACGTAATTGATATATAATTTTATCATTACATCCTAATCTCACACCTGTGTAACAGTATCATTTTCTATCTGTGCCATTACACTGTCATCTCTGCAATGACTGAGTCAATGGCAGTACCTGGTCCTCATTCTCCCTCCAGCTCCTTGTACATACGAAGCCACAGGGTACACTCCACCCAAATGGTGATTATATGAATAGTTACGCCAGGTGCTAAGGCCACCAAAGTGAACAAGACAAACAGATCCACTGCCCCTACTCTCCTCTAGTGTATAGAGTGTAATTGGCCAGAAAGCTGTTTTAAAGCCTCCCAGAAGTGATGCTTTAAAGCCACAGGGTCTGTTCTTTCTCCCAGAGACAGCCTCTACCTCAGAGAGCTCTTCCCTGCTGACTGACACATCTACCCTGGACCAATGAAGGGGCCTTTCCCTGACTTCTATGCTTTCACCAACTTTCACTGGGCTCAGCTGCAACTCCTGGTTTTTGTGAGCATGCCTCTGGTTGGGATCTTCTTTCTGCCTTCATCCCACAAAACTCAACACATCCCCAAGAATTAGCTAGCAAGACAAACATAGTGGAAAGAGCTCTGTTCTTGGGAGTCAGAAAACATGGGTTCAAGTCCTAATGCTTTCACTTTCTGGTTGACCGTCAGCAAACTGTTCCACCTGTCTAGACCTGTTTCCACATTCATCAGAGGAAAAGGCTGAACTGACAAAAATTCCAGGGTTCCTTTTCCTCTCTAATGTCCTATGATTTTTACCATGGAAGGTACCTATGCCTAAAAGTACACAGCTCATCCCTCTACAGACAGTCCTATATCCCAAGGATGATTTAATGCCCCCAAGGGAGGCTTAGCACTTCTGAAGGGCTGTTCGGTTTCTTCATTACACAGGTCAGTCCCATCCCAGCCCTCCATTTTCATAAATGTACTACAAACAGCAACGGAAGTGAAGCAAACAGTTCTTTAGGAGGACTGAGAAGGATGGTCAATAGTATCCTTATAAAAATGCCAGCAAGCTTGGGCATTTTCTTTAGGAAATTGTCTTTTGAAACACCATGACCTGATTTTCAGGGAGGGACCAACTGCAAAAGCAAGAGGTTTCTTGCCAGGGCAGCAAGTTTTTGACTCCCACTTGATGATTTAAGACTAAGAGAAAAGCATAACAACATGAATTTTACATCTTTATATGATTAGATGAGGATGGACTGAGATCCCTGGGAACTGAACCCAGTGTCTGGAGACCAGGCTAGCCAGTCAGCATGCACTGAGGATTAACACACCAGGAGAACCCCAGATTTCACACTCAGGCTGCTTGGCCTGTGGCAACCCGAGGGCCCCCTGTTCTGAGCCATTCCAGCATGTCTGGGGCTGCTCAAGTTTTCAGGGTGAAGAATACTCCCTAGGAGTGGGTGTGGCTTAGTCTCAACTCTCACTACCTGAGACTTGAAGACCCGCCAGGCTTTGCAGACTGAGAACATGGGTCCTCATGAGTTCTATGGGCCAACTTTGTTCATCTCTATGTTATTGCCCAATTTCATTCTAACAGAAGCACTCACGTTAGATATTCCTGGCCTCATTTTACAGGTCAGGAAATTTTAAGTCACTTGCCCAATGTCACAAAACTAGGGCAGAAGAGAATAAGATTTCAGCTCATGTCTTAGGATGCCAAGCCTCACGATGTCAATTATATCCAGGAGAGCTACCAGGGGCTGCAGCCTCCCTTCCTCCTGACCTCTTAGGAGGAATGTCCAGGACACATGGTAAAGTCTGTCAGTCAGGCTGGACCAGTACCTGTCAGGTTCACTGTTCCTTGCGGCCCCTTATCTATCAGAGTGCAAATGGGGCTGATCAGGTACCCCTGGGGGGCGCCAAATCACCAGGCTCTTGTAGGCTTTGCCCGAGGCAGAAAATCTGTTGCAAAAGCAATTCCTCTCACCTTTCTACAAAACAAAGTAAGAGATGGAGCCGCAAAGACCAGACATTGAGTGCAGGTGCGCATAAGGAAGAAGCACATCTTGAGTTTAGGGGGAAAAAAGTACAGGGAAGAAGGAAGAATGAATTTTGAGAGGGGATGGGGGGATTTTTTTTCCCAGAACCCAACACCAAGCCCAGTAGTACAGGAGTGCGGTTACCCCAGTAAATCAATGTGTGAATGCACGAACCAATCTCATGGGGAGAAGTTCCTCAGAAGACACGCTCCTTTCCCTCTCATCTTCAATTTGGTTGTCATCTACTAACATACCCAGGCATGCCTTATCCTCAAACATATGCTCAAAATTAATCCTCCCAACACTGCAATCACCTTGAGCTATTCTGTACCATGAAACTTTTGGTAGAGAGCAGATTACAATCACTAGTTTGTCACCCGGTTCGCTTGTGGTTCAGATGGTAAAGAATCTGCCTGCAATGCAGGGGACCTGTGTTCAATCTCTGAGTCAGCAAGATCCCCTGGAGGAGGAAATGGTTACCCACTCCAATATTCTTACCTGGAGAATTCCATGGACACAGGAGCCTGGCAGGCTACAGCCCATGGGGTTGCACAGAGCCGGACACAACTGAGCTACGACTCACTCTAAGAGAACAGGACTGGATATTATTCTTTTACTCCCAGTGCCTGGCACATATTTGAGGATATGAAGGGGCCCTGCCTTGAGAAGAGTCTCTACATTCTCTAAATGTGCTCCTCGTACTCCTGTGCTTTGCAGTCTCCTCTACACTGATGCCTCCGTTGCCAAGGTAAAGTCAAGGCAAAGCTCCAGGAACAGGATATGCTTTCTGTCCTGTTCCATATAAAGCCTGCTCCTCCACCCATGTTCCCACCCAAACTAACTCAGTTGAACTTGGAGTTGGCAACTGATCCAAGATCAAGGTACACACAAGTTAGGCAATATTTTATGAGGTGGCCTCAACTAAAAAGTTCTGCCCCTCCAAGAACCAAGTGAGCCAATTAAATGTTCCTCCTTCATGAAGCTGAATTTTAAAATATGGGAAAAAACAGATAAGAGCAGAAGTAGAAAGATCATGAGAATGAACGGAGACCGTGAATAAGCTAATGTTCTGAGCAATGAGAAGATTAAGAGTTGGGAGTTCTAACAGAGATAAAGGAAGATAAAGACACATCACAGAAGCAGGAGAACAGTTGAGAAATCATGGTAGGAAAAGCAGAGCAGCTAAGGAATAGATGAGTTTCACTTATGTTAGAAAGTTAGCGTAGAGATCCACGAATCTTAAGTCACTGAGACCTTAGCACAAGCAGACTTGGATCTGGAATGGATTGTTGCCAGTCATGACTTAGGGGTGGGCCAGTCCTTTCCAAGGAAAACCTTTAAACTGAAACTTTCAGGGGAAATGTTGTTACTTGCTGGCACACAAATTAAACCCAGGAAGGTTATTCAGATGTATATGATTTCAAAGATCTCTCAAGGAAAAATTAACATTCCAGAGTGCTCAGAATGTTGAAATTGGCCCTTCCAATATCTTTTCATAGGACATGGGGCAAGTCAAACTTCCCCTGCTTTACAGAAGCATGGGAAAGTAACTTACCTATATTCCAAAGACCCAGTGAAGGCAGGTGTCATGAATCCTCAGCACAATATTCTCTTCACTAAACCTTGGTATCAATGCTTCTTGCCATTCCCTTCCCAGTTCTTCTCTTTTCCTCATTTATCTGGGGAAGCTCACAGTTTCAAAGATGAGCTCAAGGAGCCCTAAGATCACAGCTATTAGGGAAACGCCAGCAAGAAGTTCTGGAAAGTCTACTAGGGACTGGACATTGTAGCCCAAGTGTTATTTTGAGCCACTAGGGTACAATGACGATGGTGGACCTGCAGGCACTGCCCCAAAGAAAAAAGCATTTAGTGAGTAATGCCTTCACATATTCTGTGGTTTGTGAACATTAATACCAAACAGAGAAGTTTAGAAACACTGCTGCCCTGGACTTCCCTGGTGGTCCAGTGGTTAAGAATCCACCTGCCAATGCAGGGAGACGCTGGTTCCATCCCTGGTCCAGGAAGATTTCACATGCCTTAGAGCAACTAAGTCTATGTACCACAACTGCTGAGCCCAAGTGTCCAGAGCATGTGCTCCACAAGAGGAGCCACCGCAATGAGAGGCCTGCACACAGCAATGAAGACCCAGTGCAGCCAAAAATAAATGGATAAATAAAGTTTTTATTAAGGATACCCAAAAATATCTTTTAAAAAAAAGAACACTGCTGCCCTGCCCTGCCAGATCACCTCCACCTTGCTCAGGCCGCCAAAGTCGAAAAACCACACATGCTTGGCATTCTCATACTCTGCAGATCATCTCAGCTCAGCGTGGCCTAAGTCCTCTTGGAGGAGGTCACCATCAGATCCACCATAGAGCTGCTGAGCAGACGACCTACACACTGGAGAACAATTATACCAAAGAAGTTCTTCCACTGTTGCGAAAGTTCTAGGGTCCACAACAGATTTCCCAACCTGGGGATCTGGCAAAGGGAATCAGAACCCCCAGGGATGGGGCCAGTGGGATGTGACTACAGAACTCTCACAGGACTGGGGAAACAGACTCTTGGAGGGCACAACAAAGAACTGTGTGCACCAGGGCCCGGGAGAAAGGAGCAGGGACCCCAGAGAGGCTGAGCCGGGCCTGCCTGTGAGTGTCTGGGGGTCTCCCACGAGGTGTGCGCAACAGAGGCCAGCTGCGGGGTCAGGGGCACCGATTACAACAGTCGTGGGAGCCGAGATGTGCTGCTATAAGTCCTTTTGAAGGAGGTCACCATTACTGCCATTATCCTTATGATAGTTTGGCCTGAGGCCAAACTATAGGGAGGGAGCACAGCCCCACCCATCAGCAGAACATCGGATTAAAGACTTACTGAACTTGGCCTTCTTTGTGCCAAAGAAGGCTCAAACTACTGCACAACTGCACTCATCTCACACACTAGTGAAGCAATGCTCAAAATTCTTCAAGCCAGGCCTCAGCAATCCATAAACCATGAACTTCCTGATGTTCAAGCTGGTTTTAGAAAGGGCAGAGGAACGAGAGATCAAATTGCCAACATCTGCTGGATCATGGAAAAAGCAAGAGAGTTCTAGAAAAACATCTATTTCTGCTTTATTGACTATGCCAAAGCCTTTGACTGTGTGGATCACAATAAACTGTGGACAATTCTGAAAGAGTTGGGAATATCAGACCACCTGACCTGCCTCTTGAGAAATCTGTATGCAGGTCAGGAAGCAACAGTTAGAACTGGACATGGAACAACAGAGTGGTCCCAAATAGGAAAAGGAGTACGTCAAAGCTGTATATTGTCACCCTGCTTATTTAACTTCTATGCAGAGTACATCATGAGAAACGCTGGGCTGGAAGAAGCACAGCTGGAATCAAGATTGCTGGGAGAAATATCAATAACCTCAGATATGCAGATGACACCACCCTTATGGCAGAAAGTGAAGAACTAAAGAGCCTCTTGATAAAAGTGAAAGAGGAGAGTGAAAAAGTTGGCTTAAAGCTCAACATTCAGAAAACGAAGATCATGGCATCTGGTCCCATCACTTCATGGGAAATAGATGGGGAAACAGTGGAAACATGGCTGACTTTATTTTGGGGGGCTCCAAAATCACTGTAGATGGTGACTGCAGCCATGAAATTAAAAGACGCTTACTCCTTGGAAGGAAAGTTATGACCAACCTAGACAGCATATTAAAAAGCAGAGACATTACTTTGCCAACAAAGGGCCATCTAGTCAAGGTTATGGTTTTTCCAGTGGTGATGTATGGATGTGAGAGTTGGACTATAAAGAAAGCTGAGCGCCGAAGAATTGATGCTTGTGAACTGTGGTGTTGGAGAAGACTCTTGAGAGTCCCTTGGACTGCAATGAGATCCAACCAGTCCATCCTAAAGGAGATCAGTCCTGAGTATTCATTGGAAGGACTGATGTTGACGCTGAAATGCCAATACTTTGACCACTTGATGCAAAGAGCTGACTCATTTGAAAAACCCTGATGCTGGGAAAGATTGAGGGCAGGAGGAGCAGGGGACAGCAGAGGATGAGATGGTTGGCTGGCATCACCGACTCAATGGACATGAGTTTGAGTGAACTCCAGGAGTTGGTGATGGACTGGGAAGCCTGGCGTGCTGCGGTTCATGGGGTCACAAAGAGTTGGACATGACTGAGCGACTGAACTGAACTGAGCATGGCCTTGCCCATCAGAGCAAAACACAGTTTTCTCCACAGCCAGTCCTTCCCATCAGGAAGCTTCCACAAGCTTCTTATTTTCATCCATCAGAGGGCAGACAGAATGAAAACCACAATCACAGGAAACTAACCAAACTGATCACATGAATCACAGTCTTGTCTAACTCAGTGAAACTATGAATCAAATCCAGAACAACAATCAATTTTTTCTTAAGAGGTTCTTCTTCCAGAGAACTCTATTTTCTCTCCCAAGACCTGGCAAGGCAAAGGTAGCATGACCTTCATAAGGCAGAGATTTGAGATTCCACTCAAAGGAAAAACCTGCTAATTAAAATAAAGTCCAAAATCTTATTACAAATAGAAAAGACCTTTAGCTAAATGATTTAGATTCAGAGCTGAAGCATAGTACTTTCTTTGCAATATACTGATTGCTGTCATCCTCTGCTGGGTTTATCTGGAGGATGAGATGACCTCCAAAATTCAGGAAGAGCAAAACTCTTCAATTCCAGATCAAATCCAAAGCATGTTGTCCAAGAGCAGAAAACATTCTTCCCACACCTTAAATCTAGAGACACCAAGTGGTAGCTTCTGGGAGAGGGTATTCTATTAACTTCCAGCCTCCAAAATCTACTATGACCTAGTCTATCATCCAAATATATACAGCATGCTGGACATATAATTGGAGTTTCAAGAGTCCTAATTTCATCTTCCAACCAGGTTGCCACTTCTGAAAACATGTAGAAACACCAGGTGTCCCAGTGCTTTGAAATTAGTCTAAAAAACCCAGTGGGGGCGGGGAGGTGGGGGTGGAATCCATATTCTATTTGAAATAGAATCAAAAGAAACTCGGGAGAACACCGATTTTAGCCCCTACTTTACTATCGAGGATTCAAACTTGGAATGCATTTAGAAACTTTGGAAACTATCCTGGAGAAGGCACCAAAAGGAGACTGGTCCTTGGTCTCACCTCCTGCCAGTTTTGTTCTCCTCGCACTTCGGTAGTGGTTCAGTGAACAATCTGTGCTAGATTGCCTGCCGAGGTCTGAAGCTCCTCCCTGTGGTTTACTAATTATTCAACTCTTGTAAAAAGATGTGAGAATAAAATGAGTTAATGTGCTCTGAGTGCTTAAAATAGTGTCTGGCAGATGTAAACTAGTATACATAAGCTACATAAACAGCTAGGTCCCACTGTATAGCACAAGGGATTAGATTCGATATCCAGTGATAAACTATAATGGAAAGGAATACAAAAAAGAACATATATATGAGTCACTTTGCTATACAGCAGAAATTAACCCAACATTGTAAATCACCTATAGTTTAATAAAATTTTAAAAAGTTATAAGATCAATGAAGAAATAAAACTGAATAGGGGCTTCCCTGGTGGCTCAGTGGTAAAGAATCTGCCTCCCAACACAGGAGACTCAGGTTTGATCGCTGGTCCAGGAAGATGCCACATGCCTCTGAGCAACTAAGCCTGTGCACCACAACTACGGAGCCTGTGCTCAAGAGCCTGGGAGTCACACCTCCTGAGCCCATGTGCCCTACAGCCCTTGCTCCACCAACAAGAGAAGCCACGGCAATGAGAAGCCCACTCATCACAACTAGAGCGTAGCCTCTGCTCACAGCAACTACAGAAAAGTGCATGTGGCAACAGAGATCCGGCAGAGTCAAAAATAAATGAATAGAATTGTTCTTATTTAAAAGTAAAACAGCAGGGACGGGGGGATCCAGTGTCTGACATACAGTGAGGGGTCATAAGATGCTAGCTAACATAATTAGTCCCTCAAAGGACTCTTTCAGGATTACGAGATGATACTGAGCAAAGGTTCAGCACAGGACCTGACACGTCATGCTCAATAAATGCGTTCTTACGGTTTTATAGGAAGAGTGAGAGGATGGTGCTCTGGGGTCCAGACTATTTGCTGATCAGGAAACAGTGCTGAAGGTTTTTATTTCAAGGTGAGGGCATTTTAAAGCGTTTTCTCATTTACACAATATCGGACATAGAACAATTACCAAAAACCCTTGAACTTCCTTTCAAGAGTGTGTTTAAGAGATTTCCCCAGAGGTTAAAACTCCATGTTTCCACTGCAGGGGACATGGGTTCAATCCCTGGTCTGGGAACTAAGATCCTGAAAGCTGCACGGCCAAATAAATAAACCAAATGCACCTATATTTAAAAAGTGCTTTTAAGAGAATTCCACAGCAATAGCTGGGAACAATATTTCTGCTTGGGAGCGGAGAGGAATCCAGACAGGAACTTGGGCCATGTTGGTTACGAACTATGACCACCTCCTTGGTAAGAAGGACTGAAAGATTCCCATCATACCCCATGTTTTGGCTTTCAGCACTCAATGAATATCATCCTGTTTAGAAAATTCCACAAAATTATCAAGCTAGAGTAAGAGGTCACATTGTTAAGAAGTCTGCCATCATAAAATAGTGAGTTACCAGTCTCACCTGAGTGCTGCTGCAGTAGGGACCTGGACTAACTCTAGTTAGGGACCTGGGTCTAGCTCTAGTTCAAATCAAAGCTTTGGAGTTCAGAGTGGCACTAGTATCCTGAGAAGACTTCTCTTTGAGTTGGCTTCACAGTACGCAGGTCATTCATACCTCACCCTTACAGAGATGGATATCAGTGGAAAAAAAGAATCTCCTTCCCAAGAGTCCAGTACAATCCCCATAACGTACTCTCACTGGCCCAGCTGGAGGCTTGGCATGAACTATGGCTCTGTGGCCAGGTTGGTGTCAGAAGGGTGATAAATCAGTCTGACCAGGTTGGGTCATCCACCCACCTTGATATCTGGGACATGGGGTTAGCCCCATCCAAACCACATGAATAGAAAGAGAATGGGGGGTACACCACAGGGAAAACCTGGGGACTGTTACCAAAATTGAAAAAATTTGTGGATACTGGGCAGGTAAAACCAGTTATCAGTTTTACCTGCCTTTCCTACTACTTGCTGTGTAGGAATTTAGTGAGTCATTTGAACTCTCTAGCACATAGTTTTTCATCTATAAAATGAGAGATTCAGGCTAGAGAGCATAGAAGAATCCTTTGAAGGATTTGTTAAGACAGTTTCTTGGGCTCCATCCCCAGAGATTCTGATTCAATAGGCCTGAAATGGGCCCAAGAATTTGCCTTTCTATCAAGTACCTGGTGACGCTGATGCTGGTCTGGAGACCACACTAGGAGTAACATGGGGCTAGATGATGACTCAGTCCCTGGCATCCTGTGAGTGATGGGAAATCTTCATTCTGAGACTCCCAGCTGGGAATTCTGCTTCTGCCCCTGCTGTGGGAAGCAGCATAAGCTGGACAAAAATACAAGAACAACAGGGGCGAATTCTCCACTTGGCTCCCATCACTGGGAATACTGACCAAATCGGATGTTACTTTAGTAGTCACTCAAGCCAGTGACTACTTTCTCTTGTTTTTCTAGCTGCATCTCAGAGTAGAAGGATGTGTGCTCATCTTCTCCAGTGAGAAAACCAAAATCTCAACTAGCTGCTGAACAACCACTGACAGGGGACTGTTGGAACCCACCAAAAAAAGATACCACACATCCAAGGACAAAGAAGAAGCTGCAACAAGATGGTAGAAGGGGCACAGTCACATTTAAAATCAAATCTCAGACCCGCCAGAGATGCTAGGAGGGAGCAAACAAAACCTTGTCCACACCAGGACCCAGGAGAAAGGAGCAGTGACCCCACAAGAGACTAAGTCAAACTTACCTGTGAGTGTCCGGGAGTCTCCCTCGAGGCCTGGGTCGACACTGGCCTGCCACGGGGTCAGGGGCACTGGCAGTAGCAGTCCTGGGAGGCACACCATGCAGGCATAAGGCCTTTAGGAGGAGGAGGTCATACCTCTACCATAGTTTGGTCTGAGGCCAAACTACAGGGAGGAAGCACAGCTCCACCCATCAGCGGAAAATTGGATTAAAGATTTACTGAGCATGGCCCTGCCCACCAGATCCAGTTTTCCCCACAGCCAGTCCTTCCCATCAGAAAGCTTCCACAAGCCTCTTATCTTCATCCATCAGAAGGCAGACAGAATGAAAACCACAATCACAGAAAACTAACCAAAATGATCACAACTTTGTGAATCACAACTTTGTGTTAACTCAATCAAACTATGAGCCATGTCATATAGGTCTACCCCAGACGGACAGTAGACAGTTCTGACAGACAAAACATGATCCACTGGAGAAGGGAACGGCAAACCACTTCAGCACTCTTGCCTTGAGAACCTCCAAAGCAGTATGAAAAGGCAAAAAGATATGACACTGAAAGATGAACCCCCTTCCAACCCGAGGTCAGTAGGTGTCCAATATGCTACTGGAGAAGAGTGGAGAAATAGCTCCAGACGGAATGAAGGGAGGGCCTGAGCCAAAGTGGAAACGACATCTGGTGTCTGTGACTGCTGGTGAAAGTAAAGTCCAATGCTGTAAAGAACAATACTGCATAGGAACCTGGATGTTAGGTCCATGAGTCAAGGTAAATTGGATGTGGTCAAACAGGAAATGGCAAGAGTGAATATCAACATTTTAGGAATCAGTGAACTAAAATGGACCAGAATGGGTGAATTTAATTCAGATGACCGTAATATAAACTACTGTGGTCAAGAATCCCTTAGAAAAAATGGAGTAGCCTTCAGAGTCAATTATAAGAGTCTGAAAAGCAGTACTTGGGTACAATCTCAAAAAATGACAGAATGATCTCACTTCGTTTTTAAGGAAAATCATTCAATATCACAGGAATCCAAGTCTATGCCCCAACCACTAATGCCAAAGAAGATGAAGTTGACTGATCTATGAAGACCCACAAGACCGTCTATAACTGACATAAAAGAAAAGATGCTCTTTTTTATCATACGGGACTGGAATGCAAAAGTAGGAAGTTAAGAGATACCTGGAGTAGCAGGTAAGTTTGACCCTGGAGTATGAAATGAAGCAGGGCAAAGGCTAACAGAGTTTTGCCAAGAGAACGCACTGGTCATAGCAAACACCCTCTTCCAACAACACAAGAGACAACTCTATACATGGACATCACCAGATGGTCAACACTGAAATCAGATTGATTATATTCTTTGCAGCTGAAGATGGAGAAGCTCTATACAGTCAGCAAAAACAAGACTTGGACTCGACTGTGGCTCAGATCATGAACTCTTTAATATAAAATTTAGGCTTAAATTGGAGAAAGTAGGGAAAACCACTTGGCCATTCTAGTATGACCTAAGTCAAATCCCTTATGATTACACAGTAGAAGTGACAAATACATTCAAGGGATTAGATATGAAAGAGCACCAGAAAAACTATGGACAGAGGTTCATAACATTGTACAGGAGGCGACGACCAAAACCACCCTAAAGAAAAAGCAAAATGGTTGTCTGAGGAGGCCTTACAAATAGCTGAAAAAAGAAGAGAGGTGAAAGACAAAGGAGAAAAGAAAGGATAAATCCTTTCAAAGAATAGCAAGGAGAGACAAAAAAGTCTTCTTAACTGAACTATGCAAAGATATAGAGGAAAACAATAGAATGGGAAAGACTAGAGATCACTCCAAGAAAATGAGAGATACCAAGGGAACATTTCATGCAAAAATGGGCACAATAAGGACAGAACTGGTATGGACCTAACAGAAGCAAAAGATATTAAGAGAAGGTGGCAAGAATACACAGAAAAACTGTACAAAAAGGTCTTAATGACCCAGATAACCATGATGGTATGATCACTCACCTAGAGCCAGACATCCTAGAATGCAAAGTCAAGTGGGCCTTACGAAGCATTACTATAATCAAAGCTAGTGGAGGTGATGGAATTCCAGTTGAGCTATTTCAAATCCTAAAAGATGATGCTGTTAAAGGACAGCACTCAATATGTCAGCAAATTTGGAAAACTCAGCAGTGGCCACAGGACTGGAAAAGGTCAGTTTTTATCCCAATCTTAAAGAAGGACAATGCCAAAGAATGTTCAAACTACCACACAACTATCATTTCACATACTAGCAACATAACATTCAAAATCCTTCACACTAGGGTTCAATAATGTGAATCTGGAACTTCTAGATGTTCAAGTTGGATTTAGAAAAGTCAGAGGAACCAGAGATCAAATTGCCAATGTCCACTGCATCACAGAAAAAGCAAGAAAATTCCATATAAACATCTATTTCTGCTTCATTGACTACACTAAAGCCTTTGACTGTGTGGATCACAACAAACTGCAGAAAATTAGTAAGGAATGGCAATACCATACCACCTTACTTGTCTCCTGAGAAACCTGTATGCAGGACAAGAAGCAACAGAATCAGACAAGGAACAATGGACAGGTTCAAAATTGGGAACGAGTATGTCAAGGCTGTAAACTGCCACCCTGCTTATTTAACTTATACACAGAGTACCTCATGCGGAATGCTGGCTGGATGTCTCACAAGCTAGAATCAAGATTTCCAGGAGAAATATCAACAACCTCGGATGAACTACCCTAATTAAGAAAGCGAAGAGAAACTAAAGAGCCTCTTGGTGAAGGTGAAAGAGGAGAGTGAATAAGTTGGCTTAAAACTCAACATTCAAAAAACTAAGATTATGGCATCCAGTCCCATCGCTTCATGGTAAGTAAATGGCAAAAAAATGGAAACACTTTATTTTCTTGGGCTCCAAAATCATTGCAGACAGTGACTACAGCCATTAAATTAAAAGACGCTTGCGCCTAGGAAGGAAAACTATGAAAAACCTAGACAGAGAATTATTAAAAAGCAGAGACATCACTTTGCTGACATAGGTCTGTCTAGTCAAAGCTATGGTTTTTCCAGTAGTCATGTATGGATGTGAGAGCTGAACCATAAAGAAGGCTGAGTGCCAAAGATTTGATGCTTTTGAACTGTGGTGCTGGAGAAGACTCTTGAGAGTCCCTTGGACTGCAAGGAATCAAACTAGTCAATCCTAAAGGAAATCAGTCCTGAATATTCATTGGAAGGACTGATGCTGAGCTGAAGCTCCAGCACTTCGACCACCTCATACCAAAAGCTGACTCATTGGAGAAGACCCTAATGCTGGGAAAGATTAAGGGCAGGAGGAGAAGGGTACGACAGAGGATGAGATGGTTGGATGGCATCACCAACTCAATGGACATGAGTTTGAGCCAGCTCCAGGAGATGGTGAAGGACAGGGAAGCCTGTCACGCTGCAGTCCATGGGGTCACAGAGTCATATGTGACTGAACAACTGAACAGTGCCTATTGGTCCCAGTGGTTGGACTGAGTAGGGGAGCAAGAAAGGGCTCTGTCTCCTCAAATCCAGAGCTCTCTCGGGACATATCTGTTTTCTTGATCTCCACTAGTCCTTATTCAAATCTTTCCTGGGGTGGCCCAAAGATATGAAGTTCCATATTCAGAAACTTTTTATAAGCTTGGAAGCAGTAGAGGTTTCAAGTTAAGGACACAGATGTTGATGATAGGCAGACCTGGACTCCAGTATTCACTCATCTGCTCTTTAAAGGCTGCATGGCCTTGGGAAGATTCCTTTATCTCTCTATTCCTTAGTTACAAAACTGGGTGTGTGTAGGACCAATATGTAGAGTTGTTGTATGGACTAAAATAAATGAGATTATATTTAAGAATTTAGCACAGTGCCTGGCACATGCGTGCGTGCTAAGTCACATCAGTCGTGTCTCTTTGCAACTTTATGGATCTGATGAGAGTCCAATAAATGCTAAACTTGAGGCAACCCTTCAAGTTTAAATCCAAGATGCCCCTGTACACTGCACAGCTGAACCCCAATTAACAAGGTTCACTCACATCCATCCATTTCCAATTATCAACATCTTCTTAGTAAGAATACCCTATTCCTCTTCCCCACAGTTACATTTTCTCAGAGTATCTCAGTAAAAAGTCTGGGGTCAAATATTGTTCGGAAAATGCTGGGTAAAAGACGGTTTTCTTTTCTATGGGGCTTCTCATAGTCTTTGCTATGAAAGTTTGCATTGAGAATCTCCAAGAGGGACATTTATATTCAGTAGTTCCCAAACTTATGGGACCACGGAATCCTCATTTCAAGGATCTCCTATTAATACATATTAAATATTCTAGCACTGTACAGGATGCAGGCCAGGAACCTCTGCTCTGGAGCTAAATTCTACCTGAAGTCTCTATACTCTGATGCACAGGTGTATTTAGAGATGTACTACTGTTACTGTGAAACAACACTGTGAATGTCAAGATAAGTAACATGATTTCCACGGATTCTGATATGTCCACAGTTGAGAGTCAATATTATATTTTGGAAACAATTTAGAAAATCACTTTTTCACCAGAGCAAGTAAACACTTCAATACATAGGTGCTGAAATTGCAGACTCTGCTTTTATTTGAGGCCAGGGCATGGTTAGGGACATGGTGAGAATGAATGTCCCTGCCCTCAGGGAGAGGAGAGAACGGAAGCCCAGTTCTGAGATTGTAGAAGGAGGTTAGTGGGAGCAAGTAACTTCACAGAGGAGTAGGGAGCGCGAGACAGTACCTCCCACTGGTCCAGGTAGCAGCTCTCGTAGACTGTCAATACCTGCTGTAAGAACTTGCAACATCCCCAGAAGGTTTTTAGCTCCCTCCATATTATTAGAGTGTTCTAGGTCAATAGCCAACCAAAAGTGCAGTAGAGATTATACCAGATTTATCTAAGTTACAAAAATGTAATAATGATGATTCAATCAGGAGAGGAAGTGGCTGCTCTTTTCTGAATAGCACCTAACTAAACTCTGATCTCTGAAAAAATGAAACGTGGAGGATACTCAGGACAATGACTCTAATTTGGAGAGTCTTTGAGCTCAAGGAAACTGCCATGTCAGCGCACTCTCCCTGGGGCTGTGTGCGATTTGCTGAACTCTCTGGAAAACATCAAAGGATTAAGACAACTGTGACAACCCACAACCTTCTTGTTCCGTACTGCATGGGTCTGGCTATTACCCCCAATTGAGACAAGCTGAACTCTAAGGAAGCCTTGAAAGTAGAAAACAGGCCCCTCATGTGGAAGGGCTTCATGGTTAAAAATAAAGGCATGGATCTAACTGCCAGCAAGGCTGGGTGGGGTTGCCTGACTCTCCCCACTTCTCCAGGCCCCAGCGCTGACCAGGTGCCCTGCCTTCTGTTAGGACAGGGTTTGAAATGCTCCATCACAGCTGAACGCAGATCTAGAGACTGCCACTTATATTCAATGAAATGCATTGCTTGCATTTCTGAGAGTGTGGAACAGAAAGATGGTGACTTTTAATTGCAAGAAGTAGTAAGCATCTTTGAAGCAGCAGGCATACCTCCTGGGAGCCTCCTACAGCAAACTCCACGAAATCCAGGGCTGAGACAACTGATGGAGCTCTTGATTAAACCATTCCCTCAGCTGCCCTCTTCCAGGATCTGGCTGTCTTTTCTCAAGCTCCCAGTTGCACTCTAAGGATCGCAAATAGGAGCCCAGGCTGGGCACACTGATTGGCTCCTCTCCCCTCTGCAGTAGGGCTGCTCTGATCAGACCTGTGCTGCACACTGTCCTGAGAATCTCCAGCTTTCTTGTGTTCTGACAGCAGGTTCAGTTTAAGGAAGTCTCATTTCATTTCTCTTTGTCACTAAAAGGAAGTCCTAAAAGCCACTGCCACAAAGCTTCTGAGAGAAGAAGAAAGAGGTAAGCACTGAAGAACAAAGAAACACTGGGAAGTTAGAAAGAAGAGTGTCAGTCCTGCTCCTCTGGATTATGGCAGGATTTGCTCGAGATGAACCAGAGGGAAATGGGAATTGGCCATTTCAGATGAGGACCTGACACACTATAGCTCTTAAAGAATGACACTGACGTTAATAAGACATTGGCTCCATCAATCCATCCACCTAACTGTGTGATACCTATCATTCAGCCCTGCTTTCCACCAGGGGCATGTAACTGCAAGCAGAGATCTAGGGACACAGGGGCCCACAGGCATCTGCCCTCAATGGGCTTACATCTGAATCAAGAACCAGTACTCATCAACACAGTGTTGGCAGACAAAGAGTCCAGGAGTGACAAAAGTGATCACTTATTTTAACACTGAGAATGAGTCAGTGATTTGAAAACCAAAAAGATAGTCCTGAACTGCAATCCCTCTATGATGTGCAATACTCAATGTGCCTGAATATTTCTTATCTAGTTCCCAACTGGTTTGCCCAACTCTTTTTCAGGGACAAGACTCCACATGTGGTGAAAACCACCAGCTAAGACTTGTCAAGAAGGCTCTCAGCGTAAACTCAGTGAGGGCAGGGCCAGTGTCTTATTCGTTTTGGGGCTCTAGATATTAAGGTTGGTGATCAGAACATAAGAAGCTAATAATAAATATTTGCTCAATGGCCTTGGATCACACCTTTCCTCTGTCTACACCTTTCTACTTTTATGAAACAGTTCTACATATTTATTCTTTCTGGAAACCTGTGTGGCAGAGCTCTTCAGAAGAGAGATGAAACCAAGGCACAGATGGGTTAAATGACTTGCTCAAGGTGACAGGGAGTGAATGTCAGGGTGGCCACTTGAGCAGGCTGCCGAGGAGGGGGAGGGGGCGCTTAGGAAAATGGAGAGAAAATGAGACCTTCTAGGCCTTATATTTCTGTCCCTTAACTTACTTACAAGCCTTTAAATTGGTGCTGATTTGGAGCATCTTAATAAATAAAGGGTTTTTTTCAGTTGTAAAGACGAAAATATTTAAAGACCACTACAGGTTATGGATGAATAAATGCCCCCTCTAGATTAAAACTCATGCTATGACTTTTTATTAAATTGGTAATACTAAAACTTATCAGACACCACCATTGAGCATAAAACTCCATCCAAAAAAAAGCAAAACCAATTTTGTTAGGAATGAAAAGCAGAAATGATCACTGTGTAATAGGGAATTATTTACTAGAGAAGCAGTTTCTTTTGCTAGGAAAGTAAACATTCCCCCTTCTCCTCAGTACTTACTAAGCAGTAAGATCATCACATCTGATAGCACCCTGATCAATTAACATTATCCCTTAATTAGTCCCTAAAACTATTAACCACATAACCAAGTGTATCAGCAGCCACAGGGCTTAATTTTGTACCTCACTATTATGCTTACTGAGGCATTTTGCTCTCATAGAGTAAATTAACACTCCTGAATCTCAAATGGTAGCAAGTTATATTTTTGTCATTATAGTTTATGCTCTAAATATAAATTCTTATTCTCTAGAGCATGCATTCTCAACAGAGCCGATATTCCCCCCATGGTGGCAAAAACTGGTTCTTAGGGTGAGAAGGGTGACAAAATCTTACCTTTTTAAAGTATAAAGCACAGACTTACATACAGTATACAAACATACATACAATGTATCTGTGGTACTGAAATCCCTGGTAGGGAAGGCAATTAGGAAAAAAGTACACCTTACTTAAAAAGGGCTTCCCTGATGGCTCAGACAGTAAAGAATCCACCTGCAACACGGGAGACCTGGGTTCAATTCCTGGGTTGGGAAGATCACTGCCTGCAATGTGGGAGACCTGGGTTCAATCCCTGGGTTGGGAAGATCCCTGCCTGCAAGGTGGGAGACCTGGGTTCGATCCCTGGGCTGGGAAGATCCTCTGGAGAAGGGCATGGCAATTTGCTTCAGTATTCTTGCCTGGAGAATCCCCATGGACAGAGGAGCCTGGCAGGCTACAGTCCATGGGGTCACAAAGAGTCAGACAGGACTGAGAGACTAGGCACAGCACACCTTAAAAAGGTTCCTTCTGTTGGCGGCAATGCTGAAAAAAAGAAGACTGAGAAACGCTGCTATATGGTCCTCAAACCTGGCTGCACAGTGGAACCTCACTGGAGTCGTAGAAGTACTGACACCTGAGCCATTCCCAGAGTTTCTGATGTAATTGGTCTGGGGATGGGACCTGGCTGGGCACGGTACAGGTAAAAACTCCCCAGAGGGGTCTGAAGGTGAGTTTGAGGACCACGGCTCTGAACTGCAGGTGACGTTACGTCCCGCCACTTTCCAACCTAAGCTACTGTGGATGTGACTAAACCACCGTGACATCCCCCACAGAGCCCAGGTGTGGCTTTGGAACTTATTCCACATACTCTCCCATCCATTCCAACCATCAGCTGCAGTCAACTGAAAGTGACATGTGGAATGAAACCTATTTGCCATCCCTGTTCTAGATGGTCCTCTGGGCTAGAAGAGAATCTACCTAAAATCCTCAGTTTTAGTACCCAGAAATTTCTTACTGCCGTACGTTTATAGATTATGTCTCATATCCCCCTCTATCTTTCTGTGAATTAAGTGTAAGAAGAAGAGAGAACCGAAACTGGTGGTGAGTGAGGAGAGAGAAGTTTGTTGAGTACTGAAATGTAGCTGTGCAAACATTTAGCTGTCCCTGGGTAGTGTTGGCTGATATTCTAGTTTTGCAATAAAATAAAAGAGGCAAATTGCCTGTTTTGGATGTAAACAGAAAACTCCATCAGGTCACAGAAGGATCCCCAACAGTCTCATTTTATTGCAGGCCTCTTTTGGAGGATAGTCCTTCAGCTCTATGCGAGCATTTGTGCTTAATATGTGCATCATTTAGTAGGCATAAACTGAATTGGCATTACCAAGAGCAAGGATTAACCTCAGGTTTTAATGAAGTTAGCTCCTCAAGGGGAAGGTCAAATGAAATAATTTCGAGAATAAGAGTTTCTGACTAGCTCCTTAGATTTAAAACATGATGTCTGTTGAGATAAATATAAACAACAAATGCAAAGAAACCTCAGACACCAGAAAAATTACAATTTTCCCTGAAATTGATGGTTGAATAAAAACATAAACTTGACGTTTTGATCATCTGAATCTGAACTATTCAAATACATGCATATATACATGTGCATGTGTGTGAGACAGTAATTAGTTTTCAGGAACAAAATGGCCAATAAAGATTTGGAAAGGTGTGTGCCTCATTAGTCATCAGGGAATTACAATAAAAATAAAGCCAGCAGATAGGCAAAAGTTTTTAAAAAGCTGAAAATAGGAAAGTAGGAGAGGATGCAGAATAACAGGATCTCTCATCTAGTGCTGCTGGGAATGCAAAGTTGCTTCAAGGGCTTTGGAAAAATAGTGTAGTGGTACTTAGCAAAGATGAAGATATCCATAGCCTGTGCTCCAGAAATTTCACTCCTATGGAGTTTCACCAGAGAAATGTTTTCACATGGCGTTGGGAGGCATAAATAAGGATACTCACAGCAGCAGCGTTTGTAACAGTCCCAACCATAAGAATGTGAATATTCATCTAGGATAAAATGTATAAGTAATGGTAGCATATTTACAAATGTACTCCCATATAGCATTAAAACTACTTCTATCCGTAATAATGTAGATGACTCACAATCATAATGGTGACCAGATAAAAAGACTCCTTTCACATAAATTTCAAAACAGAGAAAATTAAACAATAGAATGCAAGGTGCATATACAGATGATGAAACTATCAAAGGAAGAAATAATCATCAAGAATGCCAGTATGTCAGCACAGTGGTTAAGGAAGAAGAGCAAGATGGTTGGAATCATTAAGGAGGGGTACCCAAGTAAGAGAAATGATGGCTTCCAGGCATAGTAGTAATATTCTGTTTCTTGACCCAGGTGCTAATCACATATACAGATGCTCACTTTATAATTATTTGTAATACATTTTTATGTGCTTCTCTAGATGTATGTTCTATTTCACAATAAAAAATAATTAGTTTCTCAACTTGCTGTGTTCCATATGACTAGTGTATCAATATATTTAAGTTTAAAAGCGATTAAAAAAAGCTTTTGAAGGGAAAGTGGAGCAACCCCAGAATGAAGAGAAGCTGAACAACAGCCTTGAGAGGTCCCAGCAACAGGACAGCTCTAGGGATCATGCCCTGAGGGACCCTCTCTATAGGACGGTGCTCATCAGATAGCTTGGTCAATTTCCTAAGTCCTGGGTCTCCCCTAGAGGTCCCAGTTCCTAAAAGAAAGAATAGACTGAGCCTAGTCTTGTGCCCCAGTGGGCACATGACCTGCCCCACCAGAGCCCTGTGGAGCCAAGAAGACAGAGAGGAAAGAGACTGTGCAGATGAGAACCAGCTATGCTCACCACAAGCTGGACACTGCCGAAGCAAACAAGCAGAAAACAGCAGGTTCCAAGAAGGTGTGCAGACAAGAATCATAAGCAAAGACAGCACGGATTCATTTCTCTGATGATGATCAACCTGTTCTGCAGATTTCATCCCACACAAGGAAGGTAGTTAGTCTGCTTCATTCTACTAGCCACAGGACTCCAGGACTGGAAGGCATAACTGGCGCACAAATGGTGAACAGTGCTGAAAGATGAGACTCTTCCCATGGACTGTGCCCTAATTCACCACCCACCTTCTCCCTGAGAACTGTGTGTGAGCCAAAGATGGCCATTCTGATGACCCCTCCTCTTCATCTCTCCTTTATGGTTTTCTTTTTAGTGAGCTCAATGGAGGTCAGAATAGCCAGAAAGAGGTAAAAACTGGGTGAGAAATGCCAAGAATCAGTACTCCTGTTTGCTGGGACCTTGAGGTGGAGGACTCGCTGGTCGTTTATAGGTTCTCAGACTCCTACAGGAGCTTCATTTCAGAGTAGGGGCAGGAGGGAGGGTTGTAAACTGGGGGAGCCATGAAGGGAAAGAGGTGGGAAATATTACCACGCCAGTAGGCATTCTGCCCACCTCCACTACTTATCCTTTATCAAGCCACCAAGGTAATTTTAAAAACTACAAGCTGTGTGTGCTAATGTAAGCCTTCCTCCAGCCCTACCTGAACACTGAAAAGCTTTAACCAAATGGTGAGAAAACTGCATTTTTGAAGCAGAATGAGTTGCCTCAAATATAGCTATCAATTTGAAAACTGCATCATAATAAAATTTAAATTAAATATCTTTATTCATGAGTCTGGACTCCTAAGAGTAAGGATGCGGGTGCCTGCATACTTACTTCATACACCAGTCACATTGATCAAATAACACTCAAATACATATTTAGTCTTCAGTGAGTACCTATTCCTCTGGAGTCTAGAGCACTTTGTAGGCATTTGTTGATTAGCATTAATAAAAAGCATCTATCACACCATGCTCCAGAGCTACTACTGTGTCCACTCTAAAAACCACCCATCTGCCCTGCTTTGAGCAAAGCCTCTATTGATGGCTTCTGTGGGTACAGCTGACATCCGCCCTCCCCCATCTGATCTCATTATTTCAGATCCATACATTCTGGCTGGCTTTGCCTCCAGGTCCTCCTGCCACATCAGTGCGATTGTTTCCTTGCTTCCTTTCTGGGAGCCCGGTTTTGTCCCAGCTTGGCTTGGCGTGTGTGTTTCAGGACCAGTATCAAGGCCCCGTGGTGAGGATTTATAGCTCCCAGAGCCCCTCACTGGGTGACCTTCTCCTGTCGGGCCCATTTTTCTGGAGGGCTTTCTCTTGGGGCCCTGAACAGGACTCTCCAAGTTGGGCCCGAGCACTTGGCAGACAAGCCCCTCGATTGTAGCTGGAGACCTCAGGTCACTTCAGGGCGGAGCTCGCCTTTCAGGAATTCAGGAGGCTGGGCCTCGCGTTACTATGAGAAGGGAAACATGCTAGGGAGGAGGCAGGCCTTGATGTATGCCCCACTGGACAAAAGCTGCCAGTGTCAGCTTGATTTGCAAGATCAACATTCATGAGTTCGACTGCTTAGAAAGGGGGATTATCTGCAAACTCGGGCCTGAATGGAAGCCATAAATAAGTGATTTCACACCACCAAGCAGGAAGAATATTCCCCCTCCTCAATTATTCCCAACAGCATGTTCGGCCCCTCCCAGGTTCCCACCGCTGGTGAGCCCTCAGTGTGATGTGTTCAAACGATGGAGCTCTTGGAGCCCGGAGCACCAGCCTAGCCATGAGCTTGTGTAAGGGGACAGGATGGAACAGAGCAGAGCAGAGCCTATGAACAGCGCCTGCTTCACTTCCCAAGATCCAATCCGGGTTTTGCTTGGTGCCGATCCAGAGGCCCATTCCAAGCCTGCTTACTCCAGGCAAGGTTTTCCCTCTCATTCACCGGCTTCAGCCACTCTGCCGGGGCTCAACTCAACAAAGATACTCAAACGTGCGTCTGGCATCAAGGCATCAAAGACATTGGGAGGGTCTTTCATCAACTGCCTGAGGAGGGATGCACTCCCAGCTATCCTCATCTGTAGCCGCGTTTACTCTGAAATGTTAATGTATCTCCTGATGCAAAAAGAAAGGTTGGAAGACGTTTTATTCCTTTTGGCATACCCAATGTCTCATTTAGTCTCGCCCTCATCCATCCTTTGTGTGCGCCTAGCTGTGTTAACCCTATGAGGCTCACACTCTTCTTTCTCCCTTACGGTTGTCTTCAGGTTTGTAGTTTGACTTCCTCTTTGGGCCCTCATTAACCATCCCAGTTCCTAGAGGTAGTTTCATTGTAGGACAGACACAGATGGAGAGCCACAGATTTCAGATGTCACCAGGGCTTTGAGGTGTGGGGAGTGGGGTGAAGGCAAGAGTTGGGTCAGCTCATGATGCCGCCTGAGTACTGAGCAACCTTGTGGTTTCTTGGAAGCTCAGCTTAGCTCCACTGACCCCCTACCCCGGGGGGATGGACTAGGATGCTGAAGAGCAGAGTAAATGGTTTCAGGGGCATCCCTCTAGGAGGATGGTGCTTGGATGTTTAACACTGAAGAATTACCCAGCAGGCAGCTGAGCAGGTGGGTTTGCAAATGACTCCATTTAAAAAACCTTTCCTCCTTTTTTGGGGAGCCTCCCACTGTTAGGGAAAGAGTCAAACCTTTCAGAGGTTGGAGGGGGAACAGAATGACTCTGAAAGTGGGCAGGGAAAGGGAAGAGGGAGGGGAAGGAGTTGAGGAGCACCCTCAGAGCAGTTCAGGAGGAGGCTTTGTTCCTAGAGGATGGATTTGTGAGTTAGGAGGGAGAACTAGGCAACAGGGAAAAGTTAGGAAACATCTCTGTACTGGGTAGAGGGGAGGGCCTGTAAAGGTCATCCAAGGTGTTGGCAGTCAAGGGTCTGCAGCCTCAAACCATCCTGGAGGATGAGGTCCAGTAAAGAATGTGGGGCTAGGAGTCCATGGGCCTTGGGCTGGGCTGAGTGCAGAGCACACTGAGAAAATTCTGCCCTGTGGTCCTAGCTCACTGAGGACACGGCATGCACTGACAAGAGAGGGTGGGCTCTGTGTGGAAAGCACAGATGTTTGCTGAATGGATATGGGGTTGCAAAGAAGCCTGCTCAGAGTCCAACACTGAAGGAAATTGTTCCTGGTTGAGTAATTGAGTCTGGATGGCCGAGAGATCCCCAAATCCCCAGGCATCCTTGATCAGGGAGAAGTCCCACTAGGAGCTCTTTGGGCAATTCCCAACCATGGGTTCCCGAGAAGACTGCTGCCAGTTTATATGCAGCACTGCACAAACATCTCCAGCTGGCCTGCAGATTCTGTTTGATAAAGTTTTATCCATAAAAGCTTTTTTCTTTAAACAGTCTTTCTGTGCTTTTGAACTTTCATATGCACAAGTTTACTCACTGCTGCATTATCATAATTGCAAACTACTGGAAATGACTTACACACGCAAACATGTATAAATTATGGTGGACACATAATGGAGTACTATGTAGCTGTAAAAAAAAATTAAAAAGCACAACTATACAAAATGACAGAGTGTGTTCCAGAGTATATCATTAAGTAAAGTATCATCTTGCAAGCAAGATGATAATAAGCATACATATAAGTGCAAAGTGGGGGGCTAACTTCTATGAGTCGAAGAAGGGAAAATGAGAAAAACATACCTATCTGTTTGTCTTTAAAAATGAAAAAAGCAATATAGGAAAAATAAACCAGAAAAACGGGATGAAATGAGGGTACTTCCCTGGTGGTTCAGTGACTGAGAATCTACCTGCCAATGCAGGGAATATGAGTTCAGTCCCTGGTCTGAGAGGATCCCACATGCTGCAGACCAACTAAGCCTGTGTGCCACAACTACTGAGCCCACAACCTGAGAAAGCCCTCGTGTAACAGCAAAAACCTAGCACAGCCATAAATAAATAAATACATTTTTAAAAAAGAGGCAGGTGGGGAAGAAACTGGAAGAGATATGAGAGGAAGTAACACTTCTCTGTATTAATTTGTGTCATTTTGATTTGGGAAATATTGTTAGTATTCTGTATATTTTAAAAGTAAAAATAAAAAAAAGTATGGGAAAGGAGAAAATATCCTAAAAAGCAAACCAAAAACAATGAACCTGATTCTATTTTAAATGAATAATCACACTGGAAAGGAAAAAAAAAAAAACAAACTAGTCCAAGTAATTTATGAACAAGCATTGGATGACTGTCAGAATTAGGTAGGCTGATGGTTGGAGAGAACTGAATTTAGTATTCAGTAAATACTAAACTTTTACTAGCATTCCTCACAGAAATGACTGTTTCCAGGACTGAGGCAGGAAAGGTGAGTGATGAGTCTAGAACAGTTTTTTTCTTAAATTGAAGTGGAAGTCACATAGCATAAAATGAACTATTTTGAAGTGTACACTTTTATGGTATTTAGTACATTCCCAAGCTCGGGTAACCACCATATCTATTCAGTGGGAGCCTGAAACATCTTATGCTAGGATGTAAGGAAGTGCTCAAAACGTTGTTAACATGGAACAACCTAAGTGTCCATGACAGATGAATGGATAAAGAAGCTGTGGTACATATATACAATGTAACACTACTCAGTCAGAAAAAGGAACACATTTTAATCAGTTCTAATGAGGTGGATGAACCTAGGGCCTATCATACAGAGTGAAGGAAGTCAGAAAGAAAAATATAAATATCATATATTGACCCATAGATATGGAATCTAAAACGATGGCACTGATTAATTTGTTTTCAGGGCAGCAATGGAGAAACAGACATAGATAATGGACCTAAGGATATGGGGGGAGGGGAGGAGGGAGAAGGTGAGATGTATGGAGAGAAGAACATGGAAATTTAAAATACCATACGCAAAACAGACAGCCAATGGGAACTTGCCGTGTGACTCAGGGAACTCAAACAGGGGCTCTGTGACAGGCTGAAGCGTGGGATGGGAGGGAGGTTCTGCAGGGAAGAGACATGGCTGATTCTTGTTGATGTATGACAGAAAATGACAAAATTCTGTGAAGCAATTAGCCTTCAATTAATAGGCAAATAACCAAAGAAGTCTTAAGAAAAAAGAATGGAGCTGGAGGAATCAACCTTCCTGACTTCAGATTACACTACAAAGCTACAGTCATCAAGACAGTATGGTACTGGCACAAAAACAGAAACATAGATCAATGGAACAAGATAGAAAGCCCAGAAATAAACCCATGCATGTACGGGTGCCTTATTTTTGACAGAGGAGGCAATAATATACAATGGGGCAAAGAGAGCCTCTTCAATAAATGGTGCTGGGAAAACTGCACAGCTACATGTAAAAGAATGAAATTAGAACACTTCCTAATACCAGACACAAAGATAAACTCAAAATGGATTAAAGACCTAAATGTAAGACCAGAAACTATAAAACTCTTAAGAGGAAAACATAGGCAGAACATTTGATGACATAAATCAAAGCAAGATCCTTTATGACCCACCTCCTGGAGTAATGGAAATAAAAACAAAAGTAAACAAGTGGGACCTTTTAAACATAAAAGCTTTTGCACAGCAAAGGAAACTATAAGCAAGGTGAAAAGACAACCCTCAGAATGGGAGAAAATAGTAGCAGATGAAACAACTGACAAAGGATTAATTTCCAAAACATTCAAGCAGTTCATATAACTCAACAGCAGAAAAGCAAAGAACCCAATCAAAAAGTGGGGAAAAGACCTACACAGACATTTCTCCAAGGAAGACATACAGATGGCTAAAAAACACATGAAAAGACCCTCAATACTGCTCATTATTAGAGAAATGAAAATCAAAACCACAATGTGATATCACCTCACACTAGTCAGAATGGCCATCATCAAAAAGTCTACAAACAATAAACGCTGGAGAGGGTGTGGAGAAAAAGGAACCCTCTTGCACTGTTGGTGGGAATGTAAATTGATATAGCCACTATGGAAGATGGTATGGAGAGTCCTTAAAAAACTAGGAATAAAATTACCATATGGCCCAGCAATCCCACTCCCAGGCATATACCCTGAGCAAACCAAAATTGAAAAAGACACATGTATCCCATTGTTCATTGCAGCACTATTTACAACAGCTAGAACATGGAAGCAACCTAGATATCCCTCGACAGATGAATGGATAAAGAAATTGTGGTAAATATACACAATGGAATATTACTAAGCCATAAAAAGGAATGCATTTGAGTCAGTTCTAATGAGGTGGATGAACCTAGAGCCTATTATACAGAGTGAAGTCAGAAAGAGATAAATATTGTATACTAATGCATATATACAGAATCTAGAAAGATGGTACCAAAGAATTTATTTGCACAGCAGCAATGGAGAAAGAGACATAGAGAACAGACTTCTGGACATAAGGAGAGGGGAGGAGAGGGTGAGATGTATGGAGAGAGTAACGTGGAAACTCACATTACCATATGCAAAATAGAGAGCCAATGGGAATTTGCTGTATGGCTCAGGAAACTCAAACAGGGGCTCTGTATCAACCTAGAAGTGTGGGATGGGGAGGGAGATGGGAGGGAGGTTTAAGAGGGAGCGAATATATGTATACCTACAGCTGATTCATGTTGAGGTTTGACAGAAAACAACAAAATTCTGTAATACAATTATCCTTCAATAAATAAATAAAAATTAAAAATTAAGAAAAACCTAATAGGAAATTTTACAATTTGTATGGAAATACAAAAGATCATGGATAGCCAAAGCAATCTTGAGAAAGAAATATGGAGCTGGAACAATCAGGAGCCCTGTCTTCAGACTGTAATACAAAGCTACAGTAATCAAGGCAGTATGCTACTAGCACAAAAACATAAATATAGTCCAATGGAACAAGACAGAAAGCCCAGAGATAAATTCACACACCTATGGTCACTTAATCAATGACAAAAGAGGCAACAATAGAGAAAAGGTCTCTTCAGTAAGTGGTGCTGGGAAAACTAGACAGTGACATGTAAAAAAAGGAACGTACAACACAAAAATAAACTCAAAATGGACTAAAGATCTCAATGTAAGGCTGGATACTATACAAAAATCTTCCAGGAAAACAAAGGCAGAACAGTCTCTGACATAAATTGCAGCAATATCTTTTTTGATCCACCTCCTAGAGTAATGAAGATAAAAATAAAAATAAATAAAGGAGATGTAAATGTAACAGCTTTTGCACAGCAAAGGAAACCATAAACAAAATGAAAAGACAACCCTCAGAATGGGAATAAATAATTGCACACAGCGACTGACAAGGGATTAATCTCCTAACAGTTCATCCAGCACAATAAAAACCAAAACATGGGAAGATCTAAAGAGATCTTCATTTTTCCAAAGAAGACATACAGATGGCCAAAAAGCACATGAAAAGATGCTCAACATCACTATTAGAGAAATGTAAATCAAAACTACAATGAGGGGGGAAAGAAAAAAAACTACAACAAGTTATCACCTCAGAATGGCCATCATCAAAAAGTCTACAGACAAATGCTGAAGAGGGTATGGATAAAAGGGAATCCGCTTACACTGCCGGTGGGAACGTAAAGCGGCACAGCCACAATGGAGAACAGTATGAAGGTTCCTTAAAAACTAACACTAGAGTTACTATATGATCCAGCAATCCCACTCCTGGGTATGTATCTAGAGAAAACCATAATTCAAAAGGACACATGTACCTTAAAGTTCATTGTAGCATTATTTACAATGGTCAAGACACAGAAGCAATCTAAGTGTCAGCAGAGGAATGGATAAAGATGATGTGATACATCTATACAATGGAATATTAGTCAGCCATAAAAAAGAATGGAATAATGCCATCTGCAGCAACATGGATAGACCAAGAGATTGTCATAGTGAGTGAAGTAAGTCAGAGAAAGACAACTATCTTTCTCTGACAATGCTTATACATGGAATCTAAATAATGATTCCACATATGATTTCACTTAAATGTGGAATCTAAATAATGATCCAAAGAACTTACTGACAAAACAGAAATAGAGTCACAGATGTAGAAAACAAACTTGTGGTTAGCAGGGGTGAGGAAATGAGGGAGAGGGATAAATCAGGAGATTGGACTTGACATATACACACTAGTATATATAAAATAGGTAACTATTAATAATAAGAACCTCCTGTATAGCACAGGGAACTCTACTCAACACTCTGTAATGGCCCATAGGAAAAAGAATCTAAAAAACAGAGGCTATATGTATAACTGGTTCACTTTGATGTACACCTTAAACTAACACAACATTGTAAATCAACTATATTCCAATTAAAAAAAAATCCAAATAGGAACATGCCCTAAGGAAAGAGGAACTAGCCTGGAGAAGCTTCCACTGCCTAAGTCTGGGACAATTTGAACACCAAAATAATGATATAGTAATAAATTGTTAAAAAAGAAAAGTGGGAATCCACAATCCTTATATTAATAAGCAGATATATAAATAAATGCATGAAAAGGGGTGACCACTTTTACAGTAGGATATTGGTACTGAATTGCATCCTTAAATGTTGAAGCCCTAACTCCTAATATATGACTGTATATGCAGAAAGTGTCTTTAAGGCAGTAATTAAGGTTCAAAGAGGTCCTAAGGGTAAGTCCTAATCCAATAGGACTGATACTCTTATAAGAAGAGAGTCACCAGAGGTGCATTCACATGGTGAACAAGCCATGTGAGGACACCATAAGAAGGTGGCCCTTTGCGAGGGGAAAAAAAAAAAAAGAGGCCTTGACGGAAGCCTACCCTTCCAGCACCTTGACCATGTACTTCCAGCCTCCAAGAACTGTGAAAATAGAAATTTCTTTTCTTGAAGCCACCAAGTCTGTAGTATTTTGTAACAGAAGTCCAAATAGATGAATAAAACACCCAGCATCAACTGGTAGATGTGGAAGGAGTACTGAACTGGAGAAAAAAAATTATTTTACTACCTTGGTAATAGGCTGTTTAAGGCAAGAATCATCCAGATGCTAAGTCTAGAGGAAATTTTTAGTGAGAAGCAGGCTATTTGCATGGTCATAAAATGTCTTCCAACAGATTGCCTTTTGGTTGCCAGGGGGGGAAAAAATGTAATTATTCAGAGGAGAACTCAGAAACCACCTTGACCAAGGATCAACATTTATTTCACCAATGAGGGACAGATGAACCACAAGTGCCTCTGGATATGGTATCTGCTATAGACTCAATGTTCATGTCCCCTCACAATTCATATGTTTAAACCTAATCCCCAATGTAATGGATTAGGAGGTGAGGCCTTTGGGCAGTAATTAGGTCATGAGGGTGAAACCTTCAGGAAAGGGATTAGTGCCCCCCTTAAAAGAGACACAGAGAGCTCCCTTGTCCTTTTCAGACATGGTGAGTAGATGGATGTCTATGAACCAGAAAGAGGGTTTTCATAAAGTACTGAATCTGCTGATGCCTTGATCTTGAGTTCCCAGCCACCAGAACTGTGAGAAGTAAGTTTCTATTGTTTACAAGCCATGCAATATTCTGTTATGGCAGCTCAAACTAAGACAATACCTTATACTACACAGATAACATTTGTTTGGTAATGCATAGCCTGAATCTAATGATAAGGAAAAATCACACTGACCACATTGTGCTCATTGAGGAACATTCCATTTTGAAAAGGAGAACTGTGTTTTTTAAAACATCAGTGTCATGAAAACAGAATGACAGACTGAAGAGATATGTCAACTAAATGCAATATATGGTTCTAGACTGGATCCTGAACCAGAAACTGTCCGGGAGTGGCAGACAGCCTCCAAAATGGTCCCCAATAACTCCCTTCTCCTGACATTTGCACCCTTGTATAATCTTCTCCTCTGAACATGGGCTGAACTTCCTGACTTGCTTCTAATGAACAGAATATGGCAGAAGTAATGGAATGCCATTTCAAAGTTAAGTTACAAAACAATGACTGAGGCTTCCCTTTGCGGGGCTTGCCCTCTAACTCTCTCAGACGGGACAGCTGCAATGTTGTGAGCTTCCTTAAGGACATGCTCAAGTGGCAGAGAACTGAGAAAGGCCACAGCTCAAGAGCCGGGAGGCACTGCCAACAATCCCGTGAGTGAACATGAGAGTGGATCCTTCCCACCATGCTTGTCAAGAGCATAGCACCTTGATTAGGTCCTGGTGACAGATCCCGACCCAGAGGACTCAGCTAAGCCACATCTAGATACCTAAAATATGGCATCATAAATATCTGTTGTCTTAAACTACTAAGATTTGGACTAATTTAGCAGTAGATAACTAACACACTATCATTTTACAAAATTTTGGAGTAGGAACAGACTATATGAAATATTTTACTTTATATATTTTTTTTTCTGGCAAAAAGTCTCTTCAGTAAATGATGCTAGGAAACTGGATAGCCACATGCAAAAGAATGAAACTGAACCACTATTTTATACCACACACAAAAAATTAACTCAAAATTGATAAATACTTGAATATAAGACCTAACACCATAAAACTCCTAGAAGAAAACATTGGGAATAAGCTCCTTGACATCAGTCTTAGCAATGATTTTTTGGGATATGACACAAGAAGCAAAGGAAACAAAAGCAAAAATGAACAAGTAAGACTACACCAAAGGGCTTCCCAGGTGGCTTAGTGTTAAAAGAATCTGCCTGCCAGTGCAGGAGACCCAAGAGATGGAACAGGGTTCCATCCCTGGGTCTAGAATATCCCCTGAAGTGGCAATCCACTTCACTATACTTGCCTGGGAAGTCCATGGTCAGAGGGACCTCGCAAGCTACAATCCATGGGGTTACAAAAGACTCGGACATAACTTAGTGACTAAAACAACCACAAGACTACATCAAACTAAAAACTCCTAAAAACAGCAAAGTGAAAAGTGTTAGTTGCTCAGTCTTGTCCAACTGTTTGTGACCCCATGGACTGTAGCCCACCAGGTTCCTCTGTCCATGGAATTCTCCAGGCAAGAATACTGGAGTGGATAGCCATTCCCTTCTCCAGGGGATCTTCCCAACCCAAAGGCAACCAAAAAAATACTAGAAATCATCAATGAATTTGGTAAAGCTGCATGTTACAAAATACACAGAAATCTGTTGCATTTCTATATACTAACAATGAAAGATCAGAAAGAGAAACTCAAGAAGCAATTCCATTTACCATCACATCAAAAAGAATAAAATACCTAGGAATAAACCTAACTAAAGAGACAAAAGACCTATATTTTGAAACTGTAAGAGGTAGATGAAAGACAAACAGGTGGAAAGATATATACCATGTTCATAGATTGGAAGAATCAATATTGTCAATGTGACTATTCTATGCAAGACAATCTACGGGTTCAATGCAATCTCTATCAAGTTACCAATGGCATCTTTCACAGATCGAGAACAAAAAAATCTCGAAATTTGTATGGAGACACAAAAGACCCCAAACAGCCAAAGCAGTCTTGAGAATGAAAAATGGAGCTGGAGGAATCAGGCACCCTGACTTCAGACTATACTATGAGGTTACAGTCTTCAAAACAGTGTGGTACTGGCACAGAAACAGAAATACAGATCAATGGGACAGAACAGAAAACCCAGAAATAAGACCATGCACCGATAGTCAATTAATCTATGGCAAAAGAGGCAAGACTACACAATATTGGAAAGACAGTCTCTTCAACAAATAATACTGGGAAAACTGGACAGCCACATGTAAAAAAAAAATCAAATTAAATCACTCCTTAACTCCATACACAAAAATAAGCTCAAAATGGATTAAAGAACTAAATGTGAGACCAGACACTATAAAACTCCTAGAGGAAAACAGGCAAAATACTCTCTGACATAAATCACAACATCTTTTTTAATCCATCTCCCTAGAATAATGGGAATAAAAACAAACTAAACAAACGGGGCCTATTTAAACTCAAAAGCTTTTGCACAGCAACGGAAATAATACACAAAACAAAAAAACAACCTACAAATTGGGAGAAAATATTTGCAAATGATGTGACAGATAATGGATTAGTCTTCAACATTTACAAACAGCTTACAATGCTTAACAGCATCAAAACAAACAATCAGCTCAAAAAATGAGCAGGAGACCTGAGTAGACATCTCTCCACAGAAGACACAGAAGGGTTAGTCGCTCAGTCGTGTCTGACTCTTTGCGATCCCATTAACTATAGCCCGCCAGGGTCCTCTGTCCATGGGATTCTCCAGGCAAGAATACTGGAGTGGGTTATCATTCTCTTCTCCAGAGGATCTTCCCAACCCAGGGATTGAACCTGGTTCTCCTGCATTGCAGGCAGATTCTTTACCATCTGAGCTAAGGCCATATAGCACATGAAAAGAAGTTCAACATCGCTAATTATTACAGAAGTGCAAAGCAAAACTACAATGAGATATCACTTCACACCAGTCAGAATGGCTATCATCAAAAAATCCACAAACAACATACGCTGGAGAGGGTGTAAAGAGAAGGGAACCCTCCTACTCTGTTAGTAGGAATGAAAATTGGTACAGCCACTATGGAGAACAGTATGGAGATTCCTTAAAAACCTGAAAACAGAGCTTCCACATGACCGAATTTCCACTCTTGGGCATATACTCAGAGAAAAAATGATTTGAAAGTACATATGCACCCCAATGGTCCTTGTAGCACTGTTTACAATAGCCATGACATGGAAACAATCTAAACGTCCATCGACAGAGGAACAGATATAAAAGATGTGGTGTGTATATACAATGGACTATTACTCAGCCATAAAAAGAATGAAATAATGCCATTTGCGGCAACATGGACGATCTAGAGAGTGTCATACTGGGTGAAGTCAGACAGAGAAGGAGAAATACCATATGACATCCACTGTATGGGGGAGCTTTTAGAAATGATACATATGAAGTTGCTTATAAAACAGAGACTCGCAGACTTAGAAGAAGAACTTGTGGTTGCTGGGGGCAGGGACGGTGGGGACTTTGGGAAGGTCATGTACACACTGCTATATTTAAAATGGATAACCAACAAGCACCTATTGTACAGCACATGGAACTCTGCTCAGTGTTATGTGCCAGCCTGGATGGGAGCAGGGTTGAGGGGAGAATGAATACATGTATACGTACGGCTGAGACCCTTCACTGTTTACCTGAAACTACCATAACATTGTAATTGGCTATACCCCAACACAAAATAAAAAGTTTAAAGTTAAAAAAAAAAAAACAAAACAGCAGAGGAAACCATCAACCAAATGAAAGAGTAACCTCTGGAATGTAGGACAAAATCATATATCTGATAAGAAGTTAATATCCAAGATATATATAAAGAACTCATACAACTTGTTAGCAAACAATCTAATTAAAAATGAGCAGAGGCTCCAAAGAGACGTTTTTCCAAAACTGACATACAAATGGCCAAGGGTACCTGAAATGATGCTCAACATCACTAATAATCAGGTAATTTACAAATCATGGCTACAATGAGATATCACCTCATACTCAGAATGACTATTAACCAAAAGAGAAGAAATAATAAGTCTCAGCAAGGATGTGGGAAAAAGGGAATCCCTGTGCACTGTTTGTGGGAAAGTAGATTGGTGTAGTCACTATGGAAGCCAGGATGGAGATTCCTCAAATATATTAAAAATAAAATTACCATATGTCCCAGCAATTTCACATCTGGATATTTATCTGAAGGAAACAAAATTACTAACTCAAAAAGATATACATATCTCCATGTTTATTGCAGATTTTTGCATAATTGTTCACCGATGGGTGAATGGATAAAGTATATGTGGTATACATACATATTATACATATATATATACACACACACATGCATACACATATACAGAGATCTATATCTGGAAAACACTGATAAAAAAGAAGTATCAAAAAGAGTAGACAGTATAAAATTTTATCTTGCTTCTAGAAGTGAATCAATGTAAGGTGGCTGAAATTTGTTTTTTTCCCTCATTTTCAATTGATTTTTATGTAAAGTTTTTTATTATAAATTCTATATACCCAACTGATTCTCATAGAATGCTTTCATTGAGTTTTGCCAAACTTTTTTTTATCTGTACATCAAACCTATGGTTATAATTCAAAATTAGGGGGTATCCCAGAATCCCCTTCAAGCCGGAAACTGGGTGTCCACCCAGGACTGTCTCGGTTGCCGGCCATACATGCTGAGGGTGCCAGCAGTCAGCAGTCGTGGTCCAGGGAGGGCAGCTCCGGTCCAAACCCCAACCTGCTGGAAGAGGACTCAACCAAGTGCTGGATCTATCATTCTGAGTATGTGACTTCAGCTTCACTTTCCCTATCCACAGAGAGGACTCAGTCCTGCTGACAAGCTTACACACACATACATATCACCAAAGTGCACATGCTTGCCATATTTAATCACTACTGTGTTCTAAGGGGTAATAATTATAATGAAATAGAGAGTCGGAGAGTAACAGAAAGTAACAGAAATAAAGAGCTGAAAGTACATTTACAGGCACATCCAAGTGAATCCATACTAGAATATAAAGTCAAAGAATAAAATCTAATGGCATTAAGTTTTAGAGACCAAATAAAAGTTTAGCAAGATAAACAAGTACTTTGCATGAAACAGATCCTCAGAATTCTAATTCAGATCAGAAACCTGCCCTAAGGAAGGTGATGAGAAGGGAGTGTGATTAGCTTATCAACATAGTACATCAAATCATCAAGGCACATCATAGTTAGAATACCACATAGCTGGCATTATTCTCTCAGTTGCTTTCAACTGAGAAAATAACACACTTCTACTTAACACACTTGCCAATTTAACTAACAAGCTCCTTCCCTCTGGAAAAGCACTGCTGACTGCCTTGGCACAAGACCTCTCGTGGTTAAGTTTATGGTTTTCCTGGTACAGGGAACATTTCTGTTCTCTTCAGTTTAGTTTGCTCAACAAAACTTGTTTGCTCCCCAAATCATTTGTCTGGATATGTAATTGTGTCCCCTCCCTCCCTTACAGAATTAGATATGATGTATCTGGTGAAAGCAATGGCACCCCACTCTAGTACTCTTGCCTGGAAAATCTCACGGACAGAGGAGCCTCGTGGGCTACAGTCCATCGGGTCACGAAGAGTCAGACACGACTGAGTGACTTCACTTTCACTTTTCACTTTCATGCATTGGAGAAGGAAATGGCAACCCACTCCAGTACTCTTGCCTGGAAAATCCCTTGGAAGGAGGAGCCTGGTGGGCTGCCGTCTATGAGGTCGCACAGAATTGGACACAACTGACGCGACTTAGCAGCAGCAGCAACTGGTGAAAGGAGGGCAGAGTTGCCTTGAAGCAGCCTCACTTGGATGGTTGGAAGGGCTCAGCCCACCTGCTAAGCACACTCAGTAGCACAGAGCATGCCCACTGCCCAGATCAAGTTTCTAAATTGTTGCGCATATAAACAAGCCAGGGATTCCTGGAGAAAGGGCTTAGTCCATACCTGGGGTATTGAGAGTGCAAGGTGAACTGGAGATAGATTCATCAAAAGGCCATTAAGTGCCCAAAGGTTGGAGAAGGATGTCAGAGGACAAAAGGGCTACTATCTAAAGGGTTCTAACGGCCAAGTCTGGGATAATCAGAGCATCTGAAACAATGATCATAACTGTGAGGCACTGACTCATCTGTCATCACTGTTGGTAATGCCTGACTCTGAAAACTGGTAATTTAAGCAAAGACTTGAGCATGACCCTGCCTCTAGTGCATTCTCAGCTGATGAAGGAAAGCTCTTTCTTACAGAGTGGCAGTCAATAATTGTAGGAAGAAAAACAGAATTAGAAAATCAGAATAAGAAAATTTCAGCAATCTTCCTAAAATAATTGATTCTGGCAAGGATCATTATCATTGAATTCCCAAAATCACCAGGTAAAAAGTGATTTTGGTAAACAGGTGATGTTGGTAAAAGGTGATTTTGGTAATCACCTGGTAAACAGGCTACCCACGCACTGCCGGGTCAGCACACAGGTTATCTCTTACCTGCAACAGCAAGGACATACTTTCACACTGGGGAGATGTGATCAAATAGTCCATCACAGTGAGTCATCTAGGTATTATTTTTTGGCTGCTCCAGGCAGCATGCAGGATTCCCAGACCAGGATCAAACCCATGCCCCCTGCACTGGGAGCACAGAGACTTAGTCAACCAGATATTGAGACTTTTGATGTGATGCAACATGAAATATATCTGTGAGGTGTTAATGTCAAAAATGTGTAACCTGAATACACCAAGGCTTTGGCCCTAACTGCTAATTTACAGAATCTACAGGAACAAGATAAATAAACCACATGTAAACAATCCATTAAATCCTTAAAGTCAGACATTCAATAACTAACCTGCTCTATTTAAAGGAAAAAAAAAATCCTGGGAAAAAATATTCAAGGTGGGAAGCTGTTCTGGGCAAATGGAACAGACAAGCACGTATACAGCTTGCACTGTTACTGGGTCAGCAGTGATGATGGAAACACGGACTGAGCACTAGATAATAGGGACTTACTATTCATTTTGGGGGGTATGTAATGTTACTGTGGTTGTTTTTATGAGATGTGTGCTTTAGTGTTTAGGGGTGAAACATCTGTTACTCTCCAATTGTTCAGTAAAAAAAATATGGCAAAATGTTAATTTTTACATGTATATGAATATATAGTTCATTTTATTATTTAAGTTTTCTGTATATTTGAACATTTTCATAATAAAAAGTTGTGGGAAAAAATTAGGGTATGAAAAATGCTTGATTTTGCAAAAATCTGATTTTGCAAAACAGTTATTGATGAACACAGGTACTTCTGACTTGAATGTTCATTCTTTTCTTTTACATTTAAGACTGAAGTGAAATAACAATGACAAATTTTAGAATCACACTTGTTCATTGATAACAAGTGAGTTTTTTGCTTAATTTGATGCTAGTTATCAAAAAACTGGAGGAATATGCCTTTTCCCTCAATTTTTTGGGCTATCTACAATAGACAGCTACAGACATGACATACTTTTAACTATATTAACATTTTCTCCATCACTTAAGCCTAGAAAATCAATGAAAAAATAAACCAAGCCCTAATATGTAGTATTTGTCATTTTCCATGGTATAAATGCTTCCATCATGGACAATTTCAAGCTGTCTAAACAGTGTCACGGATCAGAAAGTCGGGAAGAGAGGTACACCATTGCACAATATATCCACTATAAAGATTCAACAGGTGTAACTTCAAGAGCACAAGTGAAAAAATGCAATATACTAATAGTAACTTTATTGAGGTTTATAAGTTTACTTTGGGTATGTAGGATAATACCTTTATTCTTTTTTTTTTTAATCAGAGAACAATTGCTTTACAAAGTTGTATTGGTTCCTGCTGTACAACAGCGTGAATCAGCCATTAATTAGTATACATATATTCCCTCCCTCTACACTGCACACTAATACATTAGATAAGTAGCCATGATATATGACACAGAAAGAGAAAAAAGTGGGTGAGAGGGAGGGAGGAGAGAGACCAACATTATAAAGGAAGAAGAGTGCAAGCTTGAGTGATACAATAGGTGGGGCAAAATGTTAACATTAGCTTACCTGAGTAAAGGGTTGAAAGATATATATGGTGGTTGCTGTACTATTCCTGTACCTTTTCTGTATGCTTAAAATTATTTCTAGATAATTTTCAAGTATCAGATCACTCTAACATATCTATAGCAAAACATATGCACAAATAATGATACCATGACTTTTTTACCATGTAAAATGATATATAACACCCCACTTTTTAACTTACTTCAGGTACACCTTATAGGGTTTTCCTTTAATTGCCTATAATATCGTGAGAGAGGCAAAGCACTACATAGAACCTTGTTTCTATGATTCTTCTATATTTTGTCCATGACTTTTCTTCATTTCTGAGCTGTCTACTTTATAATTTCACTCTTAGGAGCCAGAGTGATATTATTATTTACAACTTTGGGAGAGCTATTCTTTCCAGATTTTTCTTTTTCTTTTTAACATCAGCTTTATTGAGGTACAATTCAGATGCCATAATATTCATCCTTATCAAGTGAACAATTCAATGATATTTAGTATATTCACTAAGTTGTACAACCATCACTACTGTCTACTTTAGAACCTTTTCATCACTCCTCAAATAAAACTCATCTATACCTATTAAGCTTTCAAACTAGGCTTCAAAAATATGTGAACTGACAAATTCCAGATGTACAAGCTGGATTTAGAAAAGGCAGGAACCAGAGATCAAATTGCCAACATCCACTGGATCACAGAAAAAGCAAAGGAATTTTAAAAAAATAATAATAATAAATCTACTTCTGCTTCATTGACTACACTAAAGCTTTTGACTATGTGAAAGTGAAAGTTGCTCATCGCTCAGTCGTGTCCGACTCTTTTTGACCTCATGAACTGGGGTCCTCTGCCCATGGGGTTTTCCAGGCAAGAATGCTTGAATAGGTTGCCACTTCCTTCTCCAAGGGACATTCCCAACCCAGGAATTGAACCCTGGTCTCCTACATTGCAGGCAGATTCTTTACTGTCTGAGCCACCAGGGGTGGCGGTTATATATACGAAAATCACTCAGTGGTACCTGACTCTTTGTGACCCCATGGACTATACAGTCCATGGAATTCTCCAGGCCAGAATACTGGAGTGGGTAGCTATTCCCTCCTCCAAGGGATCTTCCCAACCCGGGGATCCAAGCTAGGTCTCCCGCGTTACAGGCGGCTTCTTTACCAGCTAAGCCACAAGGGAAGCTGCGTAGATCACAACAGGTTGACTATGTAGACCACAACAAACTATGGAAAGTTCTTAAAAAGATGAGAATACCAGAGCACCCTACATGTCTCCTGAGAAACCTGTATGTGGTCAAGAAGCAACAATTAAAACTGGACATGGAACAACAGACTGCATTAAAATTGGGAAAGGAGTACATCAAGGCTGTATATTGTCACTCTGCTTATTTAATTTCTATACAGAGTACATCTTGTGAAATGCCGGATTGGATGAATCACGCTGGAAATCAAGATTGTCGGGAGAAATATCAACAACCTCAGATATGCAGATGATACCACTTTAATGGCAGAAAGTGAAGAGAAAATAAAGAGCCTCTTGATGGGGGTGAAAGAAGGGAATGGAAAAGCTGGCTTAAAACTCAACATTCAAAAAACTAAGATCATGGCATCCAGTTTCATCACTTCACGGCAAATCAGTGGGGAAAAAGCGGAACAGTGACAGATTTTATTTTCTTGGGCTCCAATATCACTGTGGACAGTGACTGTGGCCGTGAAATTAAAGGATGCTCCTTGGAAGAAAAGCTATGACAAATCTAGACAGTGTATTAAAAAGCAGAGACATCACTTTGCCAACAAAGGTCTAAATAGTCAAAGCTATGGTTTTTCCAGCAGTCACAGATAGATGTAAGAGTTGTACCATAAAGAAGGTTGAGCACCAAATAATTGATGCTTTTAAACTGTGGTGCTGGAGAAGACTCTTGAGAGTCCTTAGACAGCAAGGAGATCAAACCAGTCAATCCTAAAGGATATCAACCCTGATTTTTCCTCCCAGTATTCACTGGGAGGACTGAGGAAGCTGAAACTCAAATACTCTGGCTACCTGATACAAAGAGCCAAGTCACTGGAAAAATCCCTGATGCTAGGAAAGATTGAGGGCAGGAGGAAAAGGGAGCAACAGAGGACGAGATGGTTGGATGGCATCACCAACTCAATGGACAAGAGTCTGAGCAAACTCCAGGAGATAGTCAAGGACAGAGAAGCCTGGTGTGCTGTAGTCTATGGGGTCCCAAAGAGTTGGACATGACTGCAACTGAACCACCACAACAAACACCTATGAAGCAGTCACTCCCCATCCTCGACTTCCTCCAGCCCTACCATCACCACCTGTAACTACTCGTCTGCTTTCTGTTTCTATGGATTTGCTTATTCCCTATGTCTTGTATCAGCAGAATCATGCAATATGTCACCTTTTGTGTGTGTCTTCTTTCATTTAGCATAGTATTTTCAGGGTTCTTTCATGTTAATCATGCATCAGTAGTTACTTCTTTTTTATTATTGAATAATATTCCACTGTATGAATTTGCATTCCCATTCATCAGCTGATGGACATTTGGGTTCTTTCTACTTTTGGCCTATGATAAATGATGCTTTGATGAACATTTGTGTACAATTATTTTTTTGTGGATCTATATTTTCAGTCCTTTTGGGTATATACATAGAGGTGGAATTTCTGGGTTATATGGTCATTCTATGTTCAACATTTTGAAATCCTTCCTATATTTTGATGTGTTTTTAGGTTTTTAGGCCATGTTATCTTTTCCAGGAGTGCCTTAGCCCATCCTATAGCACTGCTATCCTGTGTATGTTTATTTGCCTGAATTTCTCTTTATGACTTTATGATGGGCATACTTCCTCCTGAATTAAAATGGTTTATGAACAAAGATCCCCAAAATACAAGCTAAATCTTTCTTCACCAAATGATCTCACTGCAGGTCATCCTTGTTTTTCCCTTTCAATGAAGGACTATTTAGACTCTGTGTAAACCATTTGGGTATCTGCAATTTCCCGCAAGGATCACATTTTAAATATTTTAAGTGTACACCTTGTCTTTCACATAAACCCATGACCTTCTGGACAGCACAGTCCATGCATTTAGCATTTAGGTAACTCACATGCTTTGTTAAGTCTGGTAGGTGAGTTAGCCAAATACTAAAACAGTGACTATATCTTATACTTCTTTTATGTCCTTCATAGCATAGAAGTACACAAATGTACAGATACTTGTACACAAATGTTCACCAAAGCATCATTTATCATAGGCAAAAAATAGAAACAACTCAAATGTTCATCAGCTGATGAATGGGAATGCAAATTGTGTCATATTCATACAATGAAATATTATTCAACAATAAAAAGGAATTAACTGATTAATGAATTATTTACTGATGGATAATAGTTGGGCATAGAAGGTGCTTATTTAATGCTAAATAAATTGGTTTTAAGTTCCTAGGAATTTGCCCTACAGTTATTTATAGTTTGGGGTTTCTTAGCATACTTCCTACTTGACATACATCATTATGGCTGGTACATGCTTGGTACCAGCATTCAATACCAGTCTTCTGGTATGTCTGATGGGGAAAAAAAGAGAGAAATGAGAAAGGTATTTCTTTTCTCCTGTTTCACAGCAACTTTTCTGAACCAAATTTTCCTCTTTTTTCAACTTTTCCTCCTGGTATTTTCTCATCAATATTTTTGCCACTTCACTGGGCGGAGGAGAGAAAAATTATGAAATAAAGGTGGTTTTCTGGAGACTCTAGGTGGTATTCTAGACTCTAGACTTTAGCTCTAAAACACCATGTCTGGACAGGCTCCCTTTCCCACCTTTTCCAAACCACAGCATCTTGTCTTCAACTCTAGAAATCATGAATAGTGTAAAAAAGCCTATCTGAACAGTTCATTCCACAGCATAGTTGGGGAATGGTGCATCCTGGTTACAGATTCTTCCTAGTAGGCAACACATCATCCCTGGCTCACCATTTTTTAAAGAAGCATTAATACATTAATATATTCAGCACCACAAGTGCAATGATATAATTTAATCCTCTTTTGATGATTCAGAAGGCATTTTTAGATTTTTATGGCATTTATTCTCCTATGTATATATACAAGAATGCCAGAGAATAGCACATTATGGAAAGTGAAATTCTAGACAGAACAATGACCATATTTATACGCAACGTCCAGAAAGCACCCCTCACTCCCTGTAAAGCGGCAGAGCAATGACAGGGACCATGTGAAAGCAGAAAGTAGAAATGGAACAATTCTATAATAACCATCTTTAAAAGTCACAACTTTCTTCTCTCAGAGCAGAAAGTTGTGCTACTTCTACTTACAAAGAGATTTTTGTCTTGTTTTTAAAAAAAAAAAAAACCTAAGTTTGTTCATTGAAACTAAATACAGTGAAAAAGTATGCTTTCCCTGGGTCTTAACAACTTACAAAGTTTTTATTCTCACTTATCTTTGCTCAGATCTTTCTATTTGAATCACTCAGGTCTTCTCTTTAGAATTGGGTGACACCTTGTCAAGCTTCAACAGAACCCTCCTCAATCTAAGAAAGGCTGTTAGACTGAGGAAGAGATTTGTTAGAAGGATTCTTCCCCTGTGGGATGATTGCTATTTAGGCAAAAGTCATCCTCCTCAGCGTCCTCTCAAGAAATTTGACCCATGAAGGCTATTAAGAGGTTGGACTTTGTCTTCAGTCAGCTATGAACTTGCTTTATTCCTTCTGCACACCCAAGTTGTTTACCTGTAATTTTTAATGTATCCTTAAAGGGACTATGAGGATGTATCTGCGTGTCCTGAGTGGATTAAAATTCCTAAATCATTAAAACAAATGTTTTTAGAAAAAGAATTCTCTGCCATTCAAGAAGCCAGACAACCATGTTAACAAACCGTTTCAGCCACTGAAATCATTAGGCTACTAGACCAGCTTTCAAAACTGCCTACAGGGCTCCCCACCCTCACTTGCTTCTTTCAGTTCCCTGCTGTAACGTCATCTTCTCTGACAGCCTTTCTCTGACTGTTCTATCTAGGCTAGTTATCCCCATTATACTCAATTCTTTTACTGTGATTTATTGTTCTTTCTACCACTAGTTATTACCTAATGTGACACATATGTGTTGATTTGTTCTCTTTATCCTCCAGAATGAAAGGTCTTGAAAGGTAGGGACTTATTTCATTGCTTGTTGCTAAGACCTGGAACTCAGCACACAGTAGATACTCAATAAGTATTTGTTGAATGAGTGAAAAATTATTTTAGCCTCATTAACACTTAAGGTAACCTAAGTTTCAGAAATTGCTAGTTTATAGTAGAGGCAGCAAAATTTGTGTTGACTACCACCATGTTTAGTTTAAAACAATGTGGAGGCTACCGGAAGTAGGAGGGTATGAGAAACCAGGTGAATCCTCAAGGCACTAAAATCTAGGACAGGACATATGATAGGTATCCATGACCAACAGCAAAGCCCAGAACCGTTTTCTAAGTATCATAGGGAGTTATAAGTGAGTCCAACAAACTGTAAGAATTCAGAGGAAGGAATTTTTCTTTAGAATCAGAGTGGGTGGTCAGGGAAGGCTTCCTGGAGGCACATTTGATCTGCATCTTGATGGAAGGTGTGAAAGTTAGCTAACAACAAAGTTAGGGAAACAGTCCACACGGGATTGCCCTCACTTCTGACACCAACTGCAAGCTCAAGGTGAGTGCTTCTCAAAACTATCCTCAGTTTTGATAAGTCACTAGAAAGACCCACAGAGCTCACTGAAAGTACTACATACACATAGTTCTGCTTTATTACAGGAAAAAGATATAGATTAAAATTGGCCAAGAAAAGAAGCAGAGAGGGTAGAGTCCAGGAAAAGGATCAATTGCAGAGTCTCTAGTTATCCTCAAGGGGGAAGGAAATGTTATTTACCTGGCATCAATGTGTGACAGCATGCAGAGTATTACCATCAGGGAAGTTCACCAGAGCCTTGGTGATCCAGAGTCTTTATTGGGGTTTCTAACACACTGGTCTAGCTGACTGTCCATTAGGCTGATCTCAGTTTCCAGCTCCTCAGAAAGTCAAGCTGATACTGTATGATCCAAAGTCCCCAATCTGAGTCACACTAGTGGTGTGGCTCAGTGCCCTAATCCTAAATCACACTGTAATTATCTGACCCAAGGTCCTCAGGCAGACACTCCTATCAGGCATGACATGCTAAGGGCTTAGAGATCACCTCCCATTAACTGAGGAAAAAGGCCAGACTTCTTTTAGACAAGGTTAAACTCTTTACTGTTTGTTCACAAGGTTCTCAAGGCAAGAATAATGAAGTAGGTTGCCATTCCTTTCTCCAGTGGACCACATTTTGTCAGAACCAACAGCTGAGAAAAGAAGTGAAGAGAAAGGGAAAGATATACCCATCTGAATATAGAGTTCCAAAGAATAGCAAGGAGAGATAAGAAAGCCTTAAGTGAGCAATGCAAAGAAAGAGGAAAACAATGGGAAAGACTAGAGATCTCTTCAAGAAAACTAGAGATACCAAGGGAACATTTCATGCAAAGATGGGCACAATAAAGGACAGAAATGGTATGGACCTAACAGAAGCAGAAATTAAGAAGAGGTGGCAAGAATATACAAAAGAACTGTACAAAAAAGGTATTAATGACCTGGATAACCATGATGGTGTGGCCACTCACCTAGAGTCAGATATCCTGGAGTATGAAGTAAAGGAGGCCTTAGGTAGAATTAGGAGCCTGGAAAGTTAGGTCTATGAATCAAGGAAAACTGGAAGTGGTCAAACAGGAGATGGCAACCCTGAACATTGACATTTTAGGAATCAGTGAACTAAAATGGACCAGAATGGGCGAATTTAATTCAGATAACCATTATATCTACTACTGTGGGCAAGAATTCCTTAGAAGAAAAGGAGTAGCCCTCAAAGTCAATAAGAGAGTCTGAAATTCAGTACTCAGGTACCTTCTCAAAAACAATAGAATGATCTCCATTCGTTTCCAAGGCAATCCATTATTCAATATCACAGTAATCCAAGTCTATGCCTCAAACATTAATGGGGAAGAAGCTGAAGTTGAATGGTTTTATGAAGACCTACAAGACCTTCTAGAACTAACAAACACCAAAAAAAGATGTCCTTTTCATCACAGAAGACTAGAATACAAAAGTAGGAAGTCATGGCCTTAAAGTACAAAATGAAGCAGGGCAAAGGCTAACAGTACTGGTCATAGTAAATACCCTCTTCCAACAACCCAAGAGATGACTCTACACATGGACATCATTGGATGGTCAATACCAAAATAAGACTGATTATATTCTTTGCAGCCAAGGATGGAGAAGCTCTATACAGTCAGCAAAAACAAGACTGAGATCTAACTGTAGCTCAGATCATGAGCTCCTTATTACAAAAGTCAGACTTAAAGTGGAGAAAATAGGGAAAATCTCTAGGCCATTCAGATATAACCTAAATCAAATCCCTTGTAGTTACACAGTGGAAGTGACAAATAGATTCAAGGGATTAGATCAGATAGACAGAATGCCTGAAGAACTATGCACAGAGGTTTCTAACACTGTATAGGAGGCGGTGATCAAAACTATCCTGAATAAAAAGAAATGCAAAAAAGCAAAATGGCTGTCCAAGGAGTTCTTACAAATTGCTGAGAAGACACTCGAAAGGCAAAGGAGAATAGAAAAGATATATCCATCTGAATGTAGAGTTCCAAAGAATAGCAGAGAGAGATAAGAAAGACTTCTTAAGTGAAAAATGTCAAGAAATAGAGGGAAACAACAGAATGGGGACAACTAGAACCCACTCCAGTACTCTTGCCTGGAGAATCCCATGGACGGAGGAGCCTGGTAGGCTATAATCCATGGGGTCGCTAAGAGTCGGACACGACTGAGTGACTTCGCTTTCACTTTTCACTTTCATGCATTGGAACAGGAAATGGCAACCCACTCCAGTGTTCTTGCCTGGAGAATCCTGGGGACAGGGGAGCCTGGTGGGCTGCCGTCTATGGGGTTGCACAGAGTCGGACGCAACTGATGTGACTTAGCATCAAGAGCAGCAGTGATCTCTTTAAGAAAATTAGAGGTAACAAGGGAACATTTCATGCAAAGACGGGCACAACAAAGAACAGAATGGTAAGGACTTACAGAAGCAGAAGAGGTGGCAAGAATACACAGAACTGTACAAAACAGGTCTTAATGACCCAGATAACCATGATGGTGTGATCATTCACCTAGAGCCAGGCATCTTGGAGTGTGAAGTCAAGTGAGCCTTAGGAAGTGTTACTATGAACAAAGCTAAGTTATTTCAAATCCTAAAAGATGATCCAGTTAAAAGTGTTGCACTCAATATGTCAGCAAATTTGGAAAACTCAGCAGTGGCCACAGGACTGGAAAAGGTCAGTTTTCATTCCAATCTTAAAGAAGGGCAATCACAAAGAATGTTCAAATTACCGCAAAACTGTGCTCATTTTATATACTAGCAAGGTAATGCTCAAAATCCTTCAAGCTAGGCTTCAGCAGTACATGAACTGAGAAATTCTAGACATACAAGCTGGATTTAGAAAAGGCAGAGGAACCAGAGGTCAAACGGCCAACATCCATTGGATCACAGAAAAAGCAAGGGAATTCCAGAAATACATCTACTTCTGCTTCACTGACTATGCTAGGACATATGCTTGGACAGCAAGGAGATCAAACCAGTCAATCTTAAAGGAAATAAATCCTGAATACTTATTGGAAGGACTGATGCTGAAGCTCCAATATTCTGCCACCTCATGCAAAGAGCCAACTGGTAAAGACCCTTGTGTGGGAAATAGGAGGAGGCAACAGGATGAGATGGTTGGGTGGCATCACTGACTCAATGGACATGAGTTTGAGCCAACTCTGGGAGATAGTGAAGGACAGGGAAGCCTGGTGTGCTGCTGTCTATGGGGTCACAAAGTGTCAGACACAAGTGAGCAACTGAACAACAAAATTCTTACTGCACAGAAGGGGAGATAAGCCTATGACCTGAATATTGGTGAACCCAATAATGGATGACCAATAAGGCTATGGCTGCACTGTTCCAGAAAAAATTGGAATTTGTCAGTTTCATGGATAATTCTCATAAAAACATCTACTTCTGAGAAATGGAGGTGGATAGTCAAGGTGAGAGCTTCACAGGTGATACTAGTGGTAAAGAATCTGTCTGCCAATGTAGGGGACGCAGGTTCGATCCCTGGGTCAGGAAGATCCCCTGGAGGAGGAAATGGTACCCACTCTAGCATTCTTACCTGGAAAATTCCATGGACAGAGGAGCCTGGTGGGCTACATACAGTCCATGGGGTGGCAAGAGTCAGAAACGACTGAGCAACTGAGCCCACATCAGAGTGAGATGTCTGGGGAGCTAGACCCTTCAGCATGGGTAATCCAGATTGTTTATATTGCCTAAATGATTTCTTCAATTCTGTTAACATTGCCCATAAGATTTAATGAATGTAAATGCTCCACTGATTGAGTATTTTCTGTAATTGAAGGTGATTTTTAAAAATTTATTTCTCAGAAAAATCAAGCACTAAATAAGAAACGCATCCTCCGACTGTTATCTGTTCCTGAGTAACAAACCATTTCAACACTCAATGACTTAACACACCAGCTGTCTTATTTGCTCCTGACTCTGCAAGTCAGCATGTGGGCTGAATCCAGGCTAGGCATGGGTTTCTCTGGTGGCTCAGTGGTAAAGAATCTGCCTGGCAATGCAGGAGACACAGGAGACCTGGGTGCGATCCCTGGGTCAGGAATACCCCCTAGAACAGGAAATGGCAACTCACTCCAGTATTCTTACCTGGGAAATCCCAGGGACAGAGGAGCCTGGTGGGCTACAGCCCATGGAATCCCAAAGAGTTGGACACAACTGAGTGACTAAACAACAGCAACAAGAGGTTGGCTGTTCTGGTGAAGCTTTAGCCTGGGGTCACTGGTGCAGCTCCAGCCAGATGATAGTGGATAGAACTGAAAGGTCTAGGCTGGCCTCACTCACCTATCTGGTAATCGTGGGGTAGGGGGTCTTGGTTCTCCTCCCTGTGTCCTCCATAGCAGGCCAGCTCAGACATCTTCACATGGAGGTACCATTCATGAAGGTCAGAGCAGAAGCTACAAGCTTCTCAAGGCCAAGACCAAGAAATCTCACAGCTTCCCTTCTGCTGCATTCTGTCGGCCAAAGCAACCCTCTAGACTAGCCCAGAATCAGAGGAGGGGAAAGAATCTGCTTCTTGTTAAGAGCACTTGCAAAGAATTTATGGCCATTTAAAACATCATAATCCTAACCACAATTCTTGATTTTTTCCCCTAATGTGCATGTGTGCTCAATCACTTCAGTTATGTCTGACTCTTTGCAAGCCTATCAACTGTAGCCTGCCAGGCTCCTCTTGTCCATGGGATTCTCCAGGCAAGAATACTGGAGTGGGTTGCCATGCCCTCCTCTAGGGGATTTTCCCGACCCAGGGACCAAACCCTCGTCTCCTGCATTGCAGATGGATTCTTTACCCACTGAGCCACCTGGGAAGCCCTACATCTCTAATACAGTTTTGTAAACAGATGGCTAGGCCTCAGCTTTCCTAGAGAAAGAAGAGTTTTATTTATGCCTTGTAAGTAGGAAGTAACACTGGTTTAAATTCTGGGTTGCTTTTTTGTTGCTGAACCACTTGTGAGATTTATGATGTGACTATTTACAAAAGAATAATTTAGATATTCTTCCAATTCTAAACAGTGATACTGATTTTTTTCTTTTGGGCACACCAAATAGCATGTGGAATCCTACTCCCTGACCAGGGGTTGAACCTGCATGGGAAGCGTGGAGTGTTAACCACTGGACCACCAGACAAGTCCCTGAGTTGCTTTTTAAAAGCATTTTCAAGGGCATCTGAATGACTGGTCAATATGCAGTGGTACATTCTGAGCCATCAGTAAGTAGTAGAGGGGTTTTGGTTGTTTTGTTCTTTTTGATTTTGTTTTGGTATTTTGTTCACTTATGCAGTCTCTTCACAGTGGAAAAACCTGCATCTTTCAGATGAAACTTGCATATTCTATCCAATGACTCCCAGCCTGCCCATGATGAGCATAAACCTGCATATACCGTGCCCAGCTAATGGGGCTGCTCTGGAATGACCAAGCCTGTAGGGGAGACCCACCCCTGGAGAACAGCCTTCAGAAGCAATCCCTGGCTTTTGGGAGAGGCTTGGGCCTCCCTAGTGGCTCAGATGGTAAAGAATCTGCCTACAATGCAGGAGACCTGGGTTCAATCCCTGGGTTGGGAAGATCCACTGGAGAAGGAAATGGCTACCCACTTCAGTATTCTTGCCTGCACAATCCCATGAACAGAGAAAATTGGTGGGCTACAGTCCACGGGGTCACAAAGAGTTGGGCATGACTGAGCGACTAACACTATCACTTTCCCCAAAACAACTTGAGCCACTCTATAAAGGAAGCTGTTTAATCGATACTGCAGCTGGGCTGTCAAAGGAGTTTAATTCCAAGAGGATGGAGCATTGATTTAAGGATGAAACACACGCACGCACACACATCACACACACGGGGCCTGGAGGCAGGCAATGAGTCACGTTGGGTAGTGAGCTGAGCTGTGGGCTTTCACCAACATTCTGTGCACTGAGATTTCCCTGGTGCCCTGCAACTTGAATCTCCCAGGAAGTAGAATGAATCACTCAGAGAGCAACGAAAATTTTAAATAGTTGTCCTCAATGATCTTTATCAACGCAGACCTGAGTCTTTTAATAGAACGCTTTATGCCCCCTGTGGTCATTAAAATTTTATTTCTTCAAGTGACATTTCCCTTTTCTAGCTCCCCTGGGGATTCAGCTCTATTTGCCTTCAGAGTCCACGGTCAGCTGAATGGCTGTGCTTTCTGATTTGTACCCATTCCAATTTTTCTCTCCTGCTGCCCTGCCTACCAGTAGGGCTCAGTTTTGGAGCAATGTGCCCTGCCGCAGAGGAAATAATTAAGAGTGGAAAATAATGGCCCTGTTCACAGCACCAGTGGAATCTTTTCAAGTAATGGACCTTGGAGTTTCTGCCAGCTAGAGAACATGAAAAACACTGCTTGCCCCTGGGAAATGATTTCTTCTTACAGCATCCCTGTCCATCAGTGCATGCTTGCTCCAACTTTCAAAGCTGCCATCCTTAGGATATGACAGCCAAAACCTACTGTTCTAATATAGGGATGACCTGGTATTTGAAAGGAAGGGAGACCTCGGCCTTTCCTGCTCCAACCCAAAGTCCCCAAACAAATAATAATAGCAAGTATTTACACATCTTAACATCTACCAGGCACTTTTAAAATCATTTTATATACACAGTATTAGCTCATTTAATGCTTATAACAAACAACTCCATAAGTCAGGTACTATCATCTTCACCTTACATGTGAGGAGACAAGGCTCACAAAGATAGAAAAACTGAGTCGAACCATTGAAGCAGGCTTCGAAGCCCAGGCAGCCTGCTCTGGAATCCACGTGAGAACACTGCATTGAAATGACCCTTATGCAAAAGAATAACGGCTTTCTGATGTGAAGGAAGCTTGTGGCCCTTTGCCAGTAAGAAGTTAGCCCCCTGAGAACATGTCACAGCTTGTCATCTCATTGCCTGGGCTTTTTAAGATGCTTATATTCATCCGGGTATAACAAGAAAACACTTCAAATATTTACAAAAGAGGAAATTTTCTACAGGACATTGGTTGCTCAGGTGATGGAGAAGTTGAGAGTCAACTAGGGATGGCAAGATACTTTCTAGTTCATCCTCCACGCCACTGCCAGGCTGATCTTTGTAACCTCAGAATCCTTGCTCATTCTGATGTCCTAGGTTATAAACCTTTGGTGTCTCTCCTGTCTGCCCTCCGCCCACCCCAGCTGTCCCTTATTTTCTAGCATCTCTGACCTATAGGGTGACTTTATACAATTGCTCTTTAAATTAATCAATTAATTTTAATTGGAGGCTAAATTTGCACTCCTTTTATCTTCACTCAGTCTAGTCACTCAGCCTTTGATACTGTGTCAGCCAGGGTCCCAGCTGGGAAGAGGTTGCACATTTAAGTCGATGTACAAAGAGAAGGTTGCACAGGAAGGGGAGTGCAAGGGCAGAGGAGCCCAAGGAAAATGCATAACATAGTGCCCATCATACGGGAGAGTGTTTACTGCAACCCAAAAGGAGAGGGCCCCGTAGAAGCCACCTAAGAGGACCAGAGACCGTTGGTCTAATTTCAGACTGAGAATCAACCAGCCTTCTCAGGAAGGAGACCAGGGGCATACAATACCCTGACCTCACCTTCCTGTTCTCCAAGCTCCTGCTGGGGCTGCCCAATGAGGGGTCACAACTGAAAACCAAAGGGCACCACACCTGTCAAGAGGGTTCACCCAGGTCAGCTGGCCCCATCATCCCAACAGAAGGTAAAGGATGGAAAGGCTGGGACCTTCAGGGGCAAACTAAAGACAGCCAGGACAAGCACCCAGTCCTGACATCTCTGTTGCCAATGTCAACCATTCATCTGAAGACAAAGCCCACATGTGACTTCTTAGAGACCCTGCAGCTCTCCTGTGGTGGTGGTTACTCTTGGTCTCCAGCATCTTCTCCAGCCCTGGGGTCTGCGTGGTGGATGGAGCATGCCCAGTGCATGTGAGTCTCCCTATGGGACTGTGAGTTCCTTGAGCGCACACACCATCTCTTCTTATATTTACAACATCTGTACCGAATGCAAGAGTATTTCTGCACTCAAAAAATTTGTGATGGAAGAAATGAATGAGGGAACCATCTGAGACAATCTTGTTCTGCACTGCTGACACTTTCAATTAATCCTGAGATAGCATCTTCTTTCACACAGAGAAGTTGCCTCTTTATACAGGCTTTTATGCCCTTAATTAAAAAAAAATTTTTTTTAAGAATCATCTAACTAAAATCTTTCCTGTATAAAAACAGCCAGACTTGATTAACCATGAATGCTTATTATATACACAAAAGAAAGGCTCCAATTAAAAATTCTGATTTATACCCTTCATCTTCCTAAGAAGATTTGATATTTCATGTTTAAGACAAGACTTCCTGTCCTGTCACATCTCTTCTAGGAGTCTTAGTAACTGGGGTATGTAGATGAATTTAATGTGATTCTTTCTCACTAACAGCCAAGAATGTTTCTAAACAGCTGTGGAGTCAGTTCTAGTATGGGTATCTAATCCAAAACTGGCTCATTTATTTTTAATTTGATTTTAAATTAGTATTATTAATAGTTGGCCAGCAAGTTAGGAGCACAGGGATTTGTGGCCGCATAGAAAAGCAAAAAAAAAATCTCTTCTTAGAAAGGGGATTCGGATCAAGAATCTGGGTTTTCCTGATGCCTACACCTCTAACAAAAGCTCTGTTCTCTCCTCCTCTCTGGGCTGAGTAGGACAGATTGCTAATGAGGGAAAATTATGAATTTAATCCTTATATGAGGCAGCTAACTTTATGTTTGCAGATTTTAAATGTCTGACCTAGAAAGGGTCTTAGAGGTCATCTACTTCAATTCCTCAATTTTACAAATTGAGGTGGGGGAACCAAAACAAAAGTCAGAGAGGTTAAGCGACTAGCTCCTCATCATAATTACGTCTACAAACTGCTTTTACCCGCAGACCATCACACACCCCATCACTTCTGGAGGAAAGAAATGTCATACAACATTCTCTAATGGTGTGCTTCAAGTGTGTCATCACTCAGTAAGAAGGGCAGTTCGCTGCTCTAGGTCAGATCTTAAGGACCCACATGCAGCAGACAGCTGTGAGGAGCAGCGTCCTGCTCCGTCAATTCCCTATGGACTCTCTTCCATCTTGGTTCTTCAGTGTGCCTGCGGATAAAGTGCCTCACAGACGCCACACAGTTTTCCTGTAATGCTTTGAGAGCACAAGTATGAATAATGACACAGAAACGTGATGCCATGGCTGTTTGCTCTGAGGATGCGCTGGACTGAAAAATGTTCTCCCATCAGCAAACCTCTTCCATTTCTAGACTTGCTGATGGTCCCCCAGGAGCATCTGTCTGCTGATGAACACTAAGATCCACAGATAAGACCCCTAATCTTATCAGAGCCTTGAGCTGACAGGAGTAACTACTTTCTATATCATGTATTTTATTCATAGTTGTTTTCTTAAGATGATTTTAATGAGGGAGGAGGAGGAGGACAGGTGGGAGGAGGATGGGGAGGAGGGTGGGGAGGAGGCAGCCAGAGGATCTGTATAGTGGATGGGGACGGGTGACGAGAACTGTGTATTTTACTGTCCTGTCATTTGGGGCATTTATTTAAGCCATTTCTGTCTCAGATTCCCTACCCATGAAATGGGACAGGTGGACCAGGTAAACCCTCAACTATCTCCCAGTTTTAAACCTTCTATATTCTCCTTTCAGAAAAGAAGAGCAGCAGCAATAAGCCTGACTATTCCATGCGTGTCACTGATGATCTACAAGAGGAGAACAAACTAGAGATGACTTTCCGTTTTAATGGGGTGAACTCCAGCTGTTCTACCATCTGCTCTGCCTCTTTCAACTGAACTCTATACACATGTATTGACTTACTTTTATCATTTTATTACATTGCTACTCTCTCTTCACGCTAGAGTGGTGACTTGGCCAATGGTGGCAGCTTAACCAGATGACAGAAGAAAACCAGGTATAACATGCAGCCAGAATAAAAACTGGGCTCTGCAGCCTCCAAAGTCCCCAAAACACATTTCAAAAAATAAATGTCAGGCCTTCCTTGGTGGCCCAGTGGTAAAGAGTCCGCCTGCCAATGCAGGGAACACGGGTGCAATCCCCGAGTCAGGAAGATCCTACATGCCGTGGAGCAACGAAGCCCGTGACCTGCAACTACTGAGCCAAAACTACTGAAGCCCGCCCCGCCCAGAGCCCGAGTTCCGCAACAAGAGAAGCCAGCACGAGAAGCCCCTGCTCGCTGCAACTAAAGAAAGCCCAAGACCAGCAACAAAGACCCAGCAGAGTCAAAATAAATATATTTCAAAAAGAAATAAATGTCAAACACCATATTTTAGACTGCCTTGCCTTGTACATCATTCTCACTGTGCAGTTTTTGGCAACTGAAATGAGTTGGTCTTTTCTATGAAACACCTGCATTTCTATATCTGTTATCTTGGCAGGCCTGACGTACTTCTTCTGGCAACTGGAACTAGTTACCATTCCCCCTCATAACTATTTGTATCCACTCATATCCATGGAAACTTCTGGTCTTCGGATAAAGAAGCATTTACTATGTTAAGCCACTGAGATTTGGGGACTGTTACTATAGCTAGAAATTAAACTCTCAATTATAGCTGGAGGCTGGGCATGCAAGTGGAAGACTCTTCTCTTTGGCAAGTAAGCCCCGTCCTGATACCTAAGAGCCACGATACTCAAGCGAGGCTCACCAATACACTTTTCCAGAGCTTCCACGCCCACCGTGCCCTTTATTAGGTGCCCAGTGTAATATCCTCTTAACTGTCCTTCCTGCCTCCAATCTTGTCCCACTTCTAAGTCATGCTTTATGCCAGCACTGGAATGATATTTGTAAAACAGTAAATCTAATGTAAATATTGATTTATTCAGCATTTACATTCATCTAAGGAGGAGCCCAGGAATCAGGCTGGCAAGTAGGGGGAACAGGACGGGGCACCCAGCCTCCCAGCAGGTGCCTCTGCAAGCACCTGCTGAGGGCCCAGCCCTCTTGATGGTGTAGGACTTCTCTCCTGAGTTCAGCAATGGCCTTGAATTCAGAAATAGGGAGTTCAGATGCCAGTGGAGTCAGCCAGGACAAGCTTATCCTCCAACCCAATCCAAACATTGAAAAAATCATTTCAACTCTCTGTCCTTATGAGTCTTTGCCTACTTGAAGTAAATTATATTTTCACCTTTAAAAAAAGGTATTTTTATACAGTAATTTTTGGTTTTAAACCCAATGGTCACGAGGTTTTTTGCAAGTGAACAGATTCAGTCAGCATGCAGGTGAGGAGGGCAGTAGTGGTTTTTTAAAAAAATAGATGTACGTGTATATATATATGGATATATGTATATGTGTGTACGTATAACTCTGTGTGTGTATATATATATATATGTATGTATGTATGTATATATATATATATATATATGGGGGCTCAGATGGTAAAGACTCTGTCTGCGATGCAGGAAGCCTGGGTTCGATCCCTGGGTCGGGAAGATCCCCTGGAGAAGGGAATGGCTACCCACTCCAGTATTCTTGTCTGAAGAATCCTATGGACAGAGAAGCCTGGCAGGCTGGGTCAGTCCATGAGGCCGCAAAGAGTTGGAAGTAACTGAGCAACCAACACTTTCAGATATGTATGCGTGTGTATTCACATATGCATGAGGGGGCTTAGCCAGTGGCTCAGTGGCATAGAGTCTGTCTGTAATACAGGAGACAGGGTTTGATCCCTGGGTCGGGAAGATTCCCTCGAGGAAGGCTTGGCAACCCACTCCAGTATTCTTCCCCAGAAAATCCCATGGACAGAGGCGCCTGGCAGGCTACATATAGTTCATGAGGTCGCAGAGTCAGACATGACTGAACCAACTGAGCGCACACACATGTATCAGTTCAGTCGCTCAGTCGTGTCCAACTCTTTGCGACCCCATGAATTGCAGCACGCCAGGCCTCCCTGTCCATCACCAACTCCCAGAGTTCACTCACACTCACGTCCATCGAGTCAGTGATGCCATCCAGCCATCTCATCCTCGGTCGTCCCCTTCTCCTCCTGCCCCCAATCCCTCCCAGCATCAGAGTCTTTTCCAATGAGTCAACTCTTCGCATGAGGTAGCCAAAGTACTGGAGTTTCAGCTTTAGCATCATTCCCTCCAAAGAAATTCTAGGACTGTATATACAGACATAAATACAATGTAGACAATATATAACACACACAGAACATAAATACATTAAAATAAAATTTAAAAGACACAAATACATATACATTCTTTAGTTATTGCCCAAAATGAGTGTGGAGTTGCTTACTATCTTATCTCAGGGTCTTACCTGAGATTAGGTCTTGCCTAATCAGGGTCTGGCCTGCTGGGTGTGGAGAGCATCCTGCTCCAGTAAGGATAACCTACTGTCTCACCATAGTGCTTGTCCCACACTGAGTGGTATTTAGCACACGGATGATGAAAATAATTGACTGTGGCCTGCCTGTTGTGTGTCCCTGGCTGGCATTTATGGGTCATATCAGTGCTGTGGCTCTGCCGTTCTGTCCCCTAAAGCTTCTGATGATTTTGCGCAAAATGCCTGAAGGCCAGTGAAGCCCCTCCACTGTGGGCCCTCCTCACTGTCTGCAGTGGCAGCCAATATCAAGTACTCTAGTGCATCCTTGAACTATCCATTTGCCCACTTTGGCTTGGCAGCAACTGGTTGTATTTTATCAATAAAATGTAGCCAGGATTTCCATAGCACTTTACCCGCTCCCCCTACCCCTAGTACCCCTGCATGGAAAGAAAGAGCTGAATCAGAGACGACAACACAGTTTAAGGTGGTTAGCTGAGTGGTAGAGAACAAACAGACCATGCCAGGCCTCAAGAAGGGCCCTCCTGCCTGGTGTCTTGGCCCCTTGGGGATAGGCCATTTCTTGTTTCTGAGTCAGTGACAGTTATTTTTGTGGAACCAGAGGTGTTCTATTCAGTCCCTGATGACATGAAATCAATGAAATCTGTAGATCTGGGGCAGGCTCCAGGGCTTGCCACTTCAGAGCACAACACTGATTAAGGATGAATGTGATCTTGGGAACACCCAAGTCCAAACAATGATACTGACCCAGTGCCAATGTGCGGCTGGGTAAACCCAGCAGCATTCTGGGACCACAGAGAGCTAAGCTCTTTGATTTCTAACCTTTGAACAGGAGGGGAGAAAAGACTTGCTGGAAAGCCTTGCTTCACGCTGTGGCGGTGGTAGTGAGTTCAGGATCAAACAGCCACTTCATCTTCAAAGGCCCCTGAGATTCCCAGCGCCAAAGGGGCCAGGGGTGGGGAGTGTTATTTTCATTGTCATTTGATCAAGGGCTCAAGGAATGTTTTATAAGTCTTGTACCAAGTGGACGGTGCACTTGTCCCTAAAACTGTGCTGTTGAAGACACTCCAACCCGATACCAGAAACAGTCCCAACACTCCATGGAGGAGCTTATGTGGCCACCACTGCAGAGACCGAGGGTGGCGTGCGTACAGAGGTCTGTCACACACACATCCTCATATGTCTGGTGTCCTCCTTTCTTCCTTCCAGCTGCTCTCGAGATGATGGAGGATCCACTAGAAACCTGTGTTTTTCTCTTTGATGTGTGAGCAGCTGCAAGCAAACTCCACAAACTCGGAAACAGTCCCGAAGCAGTGACCAGGACACCCTCTCATTCTGAGGAGGTATAGCAAGGCCTTCACCGGAGACAATTTTATTGACAAAACATTCTTCAGATAGGTTGCCTGCATTCTTTACAGAAGTCTTCCAGCGCCTTTGTAATTCCTGATATTACGCCAGGGAGAAAACATCAAATAGATGCTTATGACTTTTAACATCTCTCTTTGATCAGCCACTAATCTCCTTGCTCAGATCAGAATGAGTACATCAAAAAGAAAAAAACAAAAACCAACCAGGAAACAGTAAACACCAGGATCTGGTCATTCTGACTCCCTCACAGAGGGAGACTCCAGGCAGAATTTGGATCAGATTTAGAGGCTCTTCCTTCCCCCTCTTTTTCTGATTTCATTACTTTGAGGAAGTAACTTTCTTTGGCTCTCACTCCACTTTTTCCTCTGAAAAATAAATGTGTTTGGCTAGAAGGGCCCTAAGTAGCTATCCAGCTCTAAATACTCCTGGCATTTTTTCCATGAATTACTCATTAGTTGTCACAGTTTGCAATATTTGCAGTGTTCTTGAGGTAAGGAACAAAAATTGAGATTGTTCTTAGGACTCTTCCATTTCAAGAACCTTTTTATATATGTTATTTCATTTGTTCTCCCTGTAAAATCATGTAAGTTAGGTTAGGTAGAGAAATACTATGTTCCCCACTTACAGATGGAGAAACTGAAGCTCAGAGAGGTCAGGTGATTGGTCTATGATCTACAGAGCAGAATAAAGACTGAAATTAAGCTGCGTGCACATGTATGTGTGTTCAGTTCCTTCAGTCATGAAATCAGGCTATGAGACTGCAAAACCCAAGCTCCTTCTCCTCTGCCCAGAAACCTACTTGTTTCGTACATTAACTGAAAACTGATTGTACTAAAATATTTCACAAAGTCACTGTGTAGTCTGTAAACCAATCCTGTATTGTATGTTCCCTGCCAGCTCTTATTGGTCCTGTTAAGAGAATGGAAGAGGGTAGTAAGAAAGCTCAAATTCTCCTCTTTTTCTCTCCCCTTTAGCAGCTCCCTGCAGCCTCTAGGACTTTCCCCTTAAAAACAGAATCATCGACAAGGCAGAAGCAGTTTGTCATCCTAAGACCTTTGGAAGAATTGCTTGGAAAATGAACTCTGACAGCTCCCCAGACAACAGGCTGCCACACTGTTCTCCTCCATCTCCCTCGCAGTCTTCCAGAACAAAGCCTCAACAATTGGAGGGAAAGGGGGCTTGAGCCAATATAAAAACCATGACCTACACCCAGGCTTCAGAGGTTAGTCTGGGTTTCTCAATGCTTTGCCATGTAGATAAAAAAATTTACAAAAGAGAGTAAGAAGGTGGTTACACATCAGGACTCAGATTAGAGTTGGGCCTCAGGTGGGTGAGCACACACAGAGTTGCCCTGGGGTCAGCCTCTTACAATGGGGTGCAAGGTTTTGTTCCCAGGAACACTTATATAAAGCAGTCTAAAATGCCACCAGTCTTGAAGTGGGTGGAGGGCAAAGCTAGACTCTGAAGTCAGCACCAAAGGAGTGGAGGTCAGTGGAAAAGACCTGGGTGCTGGGGCAGCCTTTCAACAATAAATTTATGTCTCTGGTCTTCTCTTTTCTCCATTTTTAAAAGGACTGTCAAGGAGCATTCAACTATATGGCACCCACTGTATACTTTTCACTGTGCCTGGTGCTGATGACACAGAAATGGACAAGATGAAATTAACGCATTTGTTAATGGACTAAATTTTGCCTTTTTTCATTACTGTCATGCACTTCAATTCTATATGTGTTTTATTTTGGGCTATGCTGGGTTCGTTGCTGCACGGGCTTTGCTCCAGTTGCCGTGAGCAGGAGCTCCTCTCTAGCTGCGGTATGCGGGCTTCTCGCTGCCATCACGTCTCTCGTGGAGCATGTGCTCTAGACACATGGGCTTCTGCAGCTGCAGTGCGTGGGCTTAGTTGTCCCGCAGCATGTGGGATCTTCTCAGACTAGGGATCAAACCTGTGTCTTCTGCACTGGCAGTTAGACTCTTAACCACTGAGCTACCAAGGAAGCCCTCTACATGTGTTTTAAATCCCACCACTATTATTATTATCTTATGTAATCTATATTAATCTAAAATTATCCTTACATATTTCTCTTTTCATTGGTTTCTATTCCAGTGTGCATTTGTGTGATTTCTTTTGAACTCATCTCTCTTCTTCCTGAAGGGACCTCTCTTACCTTTTCCCTTTCCTCCCTCCTTTTTCTAAGTGCAGCTTTGGAAGAGATGAAATTCTCAGTTTTTATCTGGCTGGAAAAGTCTTTATTTTTGAAGGCTGTTTTTCCCTGATTACAGATTCTAGGGTGGCAGGATTCTCTCCATACTTTTAAGTCTTTTTTTAAAATCTTTTTAATGTCATTGTTATTTTGGGGGGGAGGCTTCCATCTGCCTAAGTTTTGCTCCTGTGAAGACAATGTGTCTTCTGACCTGGCAGCTTTTAAGACTTCCCTTTGTCCCTAGTGTTTTGTGGTCTTACAACTATACGTTTCGGTGTATTTAACCCACTTGTATTTATTTTATAGAACTTCTTGAATCTGTGGCTTGGTCTCTCTCAAAAGTTTTGGAAAATTATTTTCTCTCTCCAAATACTGCTTCCCTCCTATTCTCTCACCTCCTTCAGAAAGTCTCATAACAAGTATTAATATGTTAAAGCTTCTCCCTGTGTTTTCTCTCATGCTGTTTTCTGTATTCTACATTCCTTTTTCTTTCTGTAATGGTATGCTTTGGTATTAATATTTCCTGGTAACTCTCAGTTGACTAACTTTCCACTGGACTGCCAGGTATTCCCACTGATCAATAAATCTACTTACTGATATCTTAATATCAGTTACAGAATTCTCATTTGATCATTTTTAAAAACAGATTCCATTTCTTGGTAAAATTCTCCATCTTGTTACCTATTTTCTTGAACATGGTCCAGCCAATGTTTGATTATTTCAGTACCTGACTCACCTATCCATTTGTTTCTCTTTTCTATTTTCATCTCTGTCCTTTTTTTCATACCTTTCACAAATTCTGACTGTTTGCTAGACACACTGTATAAAAAAAGTTCGAGAGGCTTGCATCACATTATCTTCTTTCAGAGAGAATTTATCCTCTCCTTTGCAGGCACCTAGGCGATGGTGGGTTCCTCTCAATGCCATTAGGGAGTAAGTAAGCCTCAGTTTACTTCTGATTTTCACCTGCTCCTAGGGAATAGTTCTTTAGGGCAAGGGTTCCCAGCCTCCAGGATCTAATGCCTGGTGATGTAAGGTAGAGCAATGTGATAACTGAAACACATGCTAGGTTGCTTTAGTCGTGTCCGACTCTTTGCCACCCCGTGGATTATAGCCGGCCAGGCTCCTCTGTCCGTGGATTTTCCAGACAAGGACATTGGGGTGGGTTGCCATTTCCTAGTCTAGGGCATCTTCCCTACCAAAGGATCGAGCCCATGTCTCTTACGTCTCCTGCATTAGCACGCGAGTTCTTTACCACTACTGCCACCTGGGAAGCCCAACAATAGAAATAGAGGGCACAACAAATGTAATGCGCTTGAATGATCCTGAAACCACTCTTCCTCCACCTCAGTCTGTGGAAAAACTTTCTTCCATGAAACTGGTTCCTGTGCCAGAAAGGTTGGGGACCACTGCTTTAGGGTACTCAGATGTGTTTAATATGGCCTATCCTGAATTCCAGTTTCTGTCTTCCCAGGACTGAAAGACTGCAAAGAACACCATTTTTATTTTTAGATGGTAATAACTTGGCTTTTCCCATCACTTCATGGCAAATAGATGGGGAAACAGTGGAAACAGTGTCAGACTTTATTTTGGGGGGCTCCAAAATCACTGCAGATGGTGATTGTAGCCATAAAATTAAAAGACGCTTACTCCTTGGAAGAAAAGTTATGACCAACCTAGACAGCATATTAAAAAGCACAGACATTACTTTGCCAACAAAGGTCCGTCTAGTCAAGGCTATGGTTTTTCCAGTGGTCATGTATGGATGTGAGAGTTGGACTGTGAAGAAAGCTGAGCACCAAAGAATTGATGCTTTTGAACTGTGGTGTTGGAGAAGACTCTTGAGAGTCCCTTGGACTGCAAGGAGGCCCAACCAGTCCATTCTGAAGGAGATTAACCCTGAATATTCATTAGAAGGACTGATGCTGAAGCTGAAACTCCAATACTTTGGCCACCTCATGCGAAGAGCTGACTCATTGGAAAAGACCCTGATGTTGGGAGGGATTGGGGGCAGGAGGAGAAGGGGACGACAGAGGATGAGATGGCTGGATGGCATCACCGACTCAATGGACGTGAGTTTGAGTGAACTCCAGGAGTTGGTGATGGATAGGGAGGCCTGGTGTGCTGCAATTCATGGGGTCGCAAGTCGGACACTACTGAGTGACTGAACTGACTGAACTTGGTTTTTAAGTTTTCTAACTAATCCTTAAATTCCTTGAAGGGAGAAAACCTCCAAGTGTTGGGCTCCCTTCTGTTTATCCCTTCTTTCAGAGCTCTGGATTATACAAGCCCTAATGCCTTGGCAGTCACAAACTTTATTTTCTTTTCTTCCTAGTTCCAGAAGATTTCCAAAATCTCAGCTAGCTTCTCAACCTCTCAAATGTCACCCTTTGCCTGGATCCTTGGCCTTTCAGACCATGTCAAGAAATTGGCATCTACCCAGAGGAGAAATGCAGTGTAGAATGTTAGGGTCACATCCACGTGCTCCCTTTCTTCCTGCCTCTCAGATCCTGATTTTCTTAGTTGCTCTCTGATGCCTTGAAGCAGAATTTTTTTTTAATATGAGCTTTCCTGAATCATTAGTCTGCTATAAACTATTGATATTTTGCAGTAGGAAAAAAATGAAGAGTAAAGCAGTACCTAGGACCTTTCCAACAGAAAAGTATCAGGTGCATGTGTATAAAATGAGTTATTTCAGTACATTTTTCTGGAAATGACAAACTAAGTTGAATCTTAAAGAAGCAGAAGTCATAGGAATAACAAGGGAAGTGTATATGCATATAAATGTCATTTTCGTTCATTCATTCCTTCCAGAAAAAACACTTATGATCCTGCCATCTGCCATCCACTGGGATAGGTGCTGTACGTGGGACAATAAATTTCTGGGAGCTTATCAGATATGGAGAAGACATAGAACTGGAGGAAATATCAATTATTATGTTAAGTTCATCAGACAAGGATCTGTTTGTTTGGAACAATGGGTCTAGGTAGAGAGCAATATAAAGAATGAAAAATAGGGCTAAGTATGAGAGAGAGAGAGCAATACCAAGAAATGAGGTGAGATGAAGAAATAAGTGGTACAAGACCATTTGGGGGAGGGGGTGGATTTGCACAGCAAGTTGCAGAGTTTCACTGCATGCTGAGTTGGAGGTAAGGAAGACTATCTCAGCAATAGAATATTGAGATGGACTGGAAACCAAGCTAGAGCCATTGGGATGGAGACCTCTGGATGATCAGAGTCCAGCAAAGGCGCATCCAGTATCAGAGCTACCCTTCATGAGATCTGGATGAGCCGAAGAGTCTATTTTCAAATGATGCTACAAGATCTAACTGGGCCTCATGCCTTCAACCCTTCCCTTTCCCTTTGCTGTTTGTCCTCCCTTCCTCTTCCCAATTTCTTCCTTCAGTTCAGTTCAGTTCAGTCACTCAGTTGTGTCCGACTCTTTGTGACCCCATGAATCGCAGCACACCAGGCCTCCCTTTCCATCACCATCTCCCGGAGTTCACTCAGACTCACGTCCATCGAGTCAGTGATGCCATCCAGCCATCTCATCCTCGGTCGTCCCCTTCTCCTCCTGCCACCAATCCCTCCCAGCATCAGAGTCTTTTCCAGTGAGTCAACTCTTTGCAGGAGGTGGCCAAAGTACTGGAGTTTCAGCTTTAGCATCATTCCTTCCAAAGAAATCCCAGGACTGATCTCCTTCAGAATGGACTGGTTGGATCTCCTTGCAGTCCAAGGGTCTCTCAAGAGTCTTCTCCAACACCACAGTTCAAAAGCATCAATTTTTCAGTGCTCAGCCTTCTTCACAGTCCAACTCTCATATCCATACATAACCACAGGAAAAACCATAGCCTTGACTAGACGGACCTTAGTCGGCAAAGTAATGTCTCTGCTTTTTAATATGCTGTCTAGGTTGGTCATAACTTTTCTTCCAAGGAGTAAGCGTCTTTTAATTTCATGGCTGCAGTCACCATCTGCAGTGATTTTGGAGCCCCCCAAAATAAAGTCTGACACTGTTTCCACTCTTTTCCCATCTATTTCCCATGAAGTGATGGGACCGGATCCCATGATCTTTGTTGTCTGAATGTTGAGCTTTAAGCCAACTTTTTCACTCTCCTCTTTCACTTTCATCAAGAGGCCTTTTAGCTCCTCTTCACTTTCTGCCATAAGGGTGGTGTCATCTGCATATATGAGGTTATTGATATTTCTCCTGGCAATCTTGATTCCAGCTTGTGTTTCTTCCAGTCCAGCGTTTCTCATGATGTACTCTGCATAGAAGTTAAATAAGCAGGGTGACAATATACAGCCTTGACATACTCCTTTTCCTATTTGGAACCAGTCTGTCGTTCCATGTCCAGTTCTAACTGTTGCTTCCTGGCCTGTATACAGATTTCTCAAGAGGCAGGTTAGGTGGTCCGGTATTCCCATCTCTTTCAGAATTTTCCACAGTTTATTGTGATCCACACAGTCAAAGGCTTTGGCATAGTCAATAAAGCAGAAATAGATGTTTTTCTGGAACTGTCTTGCTTTTTCCATGATCCAGCGGATGCTGGCAATTTGATCTCTGGTTCCTCTGCCTTTTCTAAAACCAGCTTGAACATCAGGGAGTTCACGGTTCACGTATTGCTGAAGCCTGGCTTGGAGAATTTTGAGCATTACTTTACTAGCATGTGAGATGAGTGCAATTGTGCAGTAGTTTGAGCATTCTTTGGCATTGCCTTTCTTTGGGATTGGAATGAAGACTGACCTTTTCCAGTCCTGTGGCCACTGCTGAGTTTTCCAAATTTGCTGGCATATTGAACGCAGCACTTGCACAGCATCATCTTTCAGGATTTGAAACAGCTCAACTGGAATTCCATTACCTCCACTAGCTTTGTTCGTAGTGATGCTTTCTAAGGCCCACTTGACTTCACCCTGGAATCTGGCTCTAGGTGAGTGATCACATCATGATTATCTGGGTCATTAAGATCTTTTTTGTACAGTTCTTCCGTGTATTCTTGCCACCTCTTCTTAATATCTTCTGCTTCTGTTAGGTCCAGACCATTTCTGTCCTTTATCAAGCCCATCTTTGCATGAAATGTTCCCTTGGTATCTCTAATTTTCTTGAAGAGATCTCTAGTCTTTCCCATTATGTTGTTTTCCTCTATTTCTTTGCATTGATCGCTGAAGAAGGCTTTCTTATCTCTTCTTGCTGTTCTTTGGAACTCTGCATTCAGATGCTTATATCTTTCCTTTTCTCCTTTGCTTTTTGCCTCTCTTCTTTTCACAGCTATCTGTAAGGCCTCCCCAGACAGCCATTTTGCTTTTTTGCATTTCTTTTCCATGGGAATTGTCTTGATCCCTGTCTCCTGTACAATGTCACGAACCTCATTCCATAGTTCATCAGGCACTCTATCTATCAGATCTAGGCCCTTAAATCTATTTCTCACTTCCACTGTATAATCATAAGGGATTTGATTTAGGTCATACCTGAATGGTCTAGTGGTTTTCCCTATTTTCTTCAATTTAAGTCTGAATTGGTAATAAGGAGTTCATGATCTGAGCCACAGTCAGCTCCTGGTCTTGTTTTTGTTGACTGTATAGAGCTTCTCCATCTTTGGCTGCAAAGAATATAATCAATCTGATTTCGGTGTTGACCATCTGGTGATGTCCATGTGTAGAGTCTTCCTTATTCCTCCCTTATTTTCACTTCTGTTTTGCTTTACTTTTCTCATTAGAAGTCTCCCCATTTGAATGGTTTGGAGTCTTCTACAAAAATGAATTCTGGGAAGGAAAAAAAGTGAATTCTGGGAAACATCTTGTCATCCTTGGATCTGTACAAACCAACACAAGTGTGTTTATTGAAGCCCTCGAGGTTTGACTATCCCTTGCACTGCACTGTGGGGCTTAGCTAAAAGAACAATTTTGTGTGAGTGCAACATGTTTCCCTCATTTCCTTCATTCTGTGACCTTAAAGAGACAGGGAAAAACCAGAGAATCAAAGTCACGCAGTGCTCCCCTCCAAAGACTGTGATGGAGCTGGGGTTTGAGAACCCATGCTCCTGCATCTGAGTCAGCAACTCGGCCAGCTCAGCTGGATAGCGTGTACCAGGGTCGCCCCCTGTGCATTAACCTCTGCGGCGCCCTCTCTCCACTGCTCATCAGCTGTTTCTTTGCCGCCGAAAGCACACACAGTTCAGATAATCACTTGTGAGGCATTTTACATTTTCATCAATCCATCAACAGTGAATTATTTTTGAATATGCTCAGGCCACATACTCCAAGTTTCTTATCCATAATTTGCAGATGGGCAGGGGTGGCTTCATCATGCATGCAGAAAGTGAAGCTGGAGCTGGCCTCTTACTTGTAGGCCCGCTTTTCAAGGCCCTGGGCATAGCTCTGATAATTTTGTGGTTGTAATTTATATTCTGTTTTCTTAATGATAGTCTTCCCCATCCTCAACATCCAACTTTATAAGCTGAGATCCCACAAAAACTGAATCTACCCTCTGGAGAAAATAAAATATTCTCATCTGGAGATTCATAAAATGACAAGTAACAAGACACTCTGTTTTTACTAGGCTAAGTCTGAAGTCAGTTGCAACCAATACCGTCCTGCCCTGATCCCTTGTTTCAGATATGTAACTTTAAGTTTGGAGGCAGTCTGCTCCTCACATGTAGGCTAGTTCACCTGTTATAAAGTTCTGTTTCTTTTTTAATTTTTAAAACTGTATTTATGTATTTTTCTAGGCTGTGCAGCAAGGCCATGTGGGATCTTAGTACCCTGAGCAGGGATCAAACTCACGCCCCTTACATTGGAAGCATGGAGTCTTAACCACTAGACCACCAAGGAAGTCCTAAAGCTCTGTTTCTTGAGTGTGGTGGTCAAGAGAATGTGTCTTGCAGAATGCCAACCACAGGGAGCTTAACTGATCAAGGAGCCATCACCATATTTGCACCAAAGCCATGTTTTCCACAGGCTGCTCCCAGCTACTAAGTCGGCACAGTAGGAATATTTGGACAGACCCAGTCCTGGGAGACAGTGGACTCTTCAATGACTGACTTTGACACTGGACTCCCTGATAGCATTGCTAACCCTTCTTTAGACTTCACAGAAGCTTACAACACTTCTACCCAACTTCCCTTCCCTTGCTCCTTCACTTGGGGTTAGACCTGTATAATGTCTGATAGCTTTCCCAGGTTTCTCCCCATTTTCTGTCACACAGGTATTTCCCTTAAAAAATGTCCTGGTACACTGAATTCTGTTTTAGTATCTACTTCAGAGGATGCAAACAAATACTTATTAACAAAAAAACAGGACTGGAACCATTAATAAAAGTCCCACTGAATTTTCAGAAATCTGAGGAAAAGAAAATTAAAAAACAAAAACACTGTTATGTATCTCCCTGTCAGTTTTGCCCATAATTGAAATTTTCTTTTCTCCTTCTCCATCTAAATCCTCTACACCTTCCTCAAAACTTTGGTTCTCCATCTTCTGCATTGCCATGGTCCTGGTTCTATGAACTTATACATCATGGTAATCCCCAACCAACTGGTGATGAACAATCAGTCTTCAAAGGTAAAACCCCCAAATGTAAGATAAGCTCTGGCTTATCACCCCTACATACCGTTCTCCTGCAGTTTATAGACCAATGTTTCCTAGATTATGTTTCAGTGAAAGCAAGAGGTAATGTGTATTTTAGGAGAGAAAGGTTCCATGATCAAATAATTTTGAGGGAAACATCACTGTGTATCATGGCCCTGTCTCAGATATTCAAATGCACACCAGTACACCAAAGGTTTAGAAACAACTTACGGGAATGGCTTCGATTAACTCTATATTCTCCACTCTCATTTGACCATAGAAACATTTTTCCACAAAATTTTTACTAAGAACCACAAGTGGCCTCCCTGGTGGCTCAGATGGTAAAGAACATGCCTGCAATGTAGGAGACCTGGGTTCGATCTCTGGGTCAGGAAGATCTCTTAGAGAAGGGAATGACTACCCACTCCAATATTCTTGCCTGGAGAATTCCATGGACAAAGGAGAAGGCTGAGAACTGAAGAACTGATGCTTTCCAACTGTGGTGATGGAGAAGACTCTTGAGAGTCTCTTGGACAGCAAGGAGATCAAATCAGTCAATCCTAAAGGAAATAAACCCTGAATAGTCACTGGAAGGACTGATGCTGAAGCTCCAATACTTTGGCCACTTGATGCAAAGAGCCAACTCACTGTAAAAGACCCCAATGCTGGGAAAGACAGACAGGAGGAGGAGAAGAGGGTGACAGAGGATGAGATGGTTGGATGGCATCACCGACTCAATGGACATGAGTTTGAGCAAACTCAGGAAGATAGTGAAGGACAGTAAAGCCTGGCACACTGCAGTCCATGGTGTCACAAAGAGTCAGACATGAATTAGCAAGTGAACAACAATAATCACAAGATTTTATATTTTGCAATACAAGTTGAGAAATATGGCTAAACTATCTCTTTCAGAGATGCATGTGTATTAAGCCACCATCCGAACATAATCAACAGGGTAAGGGGAAAACCAACTGGTAATGCTGGCAGGTAGGGCACCTCTGGACCCCAGCCATGAGATCCAAAGAAAACAGAGCCAGGAATAGAGCAGGGTAGCGTGTACAAGGCAGGACTTGGAAAAGCAGGCACAAGGGTGTTAAAAGAGTTTACTTTTAACAGCATTTAAAGGGAGGGGCAACAGATTCTTCTTCAGGAAGCGATGCACAGGAAGCTCCGTGTCATCGCTTGTAGAGTATGGCCTTCCAAGGAAAACCAAGAGCTTCTGAGGTCCTGCCTGGCTTTGCAGGCTCTCTCAGCATCCACACAGTGTGCTTTCCTGCTAGCTAGCTTATACAGCGAGATAAGGGAAAGTGTCTGACCACTCTTCAACCTGCCTCAGCATTCAGCACTCCCACATTTATTCATTCATTCGTCCCACAAATATTGGGCCCCTACTGTGTGGCAGCCACTGTTCTGGGTGATGGGGATGCAGCAGTGAATAAGACCCAACAAGGTGCCTGTCCTCATGGAAGGTACTCTCTAACTGGGTAAACAGACAATAAGCCAAGTAAATCAGCTGAGGTATAACACTAATAACAGCAACTGCTATGAAGAGAATAAAGCAGGTAAAAGATTAGAGAGTTCACTAGGCAGAGTGATTGATTGTGTGTGTGAGCTCAGTCGTGTCCAGCTCTGTGCTCTTTCTAGAGATCACAGCGTCCAGCTCTGTGTGACCTCATGGACTATAACCCACCAGGCTCCTCTGTCCATGAGATTTTTCAGGCAAGGATATTGGAGTGGATTGTCATTTCCTTCTCCAATTGATTGATTAGGTATGGCCCTTTGATAGCTTCAGTGATTCTTCTGCTGCTTTCAAAAATGACAAGAGAGAAAAGTGCTATCTTGGATGGCACAGGTGTGATCATTTTCTAGAACGGGGAGAAAACAGCGAGCAATACTTGGACATCTGATATAACCCTGTTCCTGCTCTCCATGGGCAAGCAGAGATGTGAACGTTCCATCTGCAGCTGTCAGAGCTCCGGGTCTAGCACAATTCCTCTTGGTCTGAGCATCTTGAAAATGCCGCTACCTTTCCCGCATCCTCCCATGTAATTACTGAAACGATTTCAGATTAAGATGTTAAAGTCTAAAATGTGTGTGGAAAAAAAATTGGCAAGCTGTCACTTCTGAATACCCAGCTGAATTGCTGAATGAATAATAATGCAAAAATGCTTACTGAAAGAAGAATAAATAAAAGCTCATTGTTGTACAATAAATCCTTTTCTGTAAAACACCACTGAGGAAACTGGCTCTGGGTTTATCACATTTCCCTCCAAGTATTCAGGCCATTTTATTTCATTCTTTCCCGATGCTTTATTCTTTTCCAGGAACTGGTGTATGGTTCTACCCTATTGTTCCTCATGAAATATTAATGCTACAGGAGTGTATGGGGAGCGATGCCAGCAACAGGGCTGTTGATAGGAGCCGCCAGTGACTAGAATGACTGATTAGTTCAGAAAGTGGCAGCCACAGAGGGGAGGAGGTGGGAGAGGGTTGGATTGGGAATTTGGGATTAGCAGATACAAACTGGTATACACAGAATGGATAAACAACAAGGACCCAGCATGTAACAAATAAAACTATATTCACTATCTTGTGATAAATCATAATGGAAAAGAATATGAAAAAAGAATATATATATATGTATAACTGAGTCATTTTGATATAGAGCAGTAATTAACACAAAATTGCAATTCAACTATACTTCAATAAAAGATAAATTTTTTTAAAAAAGCAGAAAGTGGTAGCCAAGAGGAAGTGTGCATTATAGGCAGAAAAAGTTATTTTATTAGTCTTTAGCCCAAAGAGAAGCCCTTTTATTTGCTTTAAACCAAAAGACCTAGATTTAAGAGTATCCACCCTTCCCCTTGCAGAGCAGCTCTGCTAAAGTGAAAGGGGAAGGACACTGATGGCGATCTCCTTACCTTACAATCCACACAGGCCAGATTAGGATCTCTCTGGAAGGGCCCTTGTGCTGGTGCACACCTTAGGCTACACTGTGAACCACAGGTCACTGTCACATCTGAAAACTGACAAGGCATATCAGATACTTGGGCAATAACTATGATTCTTCATTTTCTTGGGCCCCAAAATCACCGCAGACAGGGACTGCAACCATGAAATTAAAAGATGCTTGCCCCTTGGAAGAAAAGCTATGACAAACTTAGACAGCATATTAAAAAGCAGAGATATCACTTTGCCGACAATGGTCCCTCTAGTCAATGCTATGGTTTTTCCAGTAGTCATGTACAGATGAGAGAGTTGGACCGTAAAAAAAGGCAAAGCGCCGAAGAATGGATGCTTTCAAACTGTGATGCTGGCAAAGACTCTTGAGAGTCCTTTGGACAGCAAAGAGATCAAACCAGTCAATCCTAACGGAAATCAACCCTGAATAGTCATTGGAAGGACTGATGCTGAAGCTCAAATCCTTTGGCCAACTGATGCAAAAAGCTGACTCATTGGAAAAGGCTCTGATGTTGGGAAAGATTGAAGGCTGGAAGAGAAGGGAACAACAGAGGCTGAAATGGTTGGATAGCATCATTCATTCAACAGACAAGAGTTTGAGTAAATTCCAGGAGATAGTGAGGGACAGGGAAGCCTACCATGCTGCAGTCCATTGGGTAACAAAGAGTTGGACATAACTGAGCTACTGAACAATATGATTCTACACAGCCCACCTAGCCTGAATATGTAGGATTAAAACATCCACTGTAACTCATTTTATTCCCCAACTCATTCAAGAAAGTAGGATTATTTTCCCTATTTTAAAGATGAGACAGACGAAATTCAGGGTAGTGAAGTAATTTGCCCCAGGTCACACAGCCAGCAACGGGCAGAGCTAGGATTCTAATCTAAGTCTCCCTGACTCTCTAGTTTGGGCTTTAGCCACTCTTTTATACCATTCTCTCTTCTTTACCCAGGTTCAGAGAAGGAGCATTGACCTTCTTCCCCACCCCTCTTCCTCCAATGGCTCCTATTTATTGTGTTAATCTTCTGAATGACCACTTTTCATTTTTCAAATACAAACTTATTCAATCAAAGGAATGCTTTCCTAAGGGTGGGATTCTAGGAGACAGGTTTTTTGGAAGTGTGGTGATGGGGCAGGAATTATGGTGTAAACAGTGTTCCCTGGACTGTCTAGTCTACTTGTTCAGATTTGGATGCAGCAAATATTTATCAAAACCCAACGCTGCTGGTCTCCCTTTCAACCATGCTCAAGGATGCTGGAGTAAGTTGCCATTTCCTCCTCCAGATCTGCAGGACAGAGGTAGCCATTTGAAAGTACAGAAATGTTTAGTTCACACTGCTTCTAACAAGATCAGATTAGGGGGGAAATGCTTTCTATTCTGTTCAGTGATTTCTCCAGTGTTAGGGATTCCATATCTTTTAAGCCCTTGGCCTCTCTGTAGAAAGCTGCCTACTCATTTTTGTTGCCTTGTGTTTGCTAATCAAGTATCTTGAAAGCAACGAACTCATTTGTTAAAAATCACCAAAGCTTTTCTATAACATCCAGAAAAAGCATCAGATCCAAACCAGAGACCATAATTTAAACCTAATGCCAACTTTTATTTGCCTTTGGGATTGAAATCAGTATGTTCCAGGTTTGCTATTATCAACAGCATCAATGATGAGGGTGACAATGACTAAGGCAATGAAGATGCTCCTGATGCCAAAAGCGTGTCTGTATTACAACTTCTTGAGTTTTATCACTGCTTTGAAAACAACCAAAACTTGTCAAAAATTCGAGAAATCTTCTACCAAGTGATCTGAAGCAATATAATTTCTTTTTTTTTTTTTTTTTTTTGCAGTGTAATTTCTAACCTAACAGTACTACCATTGAGATGTACATACATTGCTCTCTGGGCAATTAGAGAAGCGGGAAAAAAAAAATGAGATAAGAACCTATTAAAGAAATTAAGGTCAATGAGATTCTTTTTAACTGAGAAAAGCCTTTCATTTAAGGCACATCTGTTTTCAAACCTATTTACCATAATTCTCATCTCCCCTTTCCTTTCATCTGTTTTTCTATTGTTTTTCATTTGGTCTCTCATCTTTCATGCTTCTTTTTAGCAAACAGAGCAGTGAAAGAAACAGCCTGCTAGATAACAAACTGCATTATTAATTTGGTTTGTTTTTAGGGAGGCTGGTTCTGACGTAACATATTAAATGAAGTTCCAGGATTTAATCAAGGAATGGAATCTGTCAGGAAAAAAGAATCAACTCTGCAGGTGAGTAAACTGAAAATAATTTGCATTTGGAGCTCTGTTTTAGGGGTGTTTGGTCCAAGCTCTTCCATGAGGAAATAAAATGAAAATGCTATGCTTTGTTAGTTTAAAAGTCATATCCTTACAATAACTGGGAGTGTAGGAAGCTTTTCTGATTTATTCTGTTCAGCCATCACTCTCTAGAGTCATTTGTACTCATGGACCATTGGGAGAACATTAATTGACTTAAAGAGGCAGTAGTTATTGTCCAGGCAGCATTGTGCATCCTTCTGAAATGATTTATCCTGACCTGGGCTCTCCATCTTGCCTCCTCACCACTCCAGCTTTTACAACACAGGTTGGATCTACATGCCAGGGGTCAAATGGTGTCAGACTGAAAAGCTTCATCAATTCCAGAACCTTACCAAACCTCCTACTAGGAAATTTAAATGTAGGCACCTTGGCTGGCATCTCCAAGACATACTTGTGAGATACTGTCTGTAATTCAAAGCAAAAAGAAAAAACATGTGTATATATATATATTCCTACTGTGTTGCAAAAATTAAAGTGGAAAAAGAGCTGTTGATTCTAATTCCTCAACCCAGGACTTGAGATGCCAATAATGACTGCCAGGAACAAACACCCACAGAGCTCAGCCCAGAAACTTAATTGTTTTCTTGTTATTTAATATCTACGGTCCTCAGTGTGCACTGGTGCTGCTGGGCTTATTTACAGAGCCCTGCCTGGAGTCCTCAGTATATCCAAAGTGATGGCTACACATGTGAAAGGTTAGGAAATGCTAATGGAGAGTAAATTGCTTCTCCTTTTCAGTGCTATCTCAGAAAAATTAAGCCCTCCAGCCTTCTCCTTTTCCTCCTTTTCTGTGCTACCTTGGAAAAATTAAGCTCTCCTGCCTCCAAGGTAAGGGCACTGTTTCCCATTTGGGGGGGTTCCGTGTCTGTTGGGCCATCAATGTCTAGTATGAAAAAAGGAAGGGGTTTTGAAGAAGAGGTAAGGAGGGGGATACTCAAAAAAGGAAGTGCCCTGCGGATCTCCTTAAAAAATGGGGCCTGAGTGGACCTTCAGTGGGTCCCCTGCAGGGGGACTATTGGCACATTCACCTGGAAGCTGAATCACTGCTCCACGTACTTCACTTTTGCAACAACAGATACATATATACGTTTGCCCCACTGCCTGTGCCCAGGAACTAGGTAATGGAAGGACACTTCATTAACATCCTGTACCACACCTGAGTTCAAGGAAAGACTGCCCTGTCTGTGCTGGGGACTTCTGCTGGATCACTTCTAGTTTACCCCCATGGACCCTCCCCACACCCAACTTTGCAGCATAGGTATAAAACCAAGAAAATGAGGAGGGTCCTAAATACCAGAAGCCTGTGTATACGGGGCCAATTAGGGGTAGAGGAAATTTCTGTATCATCTTTACCTGCCTAATGCACATGACACCCACGGAAAAGTGTCAGTAGCTAATGCTACCCATGTTAAAACAATGAAAAAGATGACAAGACAAATCCTAGACTATCAACTTGTGACTTGGTCTACGTGCCTCTTCTGTTCAGGAGGGATTTGATTCTGCTTGAATTAAAGCACATGGCAACCACACACTTGCCGTGCTCAAGCCCCTGCTCAGCTCACCATTTTATATAGACAACTCACCTCACTTCTGCCTTAGGCTCCAGTCCTGTTGGCCAAGGAGTCCCACAGGCTGGTGTCTGGAAACCCAAGAGGGAAACGTATGCTTTTGGGGGAGACTCAGATGGCTGAGATCCTTAATCTGCTGAGACATCTTAGAATCTTATAGAATCAATCATTTATTTTCTGTAGGTTAGTTTGAAAGTAGGGAAAGAGGCAATAAAGCAGGAAATTGGCAAAGTGCTTTTTAATTTTAGGTTTAGGTTTATAAGACTAGGGTTCATGAGAATGTTTTTACAATTTCTTCCTACACACTCTGCCTTTAAACAGCACCTGGGGTACAATCTCACCGCAGATGCAGTCTTCCCCAGCGTGTAGTTGCAGACAAGAATGCATTTCCAATGCCTGATGTTACCTGCCCTACCTGCAGCTATCAGCCTACAGGTAGAACTCAACTGTCCAAATACTGGCTTGCCCTGGAGCTAAAGTACTCACTGTGGTGAGAGAGATGAAAAAGCAGCATCTGCCCTCTTCTGCCAGTATCACCAGGCAACTGAGAATGTGTGGGTGAAGAATAAATGTTTTGACCCCTCTAATTATTTCAACCGGAGCACTAATTATGGACCCATGGCAACAGCCAATCACAAACATCTGCTGTATTATTTGTGACCAACAGTCATGCTTTTTCTTAATCTTTGATAAAAATTTATTTCAAAGAGCAAGCACACCAAATTCTCAAAGAGAGTTTTAACAAAGGACCTTCAGTGTTTCTTAAGGAGACTTTCATCACAGTAACCTTAAATCCTGCATAGTTGTCCTTCCTTAATCAGACAGGCAGGATGATCTCTAGAAAGAGCAGAGAGCCTCATCACTCCTTACTTACAAATAAGAGACAAAAGTCACTATTGATTCCAATGGCTTCCACTGAGACAGGAAAATGCTTACATGCAGGATTCTGGAGCACAGGATTCAGGGACCCTTGTAACGTCCATCCCAGGGACGGTTCATGTGCAAATTTCCATCTCTGCACCCAGGATTCAGGGTGTACAATCTCTCATAAAGTAAGCAGGGTATGTAGATTCATGGAGTCTTAAGCCACACAGCCAAATTGAATATAAAGATACAAGGCTTTCATTGCTAGAGTTCAAATACTAAAGTCACATTACAATTTTCCATTCACTTGGGAGAAAAAAAGATGAGACTCTGGGATTTCTAAAAAGTGAGAGGAGGGAAATAGGAGATGTGGCCTGAGGCCTTTTTCACAAACATGAGTAGGTTCAGCTGCATACAGTAAAAATTCAAGAAGATGTGGTTTAACAAGAGTTTTATTTTTCCTTCATGAAAAGGAAATCTAAGGAGGTAGGACTGACTAAAAGAGTTCTGCCTCTAATACCGACGTTGGAGGGCGGAGGGGGGTCGGGGGGAGGGCGGGGTGCTGGTTCCCAGGAACCAGCTGGGTATCCTACAAATTAACTCAATTCTGACACAGTCTGCCTGGAAGCAGCTTCTGATTCCACAAGTCTGAGGGTTCAGTTCTACAAGACCTGCCTCCGAACTCCCACTTCAGAAACCAGTCAAAAGCCCAGGTGTATCTGACTGACCGGCTACAGATTTAAGGTTCCAGCAACTTCTCCTTAGGTTCAATGAATTTGCTAGAGCAGCCCACAGAACTAAAACATTTCACTTACTAGGTAACCAGATTATTAATATTAAAGAAGAAGAATTCAACAGCCAAATGAAGAAAACCACAGGGAGCTTTCACACTGTCTCCAGGCTCATCGCTCTCCTGGCGTCTCCATGTGTTCACCAACCTGGAAGCTCCCCAAACCCTGTTCTTAAGGGTTTCGTGGTGACCTCATCACATAGGCATGGTTGATTAAATCATTGGCCACTGGTAATGGATTCAACTTCTATTCCTCCCCTCCCCAGAGATCAAGACGTGGGAAGTAACATCCTAACCCTCACTCACAGTGTTGGTTCCCCTGGCAACCAGCTCCTTTCCTACCCTTTGTAGACCTAGGGGGCGGCCCTAGAGCCACCTTACTAGCACAATAAAAGATGCCTTGAGCTCTCTCACCCCTTAGGAAAGTTGAAGCATCTGTGCTAGAAACAGGACAAAGACCAAATATATATTTCTTATTATAAACCATGATATCACAAATTTAAAGTCAGAAATCCAGATTCCTTCTGTCTTTATGTTCCGCAATCCTTAGGACTTGGCTTCCCAGCCTCAAGATCATCTTATGTTCACAAGAAGGTCACTGTGGCTGCAGCTGCTGGGCAGCCCTTCTCAAAGTGTGGGCTCCAGACCAGTAGCGTCAGCATCACTAGGAACTTTGACAAACGAAACTCCTCGGGCATACTCCACCAGCCGCCTCAGAAACTGCGAAGCAGTTTTAACAAGCAGGGTTGTTAAACAAGGGAGCGGGGTTTTAACAAGCAGCAAAAGGCATTTAAACAAGCCCTTCAGATGATTCTAATACAACCTCAAGTTTGGTCCCCATGACTCAGAGAGCAAGGCGGGGGACAAGGGAGAAGATGGATGGGTGTCCCTCAGGTGACTCAGGCCCTCATCAAGACGATTCCCAGAAATCCCACCAAATGCCTTCTGGCTACTTCTCCCCGCACCCCTAATCTCCCCAACTCCCTTCCTCCGATCCTCCAAACAGCAAGGGAACCTGGGAAATGAACGTTTTTGGTGGCTACATAGCTATTCCCAACACTATGGAGATTCATTGAGAAAAATAAGTTGCAATAAACACCAGGGACATAACTGGCAGGAGAGTTAAATGTCACTAAAGCATAGGGACTGGGCACATTTTGATGACTGTCTTGAGTGCGGCATGACAGTGGTGAAACAAACTATTTCAGTGGCTAAATGAGGATCGACCATCACGTTGCAATTTTGTACCAAGCAGCAGTAATATCAAACACCTGGACAGGCCATGACTCCACAACATTCAGCCCAGCTGAGCGCATGAAAAGACTTATCAGTAACAAAAAATTTTCAAGATAAACAGCATTACCTCTATTTTGAAACCTTTATATTTTTCAAAAGTCAGGAAAGCCAGCAGCCAAGCTGACAAAAACTTCTTAGGAGTTACTCTGGTGACATCTCTTCACAATTAGCCAAATATAGTTAATATGCGTTCCATATCCCGGAATGAACTAATTGAGAAAAAAAAAAAAGTAAAACCAGATTCCAACGCAGAATACTCCCCACTCGCTCCCTCTTTCTTCTCAGTCTTCTACTTTTAGAAAAAGCGTCAAATGACAAAAACTGGCCATCCAAATCAGGAAAATAATAATTTAAAAAATTAACTCACCAGTTCCGTTCGCTTGTCAGAATACATCTATGGCCATCTTTTATTCCTCCATCTACAGAAAGAAATCTGTTGGATGCATTTCGTTGTTGAGAATTGTCCTTAGCTGAGCTCCTCAGGGCAGAGGACCTTTTCAGATTTGCGTGGCAGAGATTTACTGGGTATATTCAACACCTGTGGGTTTCCCTGGTAGTTCAGACGGTAAAGAGTCTGCCCTCAATATGAGAGACCCAGGTTCGATCTCTGGGTTGGGAAGATCCACTGGAGAAGGAAAGGGCAACTCACTCCAGTATTCTTGCCTGGAAAATCCCATGGACGGAGGAGCCTGCTGCTGCTGCTGTGCTGCTAAGTCGCCTCAGTCGTGTCCGACTCTGTGCGACCCCATAGACGGCAGCCCACCAGGCTCCGCCGTCCCTGGGATTCTCCAGGCAAGAACACTGGAGTGGGCTGCCATTTCCTTCTGCAATGCATGAAAGTAAAAAGTGAAAGTGAAGTCGCTCAGTCGTGTCCGACTCTTAGTGACCTCATGGACTGCAACCCACCAGACCCCTCCGTCCATGGGATTTTCCAGGCAAGAGTACTGGAGTGGGGTGCCATTGCCTTCTCCCACGGAGGAGCCTGGCGGGTTACAATCCCTGGGGTCGCAAAGAGTCAAAGAGTCAGTCTAAATTGTTAGACTGAGCGACTAAGAATTCAACACCTGTGTGGCGTGAGGCCAGAAGACTGGACAGAACAGACCCTGGACTGTGGTACAACCCCTGCTCACCGTCCAGAAGGCTCGGAAGCTAGGCTGACCCTCAGGCTTGCTCCAACTGAGGAAAGGGGCCGAGCCTCGGTCCCACGCTGACATGTCATTGGCTGCCGCGGGCGTGGGAGGGCGTCAGCGTGCGTGAGGCGGCTCCCTTAAACCTACAGCTCCTGGAGAGGTCTTGGCCTGCGACTTCCGCAGCCTGCACTCCCTGCTACTGAGGAGGGATGGTGCGGAGGTCTTGAAGACGGATCAGGGTATCTGGGCGGGCAGCATAGCATCCACTAAGCAAATAATCAGGATATCAATAGATTCTAACGTGAGAAATTATCTGTAATTTTCAAAGACGCTGAGTAAAATCCGAGTCCTCTTCACGACCTACCTACAGCACATGACATAAATACCACTTCTTGGCATCACCTCCCAAACTCCCACCCTACCTCAGGACTTTTGCATCTGCTGTTTCTCCCTGCTGGACATGCTTCTCTGTAGATAACCCTATGGGTACAGTCGAATTTCAGTCCTACAGCTACTCAGATGCCACCATCGTAGAGAAGCTTCCTTGACCCTATCTGAAATGTTCCTATCACCTGTAGTTTCTTTGTTTATCCTCACAACTCATCACTGCCTGACATTATAGTAAATATTTCTTTTTAAAATTTTATTTATTTTCAGTTTTGGTACACTAGGTCTTTGCTGCAGTCTGGCTTTCTCTAGTTGCGGAGAGCAGGGCCTACCGTTTGTTGCGGTGCTTGTAAGGCTTCTCATTGCAGTCACTGGCTTCTCGTTGACCAGCACATCTCCGGGGCACTGAGCTTCAGTAGTTGTGGCCCTGGGGCTTAGTTGCTCTGCAACATGTGGGATCTTCCCCGAACAGAGATGGAACCCATGTACCCTGTGTTGGTAGACAGACTTCCAACCACTGGACCACTAGGGAAGTCCCAGAAATATTTCTTTTTTGTTTGTTGTTTTCTGTCCCTCAGTTACAAAAAAAAAAAAAACCATGAAGTCAATCGTGCATCATACCCAAAAAGTACTGCCTGGCACACAGTAGAAACACACTACTAGGCAGTGAAGAAATAAATGAATTCATCCTAACAAATTCTCTCTGATGAATTTACTAAACTGGAAGAAGTTAGTTTTAGGCAGACATGAAGAGGGTTGCCTTGCTGTTCTCCTGAAATTATCACATATAGTTAATTGGCTTTTCCCTAATCCAAAATGTCTCTGCTTTTGAATATGCTATCTAGGTTGGTCATGACTTTTCTTCCAAAGAGTAAGCGTCTTTTAATTTCATGGCTGCAATCACCATCTGCAGTGATTTTGGAGCCCCCAAAAATAAAGTCTGACACTGTTTCCACTCTTTCCCCATCTATTTCCCATGAAGTGATGGGACTGGATGCCATGATCTTCGTTTTCTGAATGTTGAGCTTTAAGCCAACTTTTTCACTCTCCACTTTCACTTTCATCAAGAGGCTTTTTAGTTCCTCTTCACTTTCTGCCATAAGAGTGGTGTCGTCTACATACCTGAGGTTATTGGTATTTCTCCCGGGAATCTTGATTCCAGCTTGTATTTCTTCCAGTCCAGTGTTTCTCATGATGTACTCTGCATAGAAGTTAAATAAGCAGGGTGACAATATACAGCCTTGACGTACTCCTTTACTTTACTGAGTAAGGTCCGTCTAGTCAAGGCTATGGTTTTTCCAGTGGTCATGTATGGATGTGAGAGTTGGACTGTGAAGAAAGCTGAACAACGAAGAATTGATGCTTGTGAACTGTGGTGTTGGAGAAGACTCTTGAGAGTCCTTTGGAATGCAAGGAGATCCAACCAGTCCATTCTAAAGGAGATCAGCCCTGGGTGTTCATCGGAAGGAATGATGCTAAAGCTGAAACTCCAGGACTTTGGCCACCTCATGCGAAGAGTTGACTCATTGGAAAAGACTCTGATGCTGGGAGGGATTGGGGGCAGGAGGAGAAGGGGACGACAGAGGATGAGATGGCTGGATGGCATCACCGACTCGATGGACGTGAGTCTGAGTGAACTCCGGGAGTTGGTGATGGACAGGGAGGCCTGGCGTGCTGCGATTCATGGGGTCACAAAGAGCTGGACATGACAGCAACTGAACTGAACTGAACTAATCCAAAATAAAAGTTGAAAAAAGAAAAAGAAATGAAGAGGGTTTATAAGAACCTGTAACCAAAAAATGTTAGCCAGTGCACCTCAGCCCATCCCAACAGGTTCTTTGAAGGAACTGTTACTATGATAGCTTATTGTCTTGCATCAGTTTATAATAAATATTTACACTGTTAATTTACCTGCAATAAACTATCTGCTTTTCCCATTTGGCATGTTGATGCCTTTATCGCTTTTACATCATTTATTGTGTTTTTATAGCTCAGTCACCTTAACCTAGCCTTTAGGAGGAACAACTATAATGCAACTTGGAACAAAATCAGGTTGCTATTTGAGTTGTGTTTTTTCTTTTTTTTCTCACAGGTTATGAAAACCTTATTTTAGGTTTATAGACTACTAAAGCCAAGCAAATGACTTGAAGCCCCGGCAGCAGCATCACAGAGCTTTTGGCTGATGAAGCTAATGTTTGTTTCCTGCCTGCAGGGCAGCTTTCCTCCACCTTGGGTCCATTTGATGAGTTCCCTAGAGGCTCTTTCCAGAGCTTGGGGAGTAGGGAAGAGTGTTTGGAGCTGAGGCAGTGGAAGAGAAAGGAGATGAGGACCCTTAGGAAATAGTCTGGTCTGTGTTCCCTGCCAGGTCAGCTAACTGCCTCAGCGGTGCTGCTAGCCAAAGCCAGAAGTGACACAACTGATTTTATAAGGGACTTTTGGGGACACTCTGACCATACAAAGAGTGGCTGCTGAGACTGGATCACTAAGAGTAGTCCCAGGGTTGGGGGATCCACTCATACCACCGTGGCTATTTCGCTTTCCAAGAACTGACAGCTTTGGAGTCCTTGGGCATGGACACTGACATCCATGATGGGCAGCAGCAAAAGCAGGGCACCTCCTGGGAGTTTTCTTTACGGGCAGGTGGGGCAGAGCTGAAGAGACAAACAGGGAGAGGACTGTGTGGCAATCCTCATGCCCGGTCCCCACAACCGCACGGAGACACGGCTCAGAGCCCGCCAGCTATAAAGGGGCAAGGGACACTGGAGATTTGCTTGAGCATTGGTGGATTCAGAGATTTAGATGTCACCTCTTTATATTCGCAGCTAGGTGACATTTGGGTTAAAGAGTGATTGGCCTAGAGTCCTTGCAATGCAATTATCCCAGAAAAGCAGCCTCTTAAAGCCTCTTATAAGGTTTAATTTACATCTCAAATAGAATGCAACTGTTTTTCAGATCCCAATTTTTTTTTAACCTTGTTTCTCCAAAGGATGATTTCCATAATTTAAATGTTTGAAAAATCAAGTTCAAGGCTAAGATTCCTCTGAGCACATCAGACTTTGTCGAGCTGCCCTGGCTTGGAAGTGAGAAACACCAGCACCGTCTTAATCCAGAAATTTAGTTTCCTGTTCCAAATCACTTGACTGCGTTTCTGCCTCCATACTTTATATTGGTATTTCATTAGCAAGTTTAAAAGTCCTTCGGAATGACGCTCTTGTGCTTTGTAAAATCTCACCCAGCATCCTATGGGAACTCTAATTCGCTTGTTCATCACTGAGTTTAGGTTGTTTCCTATACTTTCTTTTCCCTTCTCTGAGTACAGGGGATTTGAATTGCTGTAGCATATTGCAGCCCATGTTTTCCTTTTGTCTGGAGTGTTCTTGCTCTGGTCACTGCCCCCACTTCCCCATCATTCTCCCACCCTTCATCACTCATACTCCCATATACTTGCCTGGAGAAACTCAACACTTGTACTCATTTTTTGCATTATTGATGGTGAACAGGTCCCTGTGGGACTCCAGGGCACAGAGGCCTTTTTGTCCCCCATTCCTTGCAGGCGGGCCTCCAGCTTCCATGACCTTCTCTGAGTTCCAAAAGGCAAAACTGTTGCTAATCAAAGGAGAAGCAGCAAGAGGCTCATCCTTGAGGCAGAGGCTCAAAATTAGGAGAGGACCACCGGACCTCAACCTAGGACCATGCATATACCCTAATTTTGTCAACAACCCCATCCTTTAGAAAATGCAGAAGAAAAAAAAATATGAGACTGTTAATGCCTTGATGCTTACCACATACTCCTGCCTGACTATATAACCTTTCCCTACTCACAGAGGAGGGGGAAAAGCAGTTCTTGAGTTGTTAGCCTACTGTGTTCCCCCTTTGCCTGGCAAAGTAATAAAGCCACTCTTTCTTTCTTCTCCATAACTCCCTCTGTATTTCTGTTTGGCACAGGTGCACAGAGAGCCAAGAATTTGGCAACATTATGTCCCCAAAGTAATTTTTAAAACTCTTCACCCTTGAAAACAAGTGCCCGATAATAATGAGATATATATATACGTGAGGCTGGTGCTATATAAGTGTAATTGGATGGATGGATAGATGCAGACCAAGCAAATGGTAGAATCCCATTCTGTGACAATTTTAGGAAATAAATAAGAAAGTAGGACTCTGAAGAGGGAAGGGAAAATATTTTGGTTTCCAAAGGGGAAAAAAAATATTCTGGGTGTATTGTGATGATTTTTTTCCCAAGGTCTGCTTAATTTTTAACTTCCTAGTAGGGGGTGACTGAGATAACTTTTTGAGGTCCCAACTGGCAATGTGATTCTGGGGTGAGGAGGTTTAGAGCTGGGTTCAAAGTTGAGAAAAGAGTACACCAAGGCTGTATCTTCTCACCCTGTTTATTTAAATTATATGCAGAGTGAATCATGCAAAATGCTAGACTGGATGAAGCTCATGCTGGAATCAAGATTGCTGGGAGAAATATCAATCAGTTCAGTTCAGTCACTCAGTCGTGTCTGACTCTTTTCGACTCCATGAATCACAGCACACCAGGCCTCCCTGTCCATCACCAACTCCCGGAGTTCACTCAGACTCACGTCCATCAAGTCGGTGACGCCATCCAACCATCTCATCCTCTGTCATCCCCTTTTCCTCCTGCCCCCAATCCCTCCCAGCATCAGAGTCTTTTCCAATGAGTCAACTCTTCGCATGAGGTGGCCAAAGTCCTGGAGTTTCAGCTTTAGTATCATTCCTTCCGATGAACACCCAGGGCTGATCTCCTTTAGAATGGACTGGTTGGATCTCCTTGCATTCCAAAGGACTCTCAAGAGTCTTCTCCAACACCACAGTTCACAAGCATCAATTCTTCGTTGTTCAGCTTTCTTCACAGTCCAACTCTCACATCCATACATGACCACTGGAAAAACCATAGCCTTGACTAGACGGACCTTTATTGGCAAAGTAATGTCTCTGTTTTTGAATATGCTATCTAGGTCGGTCATAACTTTCCTTCCAAGGAGTAAGTGCCTTTTAATTTCATGTCTTCAATCACCATCTGCAGTGATTTTGGAGCCCCCAAAATTAAAGTCTGACAGTTTCCACTGTTTCCCCATCTATTTCCCATGAAGTGATGGGACCAGATGCCATGATCTTCGTTTTCTGAATGTTGAGCTTTAAGCTAACTTTTTCACTCTCCTCTTTCACTTTCATCAAGAGGCTTTTTGGTTCCTCTTCACTTTCTGCCATAAGGGTGGTGTCATCTGCATATCTGAGGTTATGGATATTTCTCCCGGCAATCTTGATTCCAGCTTGTGTTTCTTCCAGCCCAGCGTTTCTCATGATGTACTCTGCATAGAAGTTAAATAAGCAGGGTGACAATATACAGCCTTGACATACTCCTTTTCCGATTTGGAACCAGTCTGTCGTTCCATGTCCAGTTCTAACTGTTGCTTCCTGACCTATATATAGGTTTCTCAAGAGGCAGGTCAGGTGGTCTGGTATTCCCATCTCTTTCAGAATTTTCCACAGTGTATTGTGATCCACACAGTCAAAGGCTTTGGCAATAAAGCAGAAATAGATGTTTTTCTGGAATTCTCTTGCTTTTTCCATGATCCAGCAGATGTTGGCAATTTGCTCTCTGGTTCCTCCACCTTTTCTAAAACCAGCTTGAACATCTGGAAGTTCATGGTTCATGTATTGCTGAAGCCTGGCTTGGAGAATTTTGAGCATTACTTTACTAGCGTGTGAGAGGAGTGCAATTGTGCAGTAGTTTGAGCATTCTTTGGCATTGCCTTTCTTTGGGATTTGAATGAAAAGTGACCTTTTCTAGTCCTGTGGCCACTGCTGAGTTTTCCAAATTTGCTGGCATATTGAGTAGAGCACTTTCACAGCATCATCTTTCAGGATTTGAAATAGCTCAACTGGACTAGCTTTGTTCGTAGTGATGCTTTCTAAGGCCCACTTGACTTCACATTCCAAGATGTCTGGCTCTAGGTGAGTGATCACAGTTTTGTGATTATCTTCACTTAATGGCAAATAGATGGGGAAAAAGTGGAAGCAGTGACAGATTTTATTTACCTGTGCTCCAAAATCACTGCACATGGTAACTGCAGCTGTGAAATTAAAAGATGTTTGCTCCTTGACAGAAAAGCTATGACAAACCTAGACAATGTATTAAAAAGCAGAGAAATCACTTTGCCAACAAAGGTCCGTCTAATCAAAGCTATGGTTTTAACAGTAGTTATGTATGGATGTGAGAGTTGGACTGTGAAGAAAGCTGAATGCCAAAGAATTGATGCTTTTGAATTGTGGTGCTGGAGAAGACTCTTGAGAGTCCCTTGGACAGCAAGGAGATCAACCCTGAGTAGTCAATGGAAGGACTGATGCTGAAGCCGGAGCTCCAATACTTTGGCCTGTCTTGAAGATCTGACTCATTGGAAAAGACCCTGATGCTGGGAAAGACTGAAGGCAGGATAAGGGGGCGACAGAGGATGAGATGATTGGACAGCATCACCAACTCAATGGATATGAGTTTGAGCAAACGCCGGGAGATGGTTTGGCATGCTGCAGTCCATGGGGTCACAAGGAGTCAGACATGACTGAGTGACTGAACAGCATCAGCAACCCACCCAGACAGACCACTTTGCCTTTGGTTGGGGAAATGGAGGGGCAGGGGAGAAACCATTAAACTCCTCGAATTCTCAGCCGTGGAAAGGCTGGGTTATTGGTACCATGACCAGGTAGGCATGTTTGTCTTGGGTGACTTCACTCTCCTTCATCTCCCTCACCCTTCCCTCCTTGTCCTTGATCTTCCCCCTGCCTTCCCCTAACACACACGTGCACATGCGCGTGCACACACACCATCAACAGAGGCAGTCACAAGAGGGGAGGAGGAAGGCAGGGCCTTTGTGGCCACTGCTGTCCCATCAGCCCCTGCAGCGGCTCTTGGCTTCGTGGGTCTCTGCTCATCACCTCTCAGGGCAGAACAACTTCTCTAAGCAGCTCCCGCCATGCTTGGCTGCTCACAGTTCAGACTCAGCAGCCTTGTCCCTGGCAGAGAGTATGCTCCCAGAGCTGCTGAAAGGATTTATGCCTCTGCCTGAGGAATCACCAGCCAGGTTTCCCTTTTATTTATTTAAAAATGTTGATGACACAAATAACACATGGCTACCTTTTGGTTGTAAAGTGTTTAAATCTAAACATAAAAATAAAGTTAAAGTCTGCCTTGGCCATATGCTCTGCCTCCCTCCCCATACATTGCATCCCTCTTCCCAGAGGTAACTGTTACTACCTTTTCTTAGGCATTTAAGCTCATATAAATAATATAGGGGGGGGAAAGGTCTTCTTTCATGTCTTAAAGATGTAAACATATGATGTACAGTGTTTGATAAAATGCTTTTTCTCCCACTAATATTTCTGTCTTCGTCAGTGCATACAAATCGCTTCATTCTTCCCAGCTGCTGTGCATTGAGTGGTTGTGAGTATCACAGTGTTTAGTTAACTCAACCCTTACTAGTATTTAGGCCACTTACAGATTTTGCCACTAGAGGTGACACAGCCATGAATATCTTTGGGCCCTCCAGTTTGTGCCCGAGTGTGAGTGCCTCTCTCCATGTGTTAAGTTTTAAAATGCACCAGCAAATTATCCCTTAAAACAGCTAAAGCAATTTATTAATAGATCCCACCAGCAAGGTCTTTTGAGTATCTTCTACAACATTCTAAGTAATACTTGATGATTTCGTATATGCAAACGTTTCTGTTTGGCATAACTTTGTTATTATTATGCACTTAATCACTCACTGGCTTATTCAACAAATGTGTACTGAGTCTCAGCCATCATCACCTACCAGAAAGGTTTGTAAGGCTGGCAGCTTTGCAAGCAGCAACCGGTATGGGTAACGTTAATGTCAGGAAAGGCTCGTGACAGCCCAGCCCCTTTCATCTGCCCACCATGGTCACTGGAAGTGCCTTTTCCTGGGACTCCAGCTCCCATTGCCTAGTGAGCTGTTGGGCTGTCAATGCAAACCTGCTCAGGGTGTTGTCACATTCAATGGAACAACTCATTCATCCCAAGGGTCCCAGTGGATCACTCCTGAGACAGGACTTGGCTGGAGGATTTGGGGATAGAGAACAGCGGTGGGGAGGAGGCAGAGCTCTCAGTTACAGGAAGGGACAAATGAAGCTAGGGAAGCTGGACTTTATCTCCTTTAAAGTCTCCCCTTCAATCAAACAGGTGCTACTAGATTTGGTTAAGACTTTGGCATGTTTCCCCTCATCTTCTGAAAATCACATACAAAACTGCTGCAAAGGACCTAGTGTAATACTGCTGCTGCTAATAATAATAATAATGTTTCACCCAAGGGGCACAAGTGGTAAAGAACCTGCCTGCCAAGCAGGAGACACAAGAGAGGCGGGTTCAATCTCTGGGTCAGCAAGATCCCCGGAGAAGGAAGTGGCAACCCACTGCAGTATTCTTGCCTGGAGACCCCCATGGACAGAGGAGCCTGGCGGTCTACAGTCCAGGGTCACAGAATCGGACGCAACTGAAGCGACTTAGAACAACTGTTGCATAGGCCATTATTTTGGGAGCTTCTGAGGAAATATACTGCCAATTGTAATTGTAAGATGCTACTGATTATGTCACATCCTGCTTTCACAGATGTAAAAATGTAGATCAGAAGTCCTACAGACCTACAGAAATCTGGTAATAATCTACAATTCTCAAGTGCATACTGTGCGCAAGACACTGAAGCCCTTTAACACGACTTGTATTATTTATTCCCCACAAAATGTTTTACAGCTGGCTCTCCAAAAAGAAAACACCCTAATTTGTAGCCTTTGCCAATTTCCATGGTGTGAATACTCTCAGGGGTTATTCAACTGTCCAATCTGAAGTCCCTGAACTTAGGGTTGGAAAAGGAAGAACAAAATCAACCCTTACAATCTAGTGAGAGCTGACCCCAGCCCAACACTGGAGAGATTCTATGATTTTTTCTATTTTACAGACAAAGTAATTGAGGCTTAGCGGGAGTAGTTAGATGATTTGTTCGGGGCCATGCAAGCTTCTCAGGTGGCTCAGTGGTAAAGAATCTGCCTGTAATGCAGGAGATGTGGGTTTGATCCCTGGGTCAGGAAAATCCTCTGGAGAAGGCAATGGGAACCTGCTCCAGTATTCCTGCCTGGAAAATCCCATGGACCGAGGAGCCTGGCAGAGTCGATGGGGTCACAAAAAGAGTTGGACTTAACTTGGTGACGACACAAACAGCAGTGCAGCTAGCAGATAGGGGATCAAGCCACTGAGAGTGTGACACCTGCCTATGGGCTATGCGGCAAATAGCCAGGCAAAGCAAAAGGTCACAGGGCATGGCTGCAAAGAAATAAATTAAATGAATAGCATGCTATAGGTGTAGCTAGGTGACAGAAGCCCATCTGGATGTACTATATTCCTTAAAAGCAGAATCAGAGATCCAAGAAGTGGCACACCAGGGCATGACTGCCTGGGCAGCTGCCAGATGGGGAAATCTTCAATGAAAATATTCACATACTAAAACAGTGCCAAGAGGCAGGCAGTCTTGTGAAACCAACATGGTTTTGGAGACACAATGCCACTGATGAGTAAGAGGCTTGGTGGTATTTATGGAAACCCAGCTGTTGCAGATGGTGACATTAGCTTGCTCAGCTATGGTAACAGTCATCTGAGTTTGGGATCACTGAGCCTTAATACTGTATAGGATTTTTTTTTTTTTTTTTTGTCCCTACTATTCTCTGCTGTTAAACCCTGGTCTTTGGTCTGAACCGCAGCTGTATATTTCCGAAGAAAGATTTCCAATTCTACCAACAAGCATGTATTAATCATACAGCCACGTGTTCATTTCCAAACTGGGAATTCAACTTTAGCCAGGAACTGGCCCAGCAGGAGAAGAAAGACCATATTAAAGTTTTGAGGAAGAGGAAATGGTTCTCCCATGTGGCTGTAAGTGGTTTTAGAGCCATTCAGTGATGCAAGATAGCAAGAGTCAGCAGAGAGGCTGAGTGAAAACAGAACACATAGGCTGCCCCTGGGGGTCACCTAGAGCAGAGAACCAGAAAGCATGGTTAGTAGGCAGGACTGCAGGTGGACCATTGATCTTCTGTTTTACCCACTCTTACACCCAAACAGCAGGAAGGCAGATGCTATTTGTTCTTTTCAGTTCCTATCCTCATTCCATTTTCTCCCTGGAAAAGATGAGTTTCTCTCTCAACACCCTTCCAGCTATATGCCTTTTCACATGATTTATTGAATGCCTCTCCTAATGCCCAGCAATGTGCCAGGAATCCTGAGCAAGTAGTTACAGGATGTCCTTTAGAGGAGCACTGAAACAATGAAATCTGCGTGCACCTTCAGGACCTGGAAGAGAGGAGATGGGAAGAAAGCAGCACATTTGGGTGAGATCTAGTTTTCTCACTGAAAGTGGGGGGAAAGCTCTGGCTAGCATCTTTTTATTCTTTTACCTGTCTTCCTCTGCTCTTCCTCTCTGCAGGAGAGGAACAACAACTAAATGAGTGATACTAGGCAGGATCTAGAGAACTCCAGGAAACTCACTTCTCTGAGCTGCAATGGTTGGACTAGCTGAGGTCATTTGTCTTCCAAATGGGCCCTGAAATCTTAAAGCAGGCATTGGTAGACTGTGCCAGTCAGCCCAAGGGTTTTCACTGACTTCTGAGTTTATCCTCAGACTCTGCCTACCTCCCAACTCCCAGGCTCTTTTCCTCAGTGTCCAGTGTCCACATATTACTTCTTGATTCTCCAAAATCAGGCTTCCCTGATGGCTCAGTGGTAAAGAATCCACCTGTAATGCAGGAGATGCAAGACATGCCAGTTCCATCCCTGGATCAGGAAGAGCCCCTGGAGAAGGAAATGGCTACCCACTCCAGTATTCTTGCCTGGAAAATTCCATGGACAGAGGAGCCTAGCGGGCTACGATCCAAGGAGTCAGACATGACTGACAAACTGAGTATACTCTCCAACGTTATCATTTGACTGCCCTTGACTGAGCTCCACAGTGTTAAGGTGCTATTCAGGTTCTCTGCAATTTTTCAGGGAGGCAGTGTCATACTCCATTTCAAAGAAGAGGAAAATACTCTGCCTGAATATCAGTAGGTAGGAGCAGAGGTCTCAAGGCAAATTTGATGTTGTCTGTTCTTGAAGCCTGTTATGTTTTTCCCTTGGAGTTTCTACACTGGGGATTTTTGTGATAGTGGTTGGGAATGATTGATGCTACAACACCCATAGGGCACATCTGGAACTTTGCCGGGTAACTGATTAGAATTATTAGGACTTATTAGGATTCATTGCTTTCTATAGATCTCAGGTTCCCAATTCATGAAACAAGAGGGGTTGGACTGGGTGATCCCACTCCAGCTTCTGTCAGAGTCTGTGAGGAATCCTGCAGACTAACGGTGTTTCCAGGGATACTGGAAACTCTGCCTCCTAGGTTGGAGTCCTCGGGATTTAATCATTGGAGAGTAACTCAGGCTGGACAATGAGCCAGATAAATGAGATTTTCCCAGCCTAGATCACAGTATTTCAGCTCTTTGTCCCCATGAACACATACATTCTTGGAGGTTCAAGAGACTTGATCTTTACTCAGAAAATAAAATATTCCTGACCCATACAAGCAATTCCAGCATTTGGAAAGGTATTATAAAGAGACCAAATTTGGGATATGTCCTTGGGAAAAAATGTATTTGAAGAGGTGAGTTTATTATAAAGTTCTGTAGAAAGAATGAAATTTAAGCAGGATGTGTAGATGAGTTCTTGGGCATTGCTGGAATATAAGCCTAGGAAAGAAAAAGTGATTTTATCTGATGATATGGGACAGAGGTAAAAGCAGTGGCACTTTTACTGCCAAAATAGATGACAGAGCTGATGAGAAAAAAGCGGAGGGCATATTACAGCAGGCTTGATGAATGTCATCCTGAAATCTAACTCAATATTTGAATGCTATAAATCGTGTTAAGAAATATAAGGCCAAATAAACCTTTGGGACTATCTATGACTGATTCAAGGCAACTGAGCTTAAACTGCTGCTGATGAAATGGATGGGGGTAGAATAATGGTATTAGCAATTTGAGAAAATCCTAATAAATCAGAGATGAAACCTGATTTAAGTTACACAAAAAGTCTTACCAGAGCACATGGGCTCAGTTTGGCTGAAGTCTGTGGTTAAAATGAGAGCTGGAACTGGAGGATGGAATCACTGCCATTCTAGTTGTTGTTGTCAGTGGCTAAGTATGCCCAACTCTTTTTCAGCCCCATGGGACTCGCCACTCCTTTCCAGGTTCCAGCAAGGGTTTTGTCAAGTTACACAGGGGGCGATGCTCATACATCAGCAAGCCCTTGTGTTTTCAGATCATGTTCATCTCATCTGAGAAGTCATCTCATCCATCCCCCAGGTACTACCTCACGTGTAAAGATTTCACCCCACATTATGAATAGATGAGGGGACTTCCCTGGTGGTGCAGCGGAAATGAATCTGCCTGCCGATGCAAGGGTCACAGGGTCAATCCCCGGTCTGAGAAGATTCCACAAGCCTCAGAGCAACTAAGCCCATGAGCCACAACTTCTGAGCCCGGATGCCACAACTACTGGAACCCACGCACCTAGAGCCTGTGCTCCACAACAAGAGAAGCAAGCACAACGAGAAGCCAGGGCACCGCAACAAAGATTAGGCCCTGACCGCTGCAACTAGAGAAAACCTTTACAGCAATGAAGACCCAGCACAGCCAAAAATAAATAAATAAATAAAATTACTTAAAAAAAAAAAAAGAATAGATGAGGATATCAGTGCACATTCTATCTTCAGAAGGTTCATGGAATTAAATTTCTCTTAGAAATTTAACCTTAAGGCATATATCCAATAAAGAAGTAAACATATACCCACTAACAACTGACACAAAAATGGTAATAGTTGAAGTTGCCAAAAACTTAAATCACTTATCGTCACCAGTAAAGTGGATAAATTCTAAATGTCCTAAATAAACCATGGTGTATTCATATGATGGAATGCTCTACAGCATTAAAATGAGCAAACTACAGCTAGATGGGGAGAAAATGGATGATTCTCATAAAATAATTTTGACCAACACACAAGCAAAAACATACTATACAATTCCATTTTGCTAAAATCAAGCATCGTGAATCTGTTGTTAGAAACCAGAGAGTCCTAAACTTTAAGGGGCTGGGAGGGGTAACGCTGGGGAAGAACACAAAGAGGCTTCTGGAAACAAGGTAGTGTTCTATTTCTTAACTTGGGTAGTAGCAGCTACACGTGTGCTCATTTTGTAAGAGTTCATCAACTGATATACTTATGAACTGTGCACTTTTCTGTATGCCCCTTATATTTACATTAACATTTAAAAATAAAATCAAGGACATCATGCCTACAGGTGAAAGGTGGATCTTATCTGGGTCCAGACTGTAGTAGTTTATGATAGGACCAATTAATATCTCCCCAGCTTTCTGGACGCAGTTCAGGACACCTCACTTCTAAGCTTTCCTTGTTAACACAAAATTCTCTAAATGTGTCTCTTCTCGGTGTTCCTGTCACTCTACTTATATTCCCACTTTAATATCTGTCATGAATGTGTTTGGACTAGCTAACTCTCTGCAAATTGGTTTTCTTTTTTTCCCCGCTGAGTTTCACTTCCTAATGCAGAAATCATGATTTATTTATCTGTATATCCCTCAGAGCACCTGAAACACTCACCAGCGTATGTTCAGGGAGCATTTGTGGACTCAAATCAACCCCTACCACACATATGTTCAAGTCATATGTTGGCCTAATGAAGACAGTCAACATTTAAGTCATATGTTGTCCTAATACAGTCAACATTTTCTTAATATGGCCGGTGACTTTCAAAGGAGAAACCATTAAGCACAGAAAACATCAGATGCTTTTGCATTGTTATCACCATCCTAGAAAGTCCTATATTCTAACCAATATGTGTTGAGCATCTGCTACATACCAGGCTCTTGACTGATGAAACAGAAAACATCCTGAAGGAGGCCCCAGTTAGGAGAATGAAAA